>NC_134497.1:3674270-3935044 GCF_040206685.1 Ascaphus truei
GGATGTCCGGTGTCCCTAGCGGCAATCTCATTGGTCCCTTGGCCCGCCCGCCCCGCACACCTCTCATTGGCCTCACACACTCACACCACCCCCTTGGCCCGCCCCCCACACCTCTCATTGGCCTGAGGCGGAGTGACGGGCCAAAGGTCCAAAAAAATAACCACACACACACACACACACACACACACACACACACACACACACACACACACACACCTCTCTCCCTCTCCAAATCACTTTTCCCCCTCCCCAGCGCATCACCTCTTCCCCCTCCCCAGCGGCATCACCTCTTCCCCCTCCCCAGCGGCATCACCTCTTCCCCTCCCCAGCGGCATCACCTCTTCCCCCTCCCCCAGCGGCATCACCTCTTCCCCCTCCCCAGCGGCATCACCTCTTCCCCCTCCCCAGCGCATCACCTCTTCCCCCTCCCCAGCGCATCACCTCTTCCCCCTCCCCAGCGGCATCACCTCTTCCCCCTCCCCAGCGGCATCACCTCTTCCCCCTCCCAGCGGCATCACCTCTTCCCCCTCCCCAGCGGCATCACCTCTTCCCCCTCCCCAGCGGCATCACCTCTCCCCGCTCCAAATCACCTCTCCCCGCTCCAAATCACCTCGCTTCCCGCAGCTGCCACGCGGCGCGTAAGATGGCGGACCCCCTTCCTCCCTCGCGGCGCCGAGTCAGACGGTGGCGGCGCCCGGAAGTACAGGTAGGTGTCGCTCCCCACCTCCGGCGCCAAACGGAACTGAGAAAGGGCGCATCAACTGAGGTGTGTGTGTGTGTGTGTGTGTGTGTGTGTGTGTGTGTGTGTGTGTGTGTGTGTGTGAGTGTGTGTGTGTGTGTGTGTGTGTGTTGTGTGTGTGTGTGTGTGTCACTGTCCACTGCCCCCCCCTCCTATACACTGCCCCCCCCTCCTATCCACTGCCCCCCCTCCTGTCCACTGCCCCCCTCCTCCTGTCCACTGCGTCCCCCCTCCTGTCCACTGCGTCCCCCCTCCTGTCCCCCCCTCCTGTCCACTGCCCCCCCCCTCCTGTCCACTGCCCCCCCCTCCTGTCCACTGCCCCCCCCTCCTGTCCACTTGCCCCCCCCTCCTGTCCACTGCCCCCCCCCTCCTGTCCACTGCCCCCCCTCCTGTCCACTGCCCCCCCTCCTGTCCACTGCCCCCCCCCTCCTGTCCACTGCCCCCCCCCTCCTGTCCACTGCCCCCTCCCCTCCTGTCCACTGCCCCCCCCCTCCTGTCCACTGCCCCCCCCCCTCCTGTCCACTGCCCCCCCCTCCTGTCCACTGCCCCCCCCCTCCTGTCCACTGCCCCCCCCCTCCTGTCCACTGCCCCCCCCCCCTCCTGTCCACTGCCCCCCCCCCTCCTGTCCACTGCCCCCCCCTCCTGTCCACTGCCCCCCCCTCCTGTCCACTGCCCCCCCCTCCTGTCCACTGCCCCCCCCCCTCCTGTCCACTGCCCCCCCCTCCTGTCCACTGCCCCCCCCCTCCTGTCCACTGCCCCCCCCCCTCCTGTCCACTGCCCCCCCCCCCCTCCTGTCCACTGCCCCCCCCCCCTCCTGTCCACTGCCCCCCCCCCTCCTGTCCACTGCCCCCCCCCCCCCCTCCTGTCCACTGCCCCCCCCCCTCCTGTCCACTGCCCCCCCCCCCTCCTGTCCACTGCCCCCCCCCCTCCTGTCCACTGCCCCCCCCCCCCTCCTGTCCACTGCCCCCCCCCCCTCCTGTCCACTGCCCCCCCCCCCTCCTGTCCACTGCCCCCCCCCCTCCTGTCCACTGCCCCCCCCCTCCTGTCCACTGCCCCCCCCCTCCTGTCCACTGCCCCCCCCTCCTGTCCACTGCCCCCCCTCCTGTCCACTGCCCCCCCCTCCTGTCCACTGCCCCCTCCCCTCCTGTCCACTGCCCCCTCCCCTCCTGTCCACTGCCCCCTCCCCTCCTGTCCACTGCCCCCCCCTCCTGTCCACTGCAGGAAATGCAGGGGGAGGAATCATGCCTTTGAGGCGCCCCCCCCCTCCCTTTGACGCCCCCCCCCCTCCCTTTGACGCCCCCCCCCTCCCTTTGACGCCCCCCCCCCTCCCTTTGACGCCCCCCCCCTCCCTTTGACGCCCCCCCCCTCCCTTTGACGCCCCCCCCTCCCTTTGACGCCCCCCCCCTCCCTTTGACGCCCCCCCCCCTCCCTTTGACGCCCCCCCCCCTCCCTTTGACGCCCCCCCCCTCCCTTTGACGCCCCCCCCCCTCCCTTTGACGCCCCCCCCTCCCTTTGACGCCCCCCCCCCTCCCTTTGACGCCCCCCCCCCCTCCCTTTGACGCCCCCCCCTCCCTTTGACGCCCCCCCTCTCCCTTTGAGGCCCCCCCCCTCTCCCTTTGAGGCCCCCCCCCTCTCCCTTTGACGCCCCCCCCCTCCTTTGACGCCCCCCCCCTCCCTTTGACGCCCCCCCCCTCCCTTTGACGCCCCCCCCCCTCCCTTTGACGCCCCCCCCTCCCTTTGACGCCCCCCCCTCCCTTTGACGCCCCCCCCCTCCCTTTGACGCCCCCCCCCTCCCTTTGACGCCCCCCCCCCTCCCTTTGACGCCCCCCCCCCTCCCTTTGACGCCCCCCCTCCCTTTGACGCCCCCCCCTCCCTTTGACGCCCCCCCCCTCCCTTTGACGCCCCCCCCTCCCTTTGACGCCCCCCCCCTCCCTTTGACGCCCCCCCCCCTCCCTTTGACGCCCCCCCCCCTCCCTTTGACGCCCCCCCCCCTCCCTTTGACGCCCCCCCCCCTCCCTTTGACGCCCCCCCCCCTCCCTTTGACGCCCCCCCCCCTCCCTTTGACGCCCCCCCCTCCCTTTGACGCCCCCCCCTGCCTTTGACGCCCCGCGCGCACACACTGACTGACTGCCGCACGCACGCACACACTGACTGACGCGCACACAAAGCCTGACTGACGCACGCACACACTGACTGAGGCACACACTGACTGTGTGTGCGTCAGTCAGTCTGTGTGTGTTTGTGTTTCTGCCTCAGACTCACTGACGCGCGAGCAAACACACAGTGACTGACGCACACACGCTACATGAAGCTGTAAAGGAGGGAGGTGGATTGATGTGAATGGGGGACAAACAGAGAGAGGGGGGAGGAGAGAGAGGAACGGGAACATTACATCCCGGGCAACGCCGGGTCTCTCAGCTAGTATATTTTTTTGGACCTTTGGCCCGTCACTCCGCCTCAGGCCAATGAGAGGTGTGGGGGGCGGGCCAAGGGGGTGGTGTGAGTGTGTGAGGCCAATGAGAGGTGTGCGGGGGCGGGCGGGCCAAGGGACCAATGAGATTGCCGCTAGGGACACCGGACATCCAGCAGGCAGGCATGCATGCATGCATGCAGGCAGGCAGGCAAACATACAGTGCTTTCACTAATATAGTATAAGATTGCTGCCAGATCCTCAGTATAGTCGCAACAATGTTGCTATTCCCTGTAGTTTCCATTAGCTTTTCCCGGTTACCTTGGCAACCTCTCACTGCTCTAACCTTGAGTTGGTTTGCCCTCTCCCCTGCCTGTCCTGTACAGACTAGCACCAGTGGCATAGCTAGACATGTGCGGGCCTCGGGCAAAAAAATTCAGGGCCCCCTCATGTCTCTCTCTCTCTCTCTCTCTTTGCTCTGTCCCTCTGCTCTCTCTCTCTCTCTTTTTGCGCTGTCTCTCTTTGCGCTCTGTCTTTGCACTCTGTCTCTGCTCTCTGTCACCCTGCTCTCTCTTTGCTCTCTCACTTTCTGCACTCTCTTTGCTCTCTCTCTCTTTGCACTCACTCTCTGCTATCTCTCTCTCTCTCTGCCCTCTCTCTCTCTTTGCTCTCTCTCTCTTTTAGCTCGCTGTCTCTCTCCTCTCTCTTTGCTCTCTCTCTATGCTCTCTCTCTCTGCTCTGTCTCTCTCTTTGCTCTCTCTCTCTCTTTGCTCTCTCTCTCTTTGCTCTGCCTCTCTCTCTCTTTGCTCTCTTTGCTTTCTTTGCTCTCTCTCTCTCTCTCTCTCTCTCTCTCTCTCTCTCTCTCTCTCTCTCTCTCTCTCTCTCTCTCTCTCTCTCTATCTCTCTGCTCTTTCTCTTTGCTCTGTCTCTCTCTTTTTGCTCTTTTTGCTCTCTCTATCTCTCTGCTCTCTATCTCTCTCTTTGCTCTCTCTATCTCTCTCTCTCTGCTCTCTCTATCTCCCTCTTTGCTCTCTCTCCTTTCTCTCTCACCCTCATGTCTTTCTCAAAGTTTAAAGCCCCCGCATCACGTGGGCCAATAGGAAGCCGCACCGGATGATGTCACAGTTTCCTATTGGCCCGCAGAAGCTTTGAAAAGCGGGCATTACGTGATCCCTGCTAGTCGAGCCGCAGCGGCTACCGGCACCACCTACGGAGGTAAGTGTCTCCGGAAGCAGGGGGTGCCGGCACCACCTACGGAGGTAAGTATCGCTGGAAGCAGGGGGTACCGGCACCACCTACGGAGGTGAGTATCTCCGGAAGCAGGGGGTCCCGGCACCACCTACGGAGGTGAGTATCTCCGGAAGCAGGGGGTCCCGGCACCACCTACGGAGGTGAGTATCTCCGGAAGCAGGGGGTATCAGCACCACCTACGGAGGTGAGTATCTCCGGAAGCAGGGGGTGCCGGCACCACCTACGGAGGTAAGTATCTCCGGAAGCAGGGGTCCCGGCACCACCTACGGAGGTGAGTATCTCCGGAAGCAGGGGGTCCCGGCACCACCTACGGAGGTGAGTATCTCCGGAAGCAGGGGGTCCCGGCACCAACTACGGAGGTACATATCTCCAGAAGCAGGGGGTACCGGAGCTGAAATTAATCGGAGTCAGCTTCAGAGAACCCCTGCTTCAATCCTATGTTAAAATAATAATAAATGCAAAAAATTGCATGGATTGTCCATTTAACCCAAACATGCCCCTGTCCTATCCACTTTCACCCGAGCAGGGACGGTCCCTTAATTGGCTTTTGATCAATTAGCAATGTTGTCGCAGTGGCATGATAATGAACACAAAGGAAAGGGATCTTCTGATGATATTACAGCTTAAATGATAATGAATTTTCTCTCTTCTGCCTAAAGAACTATCTGGTTTCCAAATTGACTTGTTCTTCCGTGATTTCGCTGAGGAGTACCGTACAGTAGTTCAATCGTTCAGTAATCGCATCTCAAATCTTGACCCCTTTGGGTGTTCATTATAGTAGTCTTTCAAAGCTAACACCTATTACATTGGTTTTCTAATAGATGGTAACAGCATTCCCCTGCTAATATTGCTCTTAGAACTATCAACAAGCCAACATTTAGTCAATGTTAATCTCGGGTTTATATTACAAGAGCCAGAGGTACAAAGTGAAATTAACATTTTTCCCTGCAGGACAATTCTGATCAATCTGAACACACAGATAAGTTGGCAATACAACAGGGCATATACACACTTTACTACCAGAGGGGCAATTAATGCATTGTTGGCTCCTCTGGCGGCAAAGGGGTTAAATCATGAGACATTTGTGTATCATATTACCTGTGGTTTCACGCCTTTTAAAAATGTATTTCTCTGTATGTAAAATATCGTTTTTACTGCAGTAAAATTATTGCCGAAATTGTTCACACGCTACATAAAATGACCTATTAATTGATCATTCTCAATTTAATAAATGCAATTATTTTATGTTCCTAAATGTAATTAATAGGGTTTTAGAGGAAGTGTCCACCTGATGAGCCCGGTTTAGAGTGTCTCTAACACAGAAGGCACAATTCTGCTAGAAAGGATCAGAACTAACAATAACTCCTGCAACTGTCCCACCAGCAAAATATTGAGGGACACATTTACTAATCAGTTTCCTGCGCAAAGGGACCACCTGGCTCTGCTAGACACCTTACAGTTCAATCAAGTCAACAGTCGGCGAAGGGGACTTCCAGCACCGGAAGGTTTATTATGGCAGAAGGTTGCTTAGTAAATATGTATTATGATCCCCTTCCCAACAACCTGTTGTATTTTGGAGATGTGCAACTCTGCATCCAGATGTTTGACTCATTTCTGGAGACCTGCTGCATATAATAATCAGAGGTGTTGTTGGCAGAAGTGGAAGATTCAACGAGGACAAAGACCTTTACGTAGGTCCTTATTTACATAGCTCAAATAGCATCCCTAGACCACAGTGGTACCCAAAGTGGACGGAGAGTGGTAGATGCCCGGGTACACTTTGGAAGAGGTGCCAGGCACCTAGTTGAGTTAGGATTCCCCCTTATTCCCTGTCGTGGGTGACAGGAACATATGGGTATTAACCCTTGGAGTACCGAGTCTCCAAACCACAGAAAGGTACAGAATCTACAAACTTCCAATATATTTTGGAGCTGACACCACTAAAATAATAACTTATGCAGTATTGATGACCACGGTTACCAATCCCCTCCCTACTTACTGTGACCACGGTTACCAATCCCCTCCCTCCTGTCGTGGGTGAGTTGGGACCAAACTATGTGAAGTGTTGTGTCTGTTGATCTCGGTCGAAATAAACTTGCTCTATTTAACCTCTTGCTCTGTCTGGTGTCTGTGATATCGGTGAAGTCTTCTGGTCTCCCACGACAGGCCCGTTTTTCAGATGTGACAGACGTCTCTCTGGCATTCTTGGCAGGTTCGTTGTTTTCATGGTTCAGAGGCTGGATTAAAGACTTTCACGAGCCCAACTTGTTGGGGTTGTTTCAGGTAGTGCAAGGCATTTGCCAGTCCAGTTATGAGGCTACTCTATTTAAGGCAGCTTTTGCGTTGGCTTTTTAATGTGGCTTTAAGGATGGGAGAGTTGGTCTACTCTTCAATTCGAAGGTTTGGAGGTGGGAAATATTGTCACAAGCTCTTGATGATTTGGTTGCGCCTGTCCAAAACAGACCAAGCTGAGAAGGGGAAGTAAGACTTGATTGGGGCAGGGCCACTTAGATCCATCTGCATAGTAGGATTGGTGGGGGCATATCAATATCATGTGTTGTAGGGGACTATCTAGTTCCCTTTACAGGTATAGATGGATGAAATATTTGCCAGCATTCAATTGTTGTATTTGTATTCACCTACCTTTAAAAGGTCTTTATACATTCATGCAAATACATGCAATTCTGCCTGTGGCAACTATTCACACATTCGATTCGACCAGACACTGAAATATTGGAGAGGAGAGACCTGGGAAATATGCTAATCAGATATGCAAATAAACTTGGACGGCACTTTATGGCACCCTGAGTTCCAGGAGGCCATCACTGGCGTGTTTTGGATGGATTGAGTACACCTATCTGATATACACTGCTGGCAAACATATTATTTATGTTGATTTTCAGGAAGGTACAGCATGGCGAGAGCAATTTTGCCATCACTAAGGTCACTTGAAGACCTTAACTTACTGTGGCCGGGGAGATGGTGTCTTGCTAGGCTTGGGTGCCCAGAGGATGATGTACAGGTTGGATAAGTAAGTTGGTTCCCCTTAACCAGGTTGGATTGGTTCATTCTACTATCCCACAGCAGCTGTGGTCAGCCATGGGTATGCCAATGGGCTTTGATCCGGTAACAGGCAACCTGGCAGGGTTGTTATTCGGACTGTAAGCTCAGAGATGAAGCTGTGACCTTGGTGTACCCCGTGTGTTTATGGAGAGATGAATGGGTGGGCTCTCGGTGTGCCATGTCATTTATGATTCTACCTGTAATGCACCGTTCAGCGACAGCAGGAGGGGCTGTTTGAAAGGTTTCATTTGGGACTGACTGCTTAGGCTAGGTCCCCAGTGGCCGCAGCTGCGCGCGCGATGGCGTGCGCCCCGCACACACGGCACAGCCCTCTATGGGGCAGGCCCCAGTCGGCTTGTGTGTGCGTGCGCGCACAAGCCGCGATGCGCCACTGCCTTGGCAAAAGACAAGATTTTTGTCTTTTGGCGTGGCGGCCGAGCATTGGCCACGTCACTGCGGCGGTTCAGCCAATGAGGGCGAACCAGCCACGTGACATCATGGCCGCGCCCCCGCCACGCCTCCCCGTCGCGATCTCCTGCTCTTCTCCTGAAGCTCGACCGCAGACCGCAGATCGCGGCTTTCACCCACGCACGCGCCGCCAGGCAGTCAGACCTGCGTGCAGCAGTGACCACAGGGGCCGGAGCCTTCAGCAGTGACCACTGGGGCCGGAGCCTTCAGCAGTGACCACCGGGGCCGTGGCCTTCAGCAGTGACCACCGGGGCCGGAGCCTTCAGCAGTGACCACCGGGGCCGGAGCCTTCAGCAGTGACCACCGGGGCCGTGGCCTTCAGCAATGACCACCGGGGCCGTGGCCTTCAGCAGTGACCACCGGGGCCGGAGCCTTCAGCAGTGACCACCGCGGCCGTGGCCTTCAGCAGTGACCACCGGGGCCGTGGCCTTCAGCAGTGACCACCGGGGCCGTGGCCTTAAGCACTGAAGTATCATCAGAATTAAGTATGGTGCTACATTGTATCGTAGTCATTGAGGGACTTTAGGGAGGGTTGAAACGTATATGACATATATGATACATGGAACTACCTGAACCGTAAATGACATCATCAATATGGCAGCGTGGGGACGCCGTGTTTTTTTATTTTCATATGTTTAAAAAAGATTTTAAAAAAAAGCAAAAGTAGAAATGTTGGTGTGTAGCCGGAGTTTAAGAAGGGACAATGTGGTTCGAAGCAGCAGACATGTTTTAACTACAGCACCATCACCGATGCAAGGTCCATCCATTACTGATTGGCGGTATTCTGATCCAGATATTGGGTCGGTGGCGAAATTCAAATGTTTTCCCTTCTTACAATTCAACTCATCGTCACACCTCCGAATATCACAGCCGTGTTAAGGTAGTTCCTACGTCAGAGACGCAAAAATAATTCCCTCGAGTTTAATTGATATGAAATGTAATTACATAGTTACACAGTTACATAGTAGCATAGTTATATAGGTACATAGTTACATAGTAGCATAGTTACACAGTTACATAGTAGCATAGTTATATAGGTACATAGTAACATAGTAGCATAGTTACATAGTTACACAGTCACATAGTAGCATAGTTATATAGGTACATAGTTACATAGTAGATGAGGTTGTAAAAAGACGTACGTCCATCAAGTTCAACCTGTGCTAAATTTAGACAACAGACACTTTATCCTATATCTATACTTACAGTATACTGATCCAGAGGAAGGCAAACAAAAACCCCAGTGTCATATCATCCAATGATCAACATCCTTCCCATGTATACTTATTTGGTATATCCCTGTATACCTTTCCTTTCTAAAAGGATATCCAACTTTTTTTTAAACAAATCTATTGTATCTGCCATCACACTCTCCATGGGTAATGAATCCCACACTGTAACTGCCCTTACTGTAAAGAACCCTTTCCTTTGTTGCTGGTGAAATCTCCTTTCCTCCAACCTTAGGGGATGCCCCCGAATGTCACTGTCATTGACATTGAACCATACTGCTTCACCTTGCAAGAAACGCATAGAAAATGCAATACTGTATGTGTTGGGATACTTACTGGTAATCTATTAAAGCATCTTTTTGTTACAAATTTCTGTACAATGTAAATAAAAACGTGTATTACAACAAACTTGTAAAGTAAAGTTAGGGCACATTAAAATTATTTGGATTTTCTGAATGCAAAACCACATACAATTTCATAAAAGTGCTGTTTTTATCAGCTTTATTTTGCTTTGGGCAAACATTACCAGTGTGAGGAAATATGATGCAGCCTCTGAGGATTTTATTGTATACTATAATTCCCCTCATGTAGTAAGGAATTATTTCATCGATATTGACCGCGGACTACGGGTTTTGAAGCCCGGCAGGATTCCAGTTAATATATTCTGCAGACCCCCTAATACAGACAATCAATATTCTTGACATCCATTGAAAGTAATCAAATCAAACTTTAACCCGAGTATCAAATATCTCACTTTCAAGGAAAAGTTACGTATGAGAGATTCATGATGAAATGGAAGGAATAAAGGCAGACAGCGTGTGTCAAAGATGTTGTGAAAAGCAGACTATGGCCCATATTTGCTAAATGGTGCTATTCCACAAGACACACAGAGTAAGCCGCAAAAGCGCTAAATTCACCCGCGATTTTTAATAGTGAGAAAAAGTGATAGTGATGAAATCGGGGTACAAAAGTGAATATTTCTAAGTGAAAATTGACACCAAAACTTCTATTAGAAATACCCTATAACAGGGGAGCTCAACCCCAGCCACTCCCCCTCCCCCCAACAGGTCAGGTTTTCAGGATACCACAGCTTCAGCTCAGATGGCTCAATCAGCCCCTGCTTCAGTACAGGTGGCTCAATCAGTTCCTGCTTCAGTACAGGTGGCTCAATCAGTTCCTGCTTCAGCACGAGTGGCTCAATCAGTCCCTGCTTCAGCACAGGTGGCTCAGGGGCTCTGCCTTCGAAGCAGGGATATCCTGCTGCTTTAATCCTCATGGGAAATTCCGCCAGCACTGGGCAGTAGTGCGCTTGGCCGCATTACGGACGCTTTGCAAAACTTTCCTGTTTTTGATCCTTTGTTGCCAATGCTCCCAGCAGTTTGAGCTGCAAACTCCAACAATAGATAATGTTACCGTAGTAATATAAGAATACATTGTAGCTGCTGAGTTTCACTGACTGAAGGAATGATTGAAACTGCAAGGCAGCCATTTAGTGAACCCTGGGAAGCAGGATCTTTGCAGATCGATCACAGGAGAACAAATCGATTGGCAGCTTAGGTAATTAGTTGTTATTAAAGGTAATGAAAGGCTGAATCTATATATATATATTTTTTAAAACATTGTATGTTGGCTGTGCTTATGGGCAATCTGATTGGTCCGTCGGTCTGTCACTCAGCCTCTGGCCAATCAGATTGCTCATCCCCTCCCCCTTCCCTCACCCCCCTCCCCTCACCCCCCCTCACACCCTCACCCCCACCCCCCCTTCACCTCCCCTCAACACCCCCCTTCACCTCCCCTCAACCCCCCCCTTCACCCCTTTCACCCGCCTCTGCCTTTCGCACTCCTGCCGCCTCTGCCCTTCGCACGCCCACCTCTGCCTTTCGCCCACCCGCACTCCCGCCGCCTCTGCCTTTCACCCGCCCACCGCATCACACCCCTGCGCCCCACAGCCTCCGCACGCACTCAACAGACACCCGCCACACTTGACACACACCCGCCGCCTCTCACCCACCTGCCACACTCGACACACACCCGCCGCCTCTCACCCACACCACACACTCGACACAATCCTGCCGCCTCCCGCCCCTACACACCCACATCACTGACCAGCTGCCGCACTCACCCGCCGCACTCACACCCCTACACACCGACATCACTGACCAGCCGCCGCCCGCACTCAACACACACCCGATGCCTCACACCCTAGCAGGACCCCCACCCACAGCCAGCACTCACTACCCACGCGCCACCCGTACTGAACACCCACCCGACGCCTCACACCCGCTCGCACCCTAGTGGGACACACGCCTCACATTTTTACATCTGTTATGTCACCAAAATATACATTGTACTGTGGTGTGGTTACAATAAACCATTTTTAAACAACATCGTATTACATTTTATTCCATCTTTCTTTTCAACATTATTATCCAACCTTTACAACAAACAGTCACCTATTGTTCCACGATTTATACATAATACTACCTATTACGCATTTACATCCCGGGCAACGCCGGGTCTCTCAGCTAGTGTATTATATACACACACACACACACACATATCCCGGGCAACGCCAGGTCTCTCAGCTAGTATATATATATATATGTATATATATACATACACACACACACACACACACACACACACACACACACATATCCCGGGCAACGCCGGGTCTCTCAGCTAGTATATATATATATATATATATACATACACACACACACACACACACACATATCCCGGGCAACGCCGGGTCTCTCAGCTAGTACTGTATATTAAAACAACCTTTTTTTAATTTCTTTTTATAACGTGCGGTTTGGATTACCTCTGGCCCCTTTAAAAAGTAAAATTATTGTTTCTAAATCGGGGATTCTGAAACAAAGTTGCCCCAGAAGATTAATATCAGATAACGGCCTTCAAATGAGAACATCTAAAAATGTCATTAAATCAATGCTTTAAGTTTATGTTTAACCTCATAGGATATCATTTAGCTGTCGGTAAATGTCGGTAAATGTATTTGTGTCTCTGTAAGATATGTCTGCCGGTGCAGATTTCCTTTTATAACAGATAAAAAGACCAGAGGATTAGCATAACCCCCCCGCCCCCCGCTGATTTAGTCACATCTTTATTACTTTTAACATGAGACGAGTTATTTTAGTTTGTTGCCCTCTTCTAACAAGCTTACAGTGCCATGAGATGTTGAAAAGAAACGTGCTTTTCCATAAAAAGATAACGATAGTCTGTATTTGATAACTGCAAATAGCAATAACTTCTACCTATCTGTGGCCTTCCTAGGCTGGGGCTCCCATATGACAGTGGCCCTACGTAGCTTGTAGGGTGTTACAGAGCGTACAGTACGACTCGGGTATGTGTACATCCTACTGCTTGAGGGAAAAGGGGCATCTTTAAGTCCTCTCTAAGCGAATTGGTCCCCGTTACCTGGTCCTCCCTTTGGGGAGCTTCTCTTGACGAGGATGTGGTCCCCAGCCTGGCTATGCATAGTGAGGGACTTACACAGAGCCGATAAGGAAAGACTTCTTCCCTTCTGATTACACCCAGTGGAACCTCCTTCTACCCTAACCTGAACCATGCCCCTTTGCTAGGACCAACTGGGCTCCTATGGGGAAGAGTTCTGCACTATGTATGGGGTTTAACCCTTACGTTTCACCACTGGTGACCCCGCTAGGAATGACATATAACACTTCATTCAATAAGCAATGTTTTCGTTTATAAATGAATAAATATGCACCAGTAGCGACTAGTTAGAAATGTTGTGAATACGTCCTTTAAAGAGAAGTTTGTATTTATAGGAGGGGACTGACCACAATACAGGTTCCATTTCTAGTCCAAAAATATCAACAATGGGTAAGTAGTAAATACTAATCTCACATACATACACACATGCACACATGCATACACACATACACACACACATACACACATACATACACACACACATACATACATACATATACACACACACATAAACACACACATACTGTACATACATACATATATATGCTTCTTAACGCTTCTTTACATACATACATACATACATACATACATACATACATACATACGCTTCTTCTTTCCAGCATATTCAAGTCAATAAATGCCATATTCCAGCAGCTGCAAGATTGTCCTTGTCAAATCTCAGGATTGTACAGGGCAATAAGTAGCAGACAAAATGGTGTATTCTATAAGACTTTCCTCATCTGAAAAATCATGTCTATTGGAATCACACATTGCATGCAAAGAAAATAGCCACACAGTACAACGAGCTAACCGTTGTTATTTTTAAAAGCAAAGCTAACATATCTACATCTTACAGTTATAGGCGCTTGTGCATCTTTTGATCTTATTTCATATCGGCCAACATTTCGGTCCTGTCCAGGACTTTTGATCAGATTTTTTGCCTAATCCAAGCTCCCTCTCAATCATTTTACAGATACTGTAAATTCTGCAACTTTTGAGACGCAATAATTACTTTTAAAAGTAAATGATCGGTTTCTCCAGTTTCCAAAACGCTTAACTTGCCCTTTAAATTTTATATATATATAAATAGAGTGAATAATTATAAAGCCACTTTAATATTAAACTTCATTAGGTTGAACACATTAAAGTATGTTCGGCTAATAGCCAGTGTTTTAATGCAACATCTATCAAATTGGATAAAACAAACTTACCTATAGTTGTGAGGCTGTCTGCTTGTTAGTCCACACATGTCCTAATTAAGCACACAGTTTTAACCTTTCCTTGGGTGACTTCGTTAACTCACAAGGGCAAATCTATTTCTAGCAAAGACACCTTTCCTGACAGTATCTTAAGTCTGTATACACATGAAAGGAGGTTAAATGGATATAAAGAAAGGCCTTTTACAGTGATCCATTGCTTGCGTTTCTATCATTGCATTTCATGAAATTTAGATTCATTAAGATTGCTCAATATGAACAGAGAAAACCATGATGTTTTAAACTTCAAATCTTTAAAGGTCTTTTATGCATTTCCTCAGATTGGCATTGGGGGGATGAGCACCGTGTGTTGCTGGCTGATGGTTTAAGCATCAAAATTTGAGATCTGCTGCATCTCTACTCATTAGGGTTATCTTAAGATAAGGGTTCCAGCAGCTAATTGAAAATGCTGCTGAATTCAATGGGGTTTATGCATCAAGGTTATTTTGGTGAAACACTAGGGTATATTCATCCAGTACCTACAGTATTTATTCAAGTATTTTGCTCCACCTGCCCCCACCTTGCACCTTGGGGGGAATTACATGGGGCACAGATTATAATGAGATGTATCACATTCTGTGTCTCTGCCCCAGCATGCACCTTGGGGAGAGTCAATAGGGGGAGTTTGGGGGAGTTGGGGGGAGTTACATGGGGCACAGATTATAATGAGATGTATAACATTCTGCGTCTCTGCCCCAGCATGCACATTGGGGGAGAGTCAGTAGGAGGAGTTGGGGGAGTTACATGGGGCACAGATTATAATGAGATGTATCACATTCTGCGTCTCTGCCCCAGCTTGCACCTTGGGGAGAGTCAGTAGGAGGAGTTGGGGAGGAGTTACATGGGGCACAGATTATAACGAGATGTATCACAGTCTCTGTTACTCTTTCTTTTCCCTTTTATTTGCCCCCATAAATCCTCCACATCTGAAGTGGGTGTAAATCTAACATTGTGCATGAAATGCAGGAAACTGTTCTTACATACAGTATTGTATTGTATTGTATGTCTTTATTTATATAGCGCCATTAATGTACATAGCGCTTCACATTAGTAATACATGTGTACATGTGGTATTCAAATAAATAACAGATAATATAAATAACAGGTCATGGGAATAAGTGCTTCAGACAAAAAAGTAACATTAAGGAAGAGGAGTCCCTGCCCCGAGGAGGTTACAGTCTAATTGTTAGGTAGGGAGAACGTACAGAGACGGTAGGAGGGAGTTCTGGTAAGTGCGTCTGCAGGGGGCCAAGCTTTATGTATCGTGTTCAGAATATCCACAGTGCTATTCATATGCTTCTTTAAGCAAGTGTGTCTTAAGGTGTGTCTTAAAGGTGGATAGAGAGGGTGCTAGTTGGGTACTGAGGGGAAGGGCATTCCAGAGGTGTGGGGCAGTCAGTGAAAAAGGTTTAAGGCGGGAGAGGGCTTTAGATACAAAGGGGGTAGAGAGAAGACATCCTTGAGAAGAACGCAAGAGTCTGGATGGTGCTTAACAAGAAATTAGGGCTGAGATGTAAGGAGGGGCAGAAGAGTGCCAAACTTTAAAAGTGAGTAGAAGAATGGAGTGTGAGATGCGGGATTTGATCTGAAGCCAGGAGAGGGATTTCAGGAGGGGAGACGCTGAGACAGATTTAGGAGAGAGCAGAGTGATTCTGGCAGCAGCATTTAGGATAGATTGTAGGGGAGACAGGTGAGAGGCAGGAAGGCCGGACAGCAGGAGGTTACAGTAATCAAGACGGGAGAGAATGAGGGCCTGAGTCAGAGTTTTAGCAATCGAGCAACAGAGGAAAGGGCGTATCTTTGTTATATTGCAGAGGAAAAAGCGACAGGTATTAGAAATGTTTTGAATGTGAGGGGCGAATGTGAGAGAGGAGTCGAGTGTGACCCCTAGGCAGCGTGCTTGGGCTACTGGGTGAATGATCGTAGTTCCAACAGTAATGTGGAAGGAGGTAGTAGGGCCAGGTACAGTACAGTTCTCACATACAGTACTGTTCTCACATACAGTACTGTTCTCACATACAGTACTGTTCTCACATACAGTACTGTTCTCACATACAGTACTGTTCTCCCATACAGTACTGTTCTTACATACAGTACTGTTCTTACATACAGTACTGTTCTTACATACCGTACTGTTCTTACATACCGTACTGTTCTCACATACCGTACTGTATGCTGCGGCTCTGCTCCATAACACAGAGCCGTGCTTGAGAAGCATATCAAGTGAGTCTGACATTTATATTTATACTAAGTTGCTGTCCAAACAAATGATAAGAAAGGTGTGACATTTCATTTGGTTTAAAGATGCTTTGTGGCAAAACAAATGAGGCGAGACGAGGGAAGGGAATAGCGCGCTCCGGTGATGGCGTGAACCTTCTTTAAGTTTCTCACTGATTGGAATTATATGATTGTCCCCATTACTCTGACCACTGGGACTGAATTAGCAAACTTTCCCATTGCCTAGTACAAGGTTCTCACACAGGTGCCCCCCCACAGGTCAGGTGTTTAGGATACCTCAGCTTAAGCACAGGTGTCTCAATAAGAGGCTCACTCAAAGACCGAGCCTCTGATTGAGCTACCTGTGCTGAAGCAGGGATATCCTGAGAACCGTTCCCTGTCCTGCCTTTTAAACCACTTTCTAGGCTCAATTGGGCTCGTTAGTAGTTCTGCCGTCCTCCAGGCAGGGACTAACGATTACCTGGCCGACACCCGACAGCTCTAGCGCCTGTTACACTTACCTGTATATGACTTAATCTAGAATGGTAGGAATTTGGGGGTGAGGATGGCCGTCCCTTTCTGTTTATCTTTGGCAGAGGATTTGAAAGGAGACGGTTTGTTTATTATGTAAGAAGTGCTTATCTTCCTTGCTAAAAGAAAACTGGCCTTTCAATATTTGAATAACCACAGAAGGCACCATTGATATGGAAAGTTTAGACCTTTTTACGTTGAATGAAATAATTGTGATTTTCATATTGCAAGAACAAAGTCATTGTTTCTGTCATTATTTTATATTATTAGGTTTCAGAATGAGTCGATAGAATAGAAGTGGATATTTTGTAAGCAAGAGGGACACAGCACGCACCATACTGGAAGGGCAACTGAAATAGCCTGTACTAGGTGTACAAAGAGTACTCAAGATTTGGGGGAGATGAGGGGAGCGCCCTGAATTGACAACAGACAAAATGGAAATGTATGCAGAAGTAGATAAACACTGACAATTGAGGTCAATTATTATTACAATTTGTGCTGGCAGTAATTTTATTAACTTTTCTCCCAACTTGGTGTAGAAGGGAGGAAGGCCCAACACCGTTACAAGTTGATAGTATCTATTGGATGTCAGGGGACAACGATGGTAGACCACCTTAGACTTAAGCCCAGCACATAGAAAGAAGGTTGGATAAAACAATAACTGTAATGATAAAATCATTATTAGAATGTTCTTATAAGAGAGGGGGAACCTGTCCCGGTCTCGGGACTCATAGACACTGTGAGCTCCTCACTTCTCGGGTACATCTCGGGTACATAGTTGCCACCGCACTGGCATAGCAGGGAGAGAGAGGGGCATGCAGAGCTCAGGCCTATTCCCGCATCAACTCAAGAACAGAGGTACGGGAGAAACTGTGACAAAAGTGTGGAGACTGTAGAAGTGCCTATCATAGGCCTTGATTGCAGCAAGTTAAATGGGTGTTCAGCGTGGCGTTGAACCTGGAGATTTATGGCGGCTGCTCACCAAGCTCCACCTTTTCCGAGGTGGCCTTTTGTTTTTCACTGAATCTCGCTTAAATCCACGCATGGGTAGGAAGATTTTTGCAGCACCACCACCAGGCCTCCAAAAAGGAAGACTGGATTGTTGCTTGATTATCTTCATCATTTATGACATGTTTTTTGGTGGGTGCGAGGTCCCGAAATGTTCTGGTCCAAGCACACGCTGAGAGATGTGTAGGGACAGGCAGGTTAACCCGATCCCATATATCAGGCGAGGGAACCTTCTTACTGGCTGGGGTGTTTATTTGGGGCAACAACATACAAATAAAAAGGGGGAGGAAGTACTGAGGGGACACTGGGACATGGGAGCGATGGAGGGGAAGGGGAGCGATGAGGGCAGTGGGCTAAATGCAAGATATAGGGATAGGTGAAAATCCGTAACTTTACCAGGATAGGAGAGATGGCGGCTCAGGATGGCTGCTGGTACTAAGAGACAGCATGCTGGGCTGATGGGAAATTACCTGGGACAATACCACCTGGCAAGGGGAGGGGGAGCAGTCCATCCTGGTAAAAAGGCTGGGGGGGTTGCCAAGGCAACTGGCTGAAGCCTAAAAACCCACAAGGGGTCGCAACATTGTTGCAACAGCGAGGCTGAGGAGTGCTGGCACAGTCCTGTTCCAGGACACAAAATATCTGGAGGGTGTTTCCTTCATGTTTTAGAGAGTAAGTTGATTTTCTGAGGATCGCTTTAGTCGTTTGAGAGTAAGGCAGGCGCATTATGATATCTCTATAGCGGCTGACCACTGACCTTGTTGATACCAGGGAACACACCGTGATTTCTATGAGGAGTTGTTCCTCATCAGGGTAGTCATATATTTTTACCAGTTGATCTATTTGAATTTTCTCCTATATATTGTGGACTCCAAGATTTGTTCCTGAGGGAGAGGCTTTCAGCGTCCTCCGGACTCTCAGGGCACTGACCTGAGCCTTGAGGTCGCGAACTTCAGGGTCCACAACATGTAGACATTTTTTGTGTCTCTCGGTAGCGGTCACCTAGGTCTCTTATTTCGAGTTTAAGGTCGGCGACATATTTGCTCGGCCGTAGCGCTCCTAGATTATGTTTGGTTACCAGCGAGGGCCCCTGTCCATTGGAGCCGAGCTCTGACCGCGCGCGCGCATGGGCCAAACGGCCATTTTCTGAAAGTAGCGGTGGATGTTTTTTGCCTAAACAACTGTGAGACCTCGGGGGGATTTATTTTAGATTTGGGGGGCTTCGTCGGGGTTTCTGCTTTTGTCCCTTGTGCTGACGTTGTCCATGGGCTATTGGAGGAAAATACCGTGTCAGACCTGTAAAGCCGCACGTTCAGGCGGCCATCTTAGTACGTATGTGCGCAATAATGACGGCAGCATAAGGATTGTGCTTAATTGCCTCAGAACGTGACCTTAAAAACGTAACCTTTTTGAGGACTGAGCTCAGTCTGCTTCAGCAGAACCCAGCGGAAGAAAACTCTGCAGCCGGGAGCTTGATCACTGGAGGGATAGCTTTTCTAGCGGGTATTTTAGGCTTGAAATCAGCCCAAATATGCTCCAAAATATCTAGGATGATGTGAGGGGTTAGCCGGTATGTCTGGAAATCCTAATCACCAGGCATGCCAAATACATGAACTCTAGCCCGATGCATAATTTCCCTTCTATTCTCAAGGATATCAAGCAGTGCCCGGGAACGTCTGTGCATCGCAGAGCAGCAATCGCAGCCATTGCAGAACATGTCCGTTGCAAGTGCTGGGTTCTTGTAGTATAGTCTGATTAGCGGCTGCTTCCTATGGGCACATTATTAAGAAGGGGCTTTAAACTGTCGTTTTGTTCTCCAATGCAACAACAACACACATCACTGCGAAATGCTCAAAGAACTAGATTGGTCATCACTAGAGTCTAGGCGCAAAGTTCATCTCTCCTGTTTCACCCTCAAATACTTTCTGGGCAAGCTACCCAGCTACCTGAACAAGCTCCTCACCCCTACCACATGCAGCACCTATCACCTGAGATCAGACTCCAAAAGACTATTCATGGTCCCAAGGCTCAACAAAGTATCCGGACGTTCCTCCTTCTCCTTCCGTGCACCCCAAAACTGGAACAACCTACCAGAGACTCTCACATCCACCACCAGTCTAAGTTCTTTCAAATCTAAGGCTGTCTCACACTTTAATCTGGTCTGTAACTGTTTCATACGCCCATAATATATATTTTCTTTAACTGTGCACGTAATGCCTTGTATATAATGTATACCTTGTTCATTTATGTAACTGTACTTGTAACCATTTTTATTTGTTTTACTCTGTGCCCAGGACATACTTGAAAATGAGAGGTAACTCTCAATGTATTACTTCCTGGTAAAATATTTTATAAATAAATAAATAAATAAACGTAAAAACAGCCATTAATCCAACTCCAAATTAGGTGCGAAAACAAGACAGGTGTTAATTAACGTGTGTTAACGTGCTATTTGGAATTGACACGCCTTCATATCGACTGTCAAGTGGTTCTATCAAGGACCCCCAAGAAACTCCCCCCCAATGGGACACCCACGCAAAACCCCCAATGGACCCCCCATGCAAACCCCTCCGATGGGACCCCCTGTCATTTGTGCCTATTTTTGGCCAACTCTAAATTGGGGTCTTATTTTTACTAGTACAATGTGGTCATTTGCGCCCACGTAGGACTGCGCTGTCATTGGTCATCTGTAAATCGGCCCCATAGGTCTTTTGCGGCAAACCCAATCCAATCTAACAAATGAACGTGACACAATCCTTCCTTACTTTCCTGAGCGCCCTCCGTTCCTGTAACTTTAACAAAGAAAGCCTCTATTTCAGAGACAAGCACAGTAGTTATGAAACAAACCTTCAAACAGTGTAGCCAAGAACAACCTGTCCCCTTTTATTTTGGTAACTGTTAGTCATACTTTTCATATGTATAATTACAGCGCCTTGTGGGACGCTGTGTAGCATTTAAAATGATTGCACTGCATTTTGCGATACTTTTGTATAATACTGACTTGTCACAGCTTTTACTGACAATAGTACATTTCATATTTTAGTTGCCAGTGTCCTCAGAATAAAATGCCCAGCTGTGCACAGGTAAAAAGAGGAACATTGACGGTTGTTTCACTAACACATTAATTGTGATGTCGGCAGAGAGCATCACTTTTTATTTATTTCCCCACCCTACCCCCCCCCCCCCAATTGCATGCTTTCTAAAGATGACTTCTACCTCAACTCCAGTCCTCAAGCCCTCCCACCCCCAAACAGGTCAGTTATCAGGATATCCCTGCTTCAGCACAGGTGACTCAGCCGCTGATTGAGCCACCTGTGCTGAAGCTGGGATATACTGAAAACCTGACCGTTTGGGGGGTGGGAGTGGGGCTTGAGGACTGGAGTTGAGCACCCTTAGACTAAGAGACCCTAATGTACATCTCGGAGAAAAGAGTGAGGGGAGAGAGGTACAATAGTAACTTTCAAATGTCTATAACATTTCAACGAGGTACAGGACCGAAGTATACCGATGTACTGTAGCAGAAGTATACAGATGTAGCAGAAGTATACAGATGTAGCAGAAGTATACCGATGTAGCAGAAGATAACCGATGTAGCAGAAGTATACCGATGTAGCAGAAGTATACCGATGTAGCAGAAGTATACCGATGTAGCAGAAGTATACCGATGTAGCAGAAGTATACAGATGTAGCAGAAGTATACAGATGTAGCAGAAGTATACAGATGTAGCAGAAGTATACCGATGTAGCAGAAGTATACCGATGTAGCAGAGCTGGTTTTAAACACAGTTATGCAGCTATAGCACATATAAACTGTGGAAATTCTATGGGGAACAAAGACATAAGAATCTGTAATTGAGTAGTTAAATCAATTTGTTTAGTACAAATTGACACCTTGTTTAAGTTTTCATTGATTAATAATTATAATAACTTTATTTCATATGGCGCTTTTCTCCCAATGAGACTCGGCGCTTCACAATTACAAAATAGTGCGCGGTACGCAATATATAGGAAATTTTAACGACGCGTTCCCCGCCCCGCAGAGCTTGCCATCTGTTTTCGGTGCCTGTTAGTGCCAGAACTACCTCACTTCACTGGAAGGCAAAGCACTTTCTCTTCCAGCGATGGTTACGCAAATTCCGTCTACGTTTGTAGAACCCAATCGGGAGTAGGATCTCCGTGAGCTGCTGGCGCCCCGGTGAGTGCTGACAGAATCCATTTGGACAATTCTAGTTTCCTCGAGCTAGCATGAAGTGAACTAAAGCCCTCCACTGATGGCATTTTGTGTCCGTAGACGATATATTTCTCAATAGGGGCACAAAACACTCGTAGTGATACACATTGTGTATGGAGCCCCTATTCTCGAACGAAAGTTCCGCCAAAATGTCCGTGAATTGCGCAGAATTGGCAAAAAAAAAAACACTTCTTTATCGCGCTGGGGTTGCATTCAATGTGTTGCCACACGCCAGGGATTGAAATATCAGGCCCGTTATTCAAATCCGTGGCGTGCGCTAACCGCGATGTTTCCGAGAATGATCAGCACTGAATCAAGAATTCCTGCTCTAATGCCGGAGGGTGGAGGCGCCTCAGGGGGACGTGTGAGGCTGTACTTGTTCATGGCAATGGTGGTGGATTCGTGGAACCGTCACCCAACGGAGGAGGTAGGTTCCAAGAAAGAAAGGGAAAAAAAAAAAAAATCTATAAAATAGTCTGGCCCGTTTTTCACACACTGCTAATATTTGAAATGGTCACTGCTGGCGTGTTTGCTGGCGTGTCTCTGCTGGCGTGTTTGCTGGCGTGTCTCTGCTGGCGTGTTTGCTGGCGTGTCTCTGTTTTCTACAGTCTGTGAACATTGGGACATGCTGCGCATCACGGCGTCCTGCCCAGTGATATGGGAGTCACATTTATGGATGCCCACTCCATGTCAAGGAGACCATTTTGAAATGGGTAAGGGAGGGATTAGGCAGAGATAAAAGCGATAAATCACACTGTGACGGTAGGGGCCAAGGTCACTTTAAGGTTTAAGGTTTAAGGTCACTGGTTGCCCCTACCCGTCAAAATGGCGGCCTGTGTTATTAGCTCATATTGCCATCTTATTGCAGCTAAAATGGCCGACAGCCTATCTATTACATTCCCCTGTAAGACTGTTATATTGGACGTGTATTTGCACTGTAAGTGATTTGTGAGGCTCCTTTGTGTGGTGCGCTGGTAATTCCCTCAGCCCGGCCAGCACACACTAAAGCCTGGGCCCTTAACCGAATTTGGGCTAGGTGAAGTGCTTGTGAACACTGGGGAAATGGAGAAGGGCACAGGCTGGGGTCAGGGGATCATGTATAACACAAGCGGAGCCATTGTCCCATCCCAGGCACATCCGGCTGACTCTGGGAACTAAGACCTGGGTCTTTGCCTCGTCAGCTTGATTTCCATTGGTCAGTTTGCATTTCCCACTTAATGGTTGACCCACTGATTTAGCCACCTGTGCTGAAGCAGGGATATCCTTAAAATCTGACCTGTTTGTCGCCCTTGAGCACTGGAGCTGATCCCTCCAGTTCTAAGGATTTAAGCTCGCCACCTACTCCCAGGTTATCAGTTATTGGCAAGCCACAGCCAGAAATGTCACCGCCCTCAGGCTTTGGGCAGAGGGAATCAGAGGAGATGATCACTTTATTGACATAGAGTATTGATAACTTTGGCCTTGCCTGGGATTTCTATAGGACTAGAATTCATTTGAGGGCCCATCTTCAGGATCTGTCCTGGAGAAGGGTGGGAGAAAGAAGGTGCGTTGATCTGTCTTGGCCAGGTAAGAAAGGCTTTACGGGCAATTTATACCTTCTGCACCCACACACTCCTTCTGGGCCTTCCTCTCCTGAGCCAGTCATTGGCTGGAGGGCATGCCTATCAGTCACTGACTCTAGAACAGGGGCGGCCAACACCAGTCCACAAGGGCCAGCAACAGGTCAGGTTTTAAGGATATCCCAGCTTCAGCACAGGTTGCTCAATCAGTGGCTCGGTCAATGACTGAGCCACTTATGCTGAAGCAGGGATATCCGTAAAAAAATTTAAACGTATACTTTTTACTATCCTTAAAACCTGACCTGTTGGTGCATACACCACTTTATCCTATCAAGGGCGTTACACAATCACTACCATTATAATCCCGCTCTTATCTCAGCCCTATCTTTCGTGTTTTTTAAACTTTTTTTCCCCTCTTCTAGAAAGTGAAATTTCTATTTTAACGTTTGTGAATAAATAAAACATGTGGAATTGAAATAAAGGCTTCCAAAGAGGGGAACGTCTTTATTAAGCACATCCCTTGGGTCCTCTGTGTTTCTCCGAGTTTCAAGTTCCGTTATTTCACTGCTGCCAGCTTGTCCTTTCATTTGTGTAACTAATTACAGTCCCAGCCAGACACCCAGGTCCCCATCCTTTCCTGAGTGCATCGTTTGCCATTATTTGGGATCTGAACAAAACACTGAAATGACCACTTCCTACATTACTGCAAAAAGCATACAGACATGTCAACAAGCTGTTTCAGAACTGGGCAACGGCCAAAACACATTCCGCCTAAAAAGACATTGACAAACACAGATGTGCTGTATCTTGCATGAAGGACGTACTCCCCACCCAAACCCGTCCTAGAGACATCAGGAATAGATGGAATTATATTTTGTATTAGAAGGGAGCCGGGGTGTTTTGTGTGTTTTGCCAACATGCATTAGCACTAGTTTTCATAGAAATGACCCGTACAGCAACGAAGAGTAGGAGCATAAAGAGGAGCGCGGGTGGTATCGGGGGGAGGGGGGGTGTTCCTCAAGATTAAATAGGCAACGAGCAATTCCCTGGCTAGTCAAAGGAATGTTGTCACTTTGTGATCTCGGAGTAATTAACAGGTTGAGCAATATTCAGACAAACTGCGAGCGTAGGAGACAGGTCCGCATGGTACCTACCAAATATACATCCAGTAGGATGGCCGCCTGCATTGGAGTTTCTGGAACTGGCTTTGGATCTAAAACAATTTGGGGAGGGGGGTTGGGGTTGGATTCGGTTTTGTGATACCTCAATTCGCGTGGTATTGGTATTTTGCTAAATTATAGCAAAGACACAAAATAAGCAGGAAAGCAACAATCTAATTAAAAAAGTTAAATCATCTTAAAAGAGGGCGAGAAACACCACCATTTTTTTTAAACTCAACTGTTGGCAGTCAGCAACAAGCACAGTCTTCTCCTTTGTAGTATGTACTTTACAAGTCTAATTTGAAAGATGGTGCATATCCCTTAGCCCTCTTGGGTAAAAAATACGGCAGAAACACGTCACCTGGTCCAGGTACCTGTCCGCTCTGCACCTTAGACCCGTTGTCTCTGCAAGTCTCTTGACATACAGTACTCCAACGCTCCCTTCACGTGCTGACACGGAATGGCTACAGAAACTGTATATGGAGGGGCACCAGAATAGGGGAGGGGAAAGTGCCGCAAGATCCGAGCTGATCGGTAACTGTACCCAAGATTCTGCCCCATTTTCAGGCCCAGGAACACATATCCGAGCCGTGGTCTCCATGTTTTTCTAAGCCGCAGAAGTTTGGAGGTGTTCAGATTTCAGAAATCATGGTTTTATACGGGGACACTCACTTTTAGGATTATATGTGTGTATACTTTTAGGATTATATATTGACTTTTCACAGAACAGTCAATTTAAGACCACTCGTCTGTCCTACTCAAATTACAGATTCTATTTTCTCCACCCCGACCCACATCTTGTCTATCAAATGTCATCCAGATCATATTCGAAAATGACAGTTGTCCCAATACAGTTGCTCTCCTCTCTCTGCCGTTGTCATGAGAGAGAGGATTTGGCCCGGGATTAAAGGGGTTACACCCCATTTGGCCACCCTCTACTCTCACCTGGGAAGCAAGGGGTTAACTGGACTGTGGTCCAGTAATGTGTTTTTACCTTGCTTCAGCATCCTAATGTATATTCCCCTGTAAAAATGTATTGTTTCTGTTCCAGTGTTGCACCAACACATACACTGCGATTGATGCGGGAGGCTTGAGGGGTTAATGAGCTACAGTTTAGGAAAATACAATTGTGTGGGGTCTTTTCAGAAATATCTGGGCTTCAACAGGCTTGATTGAAGTTGGGTGTGACAAGTACAGATGGGGGTTTAGTGCACAGTATGTTAATACCTAATTTGGCAGGCCAAGGGTATATTGCTGGTAGAGACAGCTAGGACCCAGGCTGGGGCATTGGGTGTGAAATATAGCACCGGTGACAAATGTTCACTACACACAGCCCAGCTTCAAAGGATTTCTTGATGGGGGCCAGGGGTGCGGTTACGCAAGGAGATCTCAGAATGAGTGACCTTATTAAATATGAGAATATTATGAGATGTCCTCAGCTGAACATGCTAAGAGTTACATATGTGTAACCGGGGGACCGAGCCGCAAATAATGATTACAGACACATGATGCCTAGCAGGTCCTAAGAGACAGATATTGATATCTCTCTTAATTTTAGTATTACACGGTAATATTTAGTCTCATTGGGAGTGGCATGCGTGCCGGAATGTATTAATATGTCTCGCGTGCCAGTAAGTATTACTGAAATTAAGTTATGAAGTTATTTAGGTAGGAAAAGCAGTTTTTAAACGTCCTTGGGTGGGAGGAGTTTTACTCTGAGGAAAACTGTCAACCTCACCACTGATTTATGAGAGGGGCTGGGTTTAGGTTGTGTTCAATGGGAAATAATTGTTTAAGAACCAGGCTCAGTTTATGGCTATTGTCTTTCGTGTCTTTTGTGATTTTCAAGATTGCTGTATGAACTGCTAGTCACGATTTCTGACTATTTCATCATTCCCAACTTTAAGTAAGTGCATATTTTGTCTGTTATTTGAATATCTCGTGTGTTCACCTTTTTCAAGGAATAAATTATATTTTATCATAGCTAAGCCTCGTTCAGTTCAACCCAGTTATATTTGGTGTGTATTATTAATAGCCTGTTACAATGTCACCGTCACAGCCGTTACCGAACCCTTCCTATTCCTCCATCTCTTGCTTTTCCCTCCTTTGAGGCTCACACTGTCCAGATCTTCTCTCCTCTCCTTGTCCATGTGGTGGTCATCTATCGCCCACCTACCTCTACTCATCCCCCTTCTGCCTTTCTCTCTCACTTTGAATCCTGGCTCTCTTTCTTTCTCTCCTCAGACTCCCCTGTTCTTCTCCTTGGGGACTTCAATTGCCACATTGATGACCCCTCTCTCCCTTGGGCTTCCCGCTTTCTTTCTCTAACCTCTTCTTTTGGACTTCAGCAGTGGACTGCAGCCAGCAGCACAAGGATGGCCACTACTTAGACCTGGTTTTCACTAAAAACTTCTCTCTCTCCGATTTCTCCATTACCCCTTTTCCTCTCTCTGACCATCATCTCATTCTCTCTATCTCGCTTCTCCCCTTCTCCACCTCCATCTACCCCCCGGTTCTGCAGAAACCTGCGCTCTATTCACTTACCTGACTTTGAGTCCACTTTACGCTCCTCCCTCTCCTCTCTCAGCTCTGCTACAGACCCTGACAACCTGGTCAGGAACTACAACTCTGTCTTGTCCTCGTCTCTTGATCTACATGCCCCGCTTTCTCTCTGCCGCCCTCGCCCTTCTAACCCTAGACCCTGGCTAAATTCCCACACGCGCATGCTGCGTTCCTCCACTCGTTCCTCTGAACGCCTCTGGAGGAAGTCTCACACTCTCGCAGACTTCCTTCACTACAAATGTATGCTATCCTGTTTCAATTCTGCCCTCTCGCAAGTTAAACAAGCCTACTTTTCTGCACTAATCAACATGCACAAGTCTAACCCACGCCGACTGTTCTCTGTCTTTGATACTCTACTCAAACCACCCTCAGCTGCCTCTCCTTCCTCCATCTCTGCTCAGGACTTTGCTGACTATTTTAAGGAAAAGGTGGAATCCATAGGGCAGAACATCCCCTCTGTTTCTTCCTCCCATCCTACACCTCTTCCTAACTCTCCTCCTGCCTTCCTTGACTCTTTTTCCACTGTCTCAGAGGAGGATGTGTCGCTGCTGATCGCCTCTTCTCCCTCTACCACTTGCCCTCTTGACCCCATTCCCTCCCATCTCCTAAAACCTCTTGCTCCTACTATAATCCCTACGCTCACACACATTTTTAACTCCTCCCTCTGCTCTGGAACCTTTCCATCCTCCTTCAAACATGCAACAGTCATACCATTACTCAAAAACAGCAAGCTTGACCCTGCCTGTCTTTCTAACTATCGACCTGTCTCCCTCCTGCCTTTTGCCTCTAAACTCCTTGAACGTCTTGTATTCTCTCGCTTGCTCCATTTTCTCAACACCTATTCTCTCCTAGACCCTCTACAATCTGGCTTCCGCAATGCTCACTCCATGGAAACAGCCTTCACTAAAATAACTGACAACCTCCATGCTGCCAAAGACAGAGATCATTACACTCTGCTCATATTACTTGACCTCTCTGCAGCATTTGACACTATGGACCACCCTCTTCTCCTTCATATTCTCCATACTCTTAGTATTCGGAACAAAGCTCTTTCCTGGATCTCATCCTACCTCTCCCATCGTACTTTCAGTGTCTCTTCTGCTAACACCTCCTCCTCCTCTATTGATCTCTCTGTGGGGGTACCCCAGGGTTCTGTCCTGGGACCTCTTCTCTTTTCTCTGTACACACTCTCTCTAGGTGACCTAATAACATCTTTTGGGTTTAAATAACACCTCTATGCTGACGACACACAAATATACTTTTCAACACCTGACCTTACACCTGCTGTACAAACCAAAGTTTCTGAATGTCTCTCTGCTACATCATCCTGGATGGCCCTCCGCCGCCTTAAACTCAACATGGCAAAAAGAGATCTCCTCATACTTCCTCCCAAACCTGGCCCTACTACCTCCTTCCACATTACTGTTGGAACTACGATCATTCACCCAGTAGCCCAAGCACACTGCCTAGGGGTCACACTCGACTCCTCTCTCACATTCACCCCTCACATTCAAAACATTTCTAAAACTTGTCGCTTTTTCCTCCGCAATATAACAAAGATACGCCATTTCCTCTGTTGCTCGACGGCTAAAACTCTGACTCAGGCCCTCATTCTCTCCCGTCTTGATTACTGCAACCTCCTGCTGTCCGGCCTTCCTGCCTCTCACCTATCTCCCCTACAATCTATCCTAAATGCTGCTGCCAGAATCACTGTACTCTTTCCTAGATCTGTCTCAGCATCTCCCCTCATGAAATCCCTGTCCTGGCTTCCGATCAAATCCCACATCTCACACTCCATTCTTCTCCTCACTTGTAAAGCTTTACACTCTTCTGCCCCTCCTTACATCTCAGCCCTAATTTCTCGCTATGCACCATCCCGATTCTTGCGTTCTGCTCAAGGATGTCTTCTTTCTACCCCCTTTGTATCTAAAGCCCTCTCCCGCCTTAAACCTTTTTCACTGACTGCCCCACACCTCTGGAATGCCCTTCCCCTCAGTACCCGACTAGCACCCTCTCTATCCACCTTTAAGACCCACCTTAAGACACACTTGCTTAAAGAAGCATATGAATAGCACTGTGGATATTCTGAACACATGATACATAAAGCTTGGCCCCCTGCAGACGCACTTACCAGAACTCCCTCCTCCTGTCTCTGTACGTTCTCCCTACCTACCAATTAGATTGTAAGCTCCTCGGGGCAGGGACTCCTCTTCCTTAATGTTACTTTTATGTCTAAAGCACTTATTCCCATGATCTGTTATTTATATTATCTGTTATTTATTTGATTACCACATGTATTACTACTGTGAAGCGCTATGTACATTAATGGCGCTATATAAATAAAGACATACAATACAATACAATACGTGTCAGAGTTGGATAACTTTAAATGCATACAAAATAGATGCATGGTAAGAACCTTTAATTCCCCCTGTGATGGTAGAACAGCTAATTAACGGACAGTATGATAAGATGAATTACATCAGTTTGCAATTGAAATCACAAGTGTCTGCCCAATGCTAAGCACAGCCTGTGCAGAACACCGCCGCTCGGCTCCCGAGATGCGATTCTCACTTTGTGCATATCACTCCCATCTCACTCCATCTGCACCGGCGCCAATCTGCACCAGTGCTAAGAACGGAAGTCTGTCATTTCTGCATAAACGCTGATTTGATATTGCAAACTGTCTGACCTGGGAAATGTGTGTGTGCATCTATCTATCTATCTACTGTATCTATCTATCTACTGTGTCTATCTATCTATCTATCTATCTATCTATCTATCTACCTATCATGCCTTTTGTCTGTACAGATGGCATGTGAAACTCAGTGATTGTAATTTACACTTCAATAGACATGCCTGGAACGATACTGTACTTCAAAGACATGGTAAACACCAGTTGTATCTGTGATGGGGCCATCTACACTCTAGAAAGCTCATTGGCCCCACAGACGGGGTTTTCATCATTTAGCCAGTTGTCAGTTTAGGTGGGAAAGAGTTTGATTAGGATCTTCCTAAACCAATTGGAATTGAATTAATTCAGAGAGTAAGACCCCCCCCCCCCCCCCAAAGACCAGCAGCTTTCTGGCAGAAAAGAAGAGGATCCAGGGGGAATTTGAATAATGAAGTGAAGGAACTCCTCAAGCACACAAGATATGCGCAGGAGGGTAAAATATATCTGTATGGAGCATCAATGCGGTATTTTTCATATTCACGTGCATTTGCGTTTCTATGTCACACTTCCCCAAAAAGAAAATGAAATACAGAGTTTTATTTCTTACACTGTGACAAGGAGCGTCTCAGTGAGTAAAGACACTGACTGGCACTGAGTGTGAAGCAGGGGAAGGAGCGGCTCAGTAAGTAAAGACACTGACTGGCACTGAGTGTGAAGCAGGAGAAGGAGCGGCTCAGGGAGTAAAGACACTGGCTGGCACTGAGTGGGAAGCAGGAGAGGGAGCGGCTCAGTGAGTAAAGACACTGACTGGTACTGAGTGTGATGCAGGAGAAGGAGCGGCTCAGTGAGTAAAGACACTGACTGGCACTGAGTGTGAAGCAGGGGAACCTGGTTCAATTCCCGGTGTCGGCTCCTTGTGACCTTGGGCAAGTCACTTTATCTCCCTGTGCCTCAGGCACCAAAAACATAGACTGTAAGCTCCACGGGGCAGGGACTGTGCCTTCAAAATGTCTCTGTAAAGCGCTACTTAAAACTATACAAGAACATGCTATAATAATTATTATTATTATCTTCCAGGTTCAGTTCTAGTTGGTCATAATGGCCTTTAAAACCTCGCACGGTCAAGGACCTGCCTATCTCCAGTCTCGTTTGAATCGCGGAGGGATACTGGCTATGGTTTCAAGTTCTCAGGGTCTTCAGTTCCTCTCTGTGTCAAGGGTACTGCACCCTACCCTAGGTGGGGGGCCGCCTCTCCATAACAAGGGTCCAGCACCCTACGTTCGGTGGGGAGCCGCCTCTCCGTGACAAGGGTACTGCACCCTACGCTGGATGGGGGAGCCGCCTCTCCGTGACAAGGGTACTGCACCCTACGCTGGATGGGGAGCCGTCTTGTGGGCAGTTTGAGAGTTCTGGAACTCGCTACCACCAGAGCTCAGGTGTATAACTACTTTACCACTCTTTCGGGCTCGGTGTAAGACTTACCTCTTCCTCCTGGCTTTTACTGTCTAACAAACAATTCAATATAATTTTAATGTGTTTAACTGTAAAGTTTTGCGATGCACTCAAAAAATAAATGATGATTACTGTACCTGCAGCTGTCTTAATAAAATGATGCCTATTAAAACATGACATGGTTTAACAAAACACTCCTGCATTATATTGAGTGGCTGAATCAATTATTATTGATTCCGCATACTTGTTTACTTCAGCTTAGAGTTTATATCTCCCAGTGGAGCAGCATTTGTTTAAGAACATTTCTGTTTCTCGTATAATCCAGAACAGAACATTTTAATCCTCTCTTTAATAAGCAGACAGCAGCCTCAAGGTAATTGGGAAATATTTTGGAGTTGTCCTGGCCAGTGGGGGTTCCCTTATCCTTAGATAAGAAGAATACTTTATTCATGTCACACACACTGTAGCAATGTCAGCACGATTATCAATGCATTTTTAATCTCTATTCACATTTCTCTAATGTGATACGTTGTGCAGAACCTTATCTACAGGGATCCAGGAGCAAAGAGAGTGAGTTTTGGGTGTTCACTACCAAATAATAATGAGCAAAAATTAGAAGGGGCACACAAAAGATTTGGTGGTGTCAAAAGACTTCCAAGTGTATTAATACATCAGAGTCAATACAGGTAATGTTTCTGGACACAAGGTCCCTTCCTCAGACCAAACACCTCATACGTGATAAGCTATAAACATATATATACCCCCACAAGGTAAAATAATTTACCTACCCCCAGCAACACCTGTAGTCCAGAGCTGCAGCCACTCTGCAGCCTGACGTCACCGCGCGGCATCGCGTCATGACGCACGTGACGTCACGACGCGGTGACGTCACTCCACCCAGCAGCAGCCCAGACAAGGGCACAGGGAAAGGCTGTGTCCCTACAATGTGTCCCTGATTTATGTTGGGCGTTAAACTTTTTTTCCCCAAAGAAGTGCAGCGGCCGAAGTCACATGAGTTGGGAGGCGGAGACATTCACGCGATCGTTCCCGGCACGCTGCATTTCTTTATCAGTCTCAGAAATTGAATCATGTACTAATGTAATATAATAATATGTTCTTTGTGTTGTATATCCCCACCCTAAAGATAATAGGAAAAAGTATTTACCCAAGCATGTTAACGAAACTTCAGATTTATCCTACAATTAACTGTGATCTCTTCCCTCTGAGGAAGTGACATGATGTCACAAAACGCGCCGGGGGATAGCACCACAAAACGCGCTGGGGATAACACCACAAAACGTGCCGGGGGATAGCACCACAAAACGCTCCGGGGGATAGCACCACAAAACGTGCCGGGGGATAGCACCACAAAACGCTCCGGGGGATAGCACCACAAAACGTGCCGGGGGATAGCACCACAAAACGCTCCGGGGGATAGCACCACAAAACGCTCCGGGGGATAGCACCACAAAACGCGCCGGGGGATAGCACTTCTTAGGAATTTTTAGCCCGTGCCATGTTATTATTTTTATGGAATAAATTAATTCTACAACTGAAGACGCTTCTGACGCGTGTTTTGCACTATTGGTTTCTATAGAAATAAGTTTTATGAAACCTCCTGCTTTAAGGAAGATTTCTCTGGGCAGCATAGAAAAAACCATCAATTATTTGCTCGCCATCAAGACAGAGAATAAGTATTCGTACAGGTTTCCGTGAAGCGTGTGATAAATTCCAGGCATTGCATAGATTCTGTTTTCTGGGATGTTACAACAATCCATTATTCTAGCAGGCTGATTCAACACTCATTGTTCTGAAGCAAAGTCTTAATACATATCTGTATTTGCCGATCACAAATATAAATATGTAGCCAAATTGCAACTACAAGTAATTTATTAACTATTTAAATTAGTATTTAAACCAATAGTAATAGAGACCAACATTGCCCCCAGCGTAACTTGTCAGCTCGCAAGCAATTCTTTTCCACATGAATTCACATTATTATAAATCTTTTATTGGCTTGATGAACACAGGATGCATTATCTTTAATTATATTAAAATATAAATACACAAAGGATTCTAACATGCTTTCTGTTTCCAATCAAAATATGAATTACTGTATGTCATCTGAAATTCTTTCATTAAAATTAGGGAGTCGCAATTATTTAAAGTGCACTGAAAAATCGGGAGTCCTGGGTCCCTGTTGAATATGCAGAAAAGGTTTTCCTAGTGTAACGCCTCTAATTCTAGCTCCCAGACTTAATAATAATATAATAGTAATAGCATGTTCTTGTGTAGCGCTGCTAGTTATACGTAGTGCTTTACAGAGACATTTTTGCAGGCACAGGTCCCTGCCACGTGGAGCTTACAACCTATGTTTTTTTGGTGCCTGAGGCACAGGGAGATAAAGTGACTTGCCCAAGGTCACAAGGAGCCGACACCGGGAATTGAACCAGGCTCCCCTGCCAGTCAGTGTCTTTACTCACTGAGCCGCTCCTTCTCCTGCTTCACACTCGGTGCCAGTCAGTGTCTTTACTCACTGAGCCGCTCCTTCCCCTGCTTCACACTCAGTGCCAGTCAGTGTCTTTACTCACTGAGCCGCTCCTTCCCCTGCTTCACACTCAGTGCCAGTCAGTGTCTTTACTCACTGAGCCGCTCCTTCCCCTGCTTCACACTCAGTGCCAGTCAGTGTCTTTACTCACTGAGCTGCTCCTTCTCCTGCTTCACACTCAGTGCCAGTCAGTGTCTTTTACTCACTGAGCCGCTCCCTCTCCTGCTTCACACTCAGTGCCAGTCAGTGTCTTTTACTCACTGAGCCGCTCCTTCTCCTGCTTCACACTCAGTGCCAGTCAGTGTCTTTACTCACTGAGCTGCTCCTTCTCCTGCTTCACACTCAGTGCCAGTCAGTGTCTTTTACTCACTGAGCCGCTCCCTCTCCTGCTTCACACTCAGTGCCAGTCAGTGTCTTTTACTCACTGAGCCGCTCCCTCTCCCTACTTACAACTATAGCTGAGGCTGGGCCCTGAGCCCCTGTCTGGAAGGTACTGGGCCACACGGCAGGAAGAATACAGATGCAGAATGAGTGTTACAACTAGTTTACTTATACCTGGTTCTGATACTTCGTGATCCTCAGGTGTGGCTCACTACACACAGTGTACAGGTTAATATACAATCCTCAAATAACCCCGTGTGAGTTGGTGTCAGTGGCGCAGTAGCCATCCTTTCCTCGGTAGGTTGGCGTGTGCTGGTGCCAGTACCGCACGGGAGCTCATTTTGTACTGAACCCGTTGCAGGCCGGTTCTTCGAAAAGGTGCTTCAGTACCACTGTGTCTTTTGTAGCCGTTGATGGTCACCTGATCTCTCGTCCACATCTGGAACTGTAGCTTTCGGCTCCGGTTACCACGTGCACTCTCGGCTCCGGTTACCACGTGCACTCTCTGCTCTTGTTACCACGTGCACTCTCTGCGCCGGTTACCACGTGCGCTCTCTGCTCCGGTTCCTGCGTGCGCTCTCTGCTCCGGTTACCACGTGCGCTCTCTGCTCCGGTTACCACGTGCACTCTCTGCTCTGGTTACCACGTGCGCTCTCTGCTCCGGTTCCCGCGTGCGCTCTCTGCTCCGGTTACCACGTGCGCTCTCTGCTCCGGTTACCACGTGCGCTCTCTGCTCCGGTTACCACGTGCACTCTCTGCTCTTGTTACCACGTGCACTCTCTGCGCCGGTTACCACGTGCGCTCTCTGCTCCGGTTACCACGTGCGCTCTCTGCTCCGGTTACCACGTGCGCTCTCTGCTCCGGTTACCACGTGCACTCTCTGCTCTGGTTTCCACGTGCGCTCTCTGCTCCGGTTACCACGTGCGCTCTCTGCTCCGGTTCCCACGTGCACTCTCTGCTCCGGTTACCGCGTGCGCTCTCTGCTGCGGTTACCACATGCGCTCTCTGCTGCGGTTACCACGTGCACTCTCTGCTCAGGTTACCACGTGCACTCTCTGCTCAGGTTACCACGTGCACTCTCTGCTCCGGTTACCACGTGCACTCCCTGCTCCGGTTACCACGTGCACTCTCTGCTGCGGTTACCACGTGCACTCTCTGCTCCGGTTACCACGTTCACTCTCTGCTCAGGTTACCACGTGCACTCTCTGCTCCGGTTACCACGTGCACTCTCTGCTCCGGTTACCACGTGCACTCTCTGCTCAGGTTACCACGTGCACTCTCTGCTCAGGTTACCACGTGCACTCTCTGCTCCGGTTACCACGTGCACTCTCTGCTCAGGTTACCACGTGCACTCTCTGCTCCGGTTACCACGTGCACTCTCTGCTCCGGTTACCACGTGCACTCTCTGCTCAGGTTACCTCGTGCACTCTCTGCTCCGGTTACCACGTGCACTCTCTGCTCTGGTTACCACGTGCACTCTCTGCTCCGGTTACCACGTGCGCTCTCTGCTCAGGTTACCACGTGCGCTCTCGGCTCTGGTTACCACGTGCACTCTCTGCTCAGGTTACCTCGTGCACTCTCTGCTCCGGTTACCACGTGCACTCTCTGCTCTGGTTACCACGTGCGCTCTCGGCTCCGGTTACCACATGCGCTCTGTGCTCCGGTTACCACGTGCGCTCTCTGCTCCGGTTACCACGTGCACTCTCTGCTCCGGTTACCACGTGCGCTCTCTGCTTCGGTTACCACGTGCGCTCTCTGCTGCGGTTACCACGTGCGCTCTCGGCTCCGGTTACCACGTGCAATCTCTGCTCCGGTTACCACGTGCGCTCTCTGCTCCGGTTACCACGTGCGCTCTCTGCTGCGGTTACCACGTGCGCTCTCTGCTCCGGTTACCGCGTACGCTCTCTGCTCCGGTTACCGCGTACGCTCTCTGCTGCGGTTACCATGTGTGCTCTCTGCTCAGGTTACCACGTGCAATCTCTGCTCCGGTTACCACGTGCGCTCTCTGCTCCGGTTACCACGTGCGCTCTCCGCTGCGGTTACCACGTGCGCTCTCTGCTCCGGTTACCACGTGCGCTCTCTGCTCCGGTTACCACGTGCGCTCTCTGCTCAGGTTACCACGTGCGCTCTCTGCTCCGGTTACCACGTGCGCTCTCTGCTCCGGTTACCACGTGCGCTCTCGGCTCCGGTTACCACGTGCGCTCTCTGCTCCGGTTACCACGTGCGCTCTCTGCTCCGGTTACCACGTGCGCTCTCTGCTCCGGTTACCACGTGCGCTCTCGGCTCCGGTTACCACGTGCACTCTCTGCTCCGGTTACCACGTGCGCTCTCTGCTTTCGGTTTTCACGTGCACTCTCGGCTCCGGTTACCACGTGCGCTCTCGGCTCCGGTTACCACGTGTGCTCTCTGCTCAGGTTACCACGTGCGCTCTCTGCTCCGGTTACCACGTGCACTCTCTGCTCCGGTTACCACGTGCGCTCTCTGCTGCGGTTACCACGTGTGCTCTCTGCTCAGGTTACCACGTGCAATCTCTGCTCCGGTTACCACATGCGCTCTCCGCTGCGGTTACCACGTGCGCTCTCTGCTCCGGTTACCACGTGCGCTCTCGGCTCCGGTTACCACGTGCACTCTCTGCTCCGGTTACCACGTGCGCTCTCTGCTTTCGGTTTTCACGTGCACTCTCGGCTCCGGTTACCATGTGCGCTCTCGGCTCCGGTTACCATGTGCGCTCTCGGCTCCGGTTACTACGTGCGCTCTCTGTTCCGCTTACCACGTGCGCTCTCTGCTTTCGGTTATCACGTGCGCTCTCGGCTCCGGTTACCACGTGCACTCTCGGCAGAGCTTGACTGAACCTGATAGCACTCAGGCCCGCACAGATCTGATCCAACATGGCCGCCCCCCTTTAAAGGCTCCTCTCCCTCACAGTCCCGCCTCTTCCACAGCTGTTATTATTGGTTGCTCTCATGGCAGTCACAGTCATATCTCTAGAGACCAATGGAGAGGGACCTGCCAGGGTTAGGGTAGACTGAGCCTCTAATTAGCCACCTGTGCTGAAGCAGGAAATCTTGAAAACGAAACCTGTTTTGGGAGTGCTTGAAGACTGGAATTGAGCAGCCCTGTGCTAATGGGGTTCAGACGCTGTTTTGGCATATACATAGCTGTGCGGTCGGACCCCGTGCTAATGGAGGGAACATGACACCAGCTCCTGATTTAAGTCACGTCACGGTATGAGCGCTGAAAGATAGCAGGGGGTTTTGTGTTCCAGGCATGGTGTACACATTGGCATATGTAACGTTCAATCTGAACTTCGCCCTATGAATATCCACACATCGCTGCCTGAGAAGGCCCCGGAACCTGTTGAGCGTATGCAGGCCCAGTGATACGGCGCAGTTATTGATTGTGTTCCTATGCAGCGCCTTCTATCACAATGTTTATTATGCTACCCAGAATCCCGCAGTGAAGAGCGCAGAATTCCTTCTCAACACGCGCGATGCGTTTCTCAGGGCCCGGCATTGTTTTTTTGGGTGATTTACGACATTGCTTACGGCACAAATCATCTTCGAGGAACATTGAAATGACGCCCGCGTAGAATACAGATTGGAAAGAACGTCGCACTGCGCTGTCGCAGTGAATTCTGTCCCCATCCGTCTTGTGATGTGTCGACAGGGAGACAGGCAACCTTTTCATTAGAGAGAAATGAATGACCGGTCCATGCAGTAAATAAAGCCCTTTCCATTTTTTTTTTAATGTTAACATTTCAAAGTGCCTACCAGCACATTTTAGTGAGTGTGGTTTCTTGAGAAAAAGGAAATATATGTTTTGCCACATCTAAATTCATAATTATATTTTGGTTCCAGTGAAAGCTTTAGACCAAGGGTGGGAAAATCCAGACCTCAAGGGCCACCAAAAGGTCAGGTTTTAAGGATATCCCTGCTTCAGCACAGGTGGCGCAGTCAATAGTGTGGCTGAAGCAGGGATATTCTTAAAACCTGACCTGTTGGTTATCCTTATGACAAAAAACGTAAAAACGGGCAGATAAAAAAGTGCAAACCTAAAAATGATAAATGTTAAACAGCATTAACCCGATACCTGTATTTTGGGAAAGATGTATAAATTGGGAACGATATTTAGTGAAGCATAACCTTTAAAACCTGTAAAAATGAAAGCTACTTTTGCCTCAATGCTGCGAATCCTTAGGCCTTGACCCCGCTGCCTACTACAGCGGACGCTGCGCGCACGAGAGCCCTCCCCTCAATGGCGCCGGGCCCGCTGCGAGGGGGGGGCGCAGCGCTGGGGCGAGAATTGCTCCTGCTCTCGATAGAATTGAGAGCAGGACTCGCGACGAGCGACACGGCACGCCCCCCGGCGGTTCAGCCAATAATGGCTAACCTGCCGGGTGACATCATGGCCGCGCCCCCGTCACTCCCCCGCCACGCCCCCCCCGGTCTCTCTTCCTGCAGTGAGCTGCAGACCAGGGAATCGGCTGCACGCGCCGCCAGTCTCGCGGGCGCGCGTTGCAGCGGAGTTAGCGGGGCCTTAGCCTTAGGCTTCTACTTCAAAATTTGTAAACAAGTTTTGTTAAAAAAAAATTAGAAATGTGAACTTTTGTATTTTCTGAAACCTTTAGTTTAAACAACTGAAATATTGATGGTGAAATAGATTAACTAAACTGTTTGGTTATAATGACACATCTCTCATTCTTCAATTAGGGTTACCAGGTGACCAGTATTGAACTGGACTGTTCAGTAAAAATTTTGAATTAATACTGGGTGTGTATGTGTATACCGGTATTACCTCTCTGGGCGTGTGTGTGTATACCGGTTTTACCTCTCTGGGTGTGTATGTGTATACCGGTATTACCTCTCTGGGCGTGTATGTGTATACCGGTATTACCTCTCTGGGTGTGTATGTGTATACCGGTGTTACCTCTCTGGGCGTGTATGTGTATACCGGTATTACCTCTCTGGGCGTGTATGTGTATACCGGTATTACCTCTCTGGGTGTGTATGTGTATACTGGTATTACCTCTCTGTGCGTGTATGTGTATACCGGTATTACCTCTCTGGGCGTGTATGTGTATACCGGTATTACCTCTCTGGGCGTGTATGTGTATACCGGTATTACCTCTCTGGGTGTGTATGTGTATACCGGTGTTACCTCTCTGGGCGTGTATGTGTATACCGGTATTACCTCTCTGGCCGTGTACGTGTATACCGGTATTACCTCTCTGGCCGTGTACGTGTATACCGGTATTACCTCTCTGGGTGTGTATGTGTATACCGGTATTACCTCTCTCGACGTGTATGTGTATACCGGTATTACCTCTCTGGGCGTGTATGTGTATACCGGTATTACCTCTCTGGGCGTGTATGTGTATACCGGTATTACCTCTCTGGGCGTGTATGTGTCCGGTATTACCTCTCTGGGCGTGTATGTGTATACCGGTATTACCTCTCTGGGCGTGTATGTGTATACCGGTATTACCTCTCTGGGTGTGTATGTGTATACCGGTATTACCACTCTGGGCGTGGATGTGTATACCGGTATTACCTCTCTGGGCGTGTATGTATATACCGGTATTACCTCTTTGGGCGTGTATGTGTATACCGGTATTACCTCTCTGGGCGTGTATGTGTATACCGGTATTACCTCTCTGAGCGTGTATGTGTATACCGGTATTACCTCTCTAGGCGTGCATGTGTATATACCGGTATTACCTCTCTGGGCGTGTATGTGTATACCGGTATTACCTCTCTGGGTGTGTATGTGTATACCGGTATTACCACTCTGGGCGTATATGTGTATACCGGTATTACCTCTCTGGGCGTGTATGTATATACCGGTATTACCTCTTTGGGCGTGTATGTGTATACCGGTATTACCTCTCTTGGTGTCTATGTGTATACCGGTATTACCTCTCTGGGCGTGTATGTGTATACCGGTATTACATCTCTGGGCGTGTGTGCGTATACCGGTATTATCTCTCTCGGTGTGTAGGTGTATACCGGTATTACCTCTCTGGGCGTGTATGTGTATACCGGTATTATCTCTCTGGGCGTGTATGTGTATACCGGTATTACCTCTCTTGGCGTGTATGTGTCCGGTATTACCTTTCTGGGCATGTATGTGTACCGGTATTACCTCTCTCGGTGTGTACGTGTATACCGGTATTACCTCTCTAGGTGTGTATGTGTTTACCGGTATTATCTCTCTGGGCGTGTATGTGCATACCGGTATTACTTCTCTGGGCGTGTATGTGTATACCGGTATTACCTCTCTGGGCGTGTATGTGTATACCGGTATTACCTCTCTGGGCGTGTATGTGTATACCAGTGTAACGGGTATTCCACCCCACCCAATCTCATATGTAGTGTGGGTGAGTAGAACATGTGTTGTTACCGGTGTGGTGCGTATACCTGCAGGCTCACAGGAGGTCTGAGCCTCCGCTAATGAGAGCCTGGGGTGAATCCTCTGGAACAGATCTTCGTTTACAGCGCCTCCACCTATGTAGGATTCTATGGACGTGTAGAATGACCCTACATAGGAACCCAATTAGAAACCACACACACAGTCAGTGATTATAATAACTAAGGACTTTACTAACGAATAATAATGATAACCTGTGTCTCTCTCACGGTGAGACACTAACAGTGACGTCTCGCAGGACGATTCCCAAACACTAGGTGATCCCACCCAGTGTCCCAAGAACCCCACCCAATGTCCCGTACTCCTACAGAGATAGTCAATGGGTGACTGCGCAGTCACTAAGAACCTCTAGGCCTGTTGGTGCACATGTGATGGTATAATACCTGCCGAGCACTCCGGTGCTCGGGTCAGCAACAAACTTCTCAAAGGGTCAGACGTGTGATGAGTCCGTCTGATCCTCCAACCGAACTCCTTGCACGTGCGGACCACTAGGGCGGTCCCACTCTGGAATCGTCTCTGTGGACCCCAACGTGGGTCCAACCGCTTCCACAGGAACAGCAGCAGCCGCTGTGTCCCTATCTATATAAATGGTACTAACGTGACAGGAACCCTAACCTAGGGCCTGTCCCTGTAGTACAGCAACCTGTAGTGGCTTGGGGAACTCCTAGGGCCTGCAGGGGTAATGACCTGCCCCACTCCCCCAACTACCCAAGTCCCTTCGGTAAGTGATCTGGAATGGACTAGAGTACTCTTCCATGCAGTACTTGGGCGTCTACCTACTGTTGGCTAGCCTAGTGCAGATCCTCTCCAGAATTCCTGACCTCGTTAACAGGCTATCCCTTCAGGCATCCTACCCCTAGCGCTACCTCAAGGTGACTAGAACAGCTATAGCCCTTCTCCAGACCCACTACTCTCTGACTAGTCCCAGCGCCTACTGCAGCAAGCTGTAACTCACTGGAGGCTGCAGCCAACGTGCTGCGCAACAAGGTGCCTGCCTATCAGACCTCACAGCACTGCTCGCTGTGACCCTGACAATGCAGCACTCTAACAACACTAAGGGCAGCGTCCCTATCTTGGGCCTCCCTCAGTACTTAACCCACTACACTAGCGGGGGGGTTGGGGCCTACATGGGGTGTGGGTACCTATGGGGTGCAGGAGCTGCTCTCACTCCCCGCACCCTTCTTCCCTCACAGCTCCCTAGCTCCAACTCTCTATCACCTTCTGAACAGTTACCCACCCAACTAGTGGGGAGTTGGGGTCTACCTGGAGTGTAGGTACCTATATGGGGCAGAAGCTGCACTCGCTCCCTACACCCTACTTCCCTAACAGCTCCCTGACTCCAACTCTCTAACTGCAGACTTCCTTCTCTCAGCTCCCACTAATGTAAGTGGCAGGGTCCCTAACCTGAGGGCTGCCCCTGGCAACACTCACCTTACTGGGGAGCTGAGCTATCCTGGACCAAAGGGGGTGCTGGCCTAATACAGGGGAGTCCCTCTCTCCTGTACCCTACCTCCTTCCCTCACAGGGTCCCTCCGCTGACTGACTAGCGTGGTGCAAGCCCGCGAAATGTATCCTTTCCTCCAGGGCAGTCCTGCAGCCTTATTGGCTCCTATGAGGCACCTGGTGCCTCCCTCGCTATGCTCCATGGGAGTTGTAGTCCCATAGAGCCTATCCTGGCATTGGGGCCGCATGCGCGCCTTTCCTGCGCAGGCGCGAGCTATCTGGGGCTTCCTCAACCTTTCCCTACTCTGTTCTGGCCCTCGCGCGACTTTCCCTGCCTCTGGCGGCTGTACTGCGCATGCGCGACTCTGTTGGCCTACTCCTAAACTCGCGCGATCACTGCGCATGCGCGAGTGGTTGCGTAATGGCGGCGCTCTCCTCGCCGGCCGCCGGGACCTTAGAGACGCGACCGCGGCCTTAGCAACGGCCCGATCGCGTCCCCGGCAACCGGCCTGCTCGCGGAGACAGCGCACCGCTCCCTGCAACGGCCCCCACCCTTGGGATGGCCGTCGGGTCTGCCGCTGGCCTCCGGCAGTACCCGGCATCGCTTGTGCCCACGGAGGCTCCCGAGGGGGTCGCAGGGGGCAAAGGGTGACCTGGCTACACTAGTATTACCTCTCTGGGCGTGTATGTGTATACCGGTATTACCTCTCTGGGCGTGTATGTGTATACCGGTATTACCTCTCTGGGCGTGGATGTATATACCGGTATTACCTCTCTGGGTGTGTATGTGTATACCGGTATTACCTCTCTGGGCGTGTATGTGTATACTGGTATTACCTCTCTGGGCGTGTATGTGTATACCGGTATTACCTCTCTTGGTATCTATGTGTATACCGGTATTACCTCTCTGGGCGTGTATGTGTATTCCGGTATTACCTCTCTGGGCGTGTATGTGTCCGGTATTACCTTTCTGGGCGTGTATGTGTACCGGTATTACCTCTCTCGGTGTGTATGTGTATACCGGTATTACCTCTCTAGGTGTGTATGTGTATACTGGTATTACCTCTCTGGGCGTGTATGTGTATACCGGTATTACCTCTCTGGGCGTGTATGTGTATATCGGTATTACCTCTCTGGGCGTGTATGTGTATACCGGTATTACCTCTGGGCGTGTATGTGTATACCGGTATTACCTCTCTGGGCGTGTATGTGTATACCGGTATTACCTCTCTGGGCGTGTATGTGTATACCGGTATTACCTCTCTGGGCGTCTATGTGTACACCGGTATTACCTCTCTGGGCGTGTATGTGTATACCGGTATTACCTCTCTGGGTGTGTATGTGTATACCGGTATTACCTCTCTGGGCGTGTATGTGTATACCGGTATTACCTCTCTGGGCGTCTATGTGTACACCGGTATTACCTCTCTGGGCGTGTATGTGTATACCGGTATTACCTCTGTGGGCGTGTATGTGTATACCGGTATTACCTCTCTGGGTGTCTATGTGTATACCGGTGTTACCTCTCTGGGCGTGTATGTGTATACCGGTATTACCTCTCTGGGCGTGTATGTGTATATCGGTATTACCTCTCTGGGCGTGTATGTGTATACCGGTATTACCTCTCTGGGCGTGTATGTATATACCGGTATTACCTCTCTGCACACAGTGACCTGACCGGCTTGGAGGGCTGCAGGATTTCTCCGAGCAGGCAGAGAGCAGGGCTGCTGCTAGGGGGCTGGACAGATTCTTCCATCCTGATTGGCTGCTGCTGGGAGCCAAAGAGAGGAGGAAACAGCATGGAGCGGAGAGAGGTGAGGTGTGTGTTTGTCTCGAGCACGTCGTACCTTTCACCATTGTGTCCAATATTTCTGGGGAAGCCTCCGGGCACCCCTATTATCGATAAGTATATGTTTCCTTGTCTGATCATCCTACCAAACTAACACAACTGAAGAGTCAAATATTCTTCAACCTAATAATTAGCAGCAATTGCAAGTAATCCTAATGCTGACAAAAGGATTGACAGTAAACAATGATCATACATACAAAATCACTAATGGCAGCATTAGTCAAATATATATTCTGAATCCGATTGTTAAGCATGTAAGTTTATGCAGCCTCGACGCCAGTAAAAGATCACAAATGTTACACAGTATTTGATACATCCAATTACAATGTCTGTCACGTAATTTCCACCACCGCTCCTTCCACTGACGTTCCCCTAATTGCAAGGTGACAGGGCAAACGTAGGAGCTTAGAAAGGGAAGAACAACCACACACTCTGCAGCAGATTTGCTCCAAAATTGTCTCTATACATATTCAGCCCCCGTAGAAACGCGACACGCACGAGCTCGGAAAACCGGCACGTTTCATAAAGTCAGCAATATTTGGAAATATTCACGCAATTCGTTTGGATCTCACTTACTCCAGAGAATGGAACCGGGTAACACGGGAATTTAAATGTAGCATTTCTGTGTCATTTTGGCAAAACGTCTGAATATTGCGTGATTTCAATAAAAAAACGGCATACAGGGAAGATTGAAAACACACACACATATCTGAGACAGGTCCACATCCTACCAACCTCCGTAGTCAATCGGCATAGAATGCTTCCACTGCTGCCAGGGATTCTGGGTAATGACATGCAAATGAGCATTCACAGTGTTTCACCTTTTTACTTCTTATCCATTTTAACATGGGACCCCTATAAGCCTATGCCCTGCCGTAATACACAGTTATTCAGCACAGCCTGGGTTAATGAAGTGCAGTGCCAGTAACCTCCTCACAGACAGGTGTTTGAGCCTCTTGGGTCTCTGTGAGGAGGGTTACGGACCTTGAATTGTGAAACTGGCAAAATCACTCGATTCTGAATAGCGCCGCACTAATAAAGTTTTTTTGTTTTATTAAGAAATTTGTTTAAAGCAATTGGTAACCAAAGACTGAGACATTTGCAGATCTCTATTATCAGAGGAAGCGACTGTCACGGGATACATTGTAAAACCACTAGTGGGATCCATGAAAACACTGCACCAGGAGTGGGCAACTGGCATTTCCCAGACGTGCATGTTTGGAGGGCCACTGTCCCCCCCCCCCCTCCTCTCTCACTCACCCTATTCTTTCACTTACTTCCCTCACCCCCTCCAACACCCTCATTCACTCCTCCCTCCCTCCTCCTCTCTAATTCACCCTCCCTTTCTCTCTCTCTCTCTCTCACCCCTTCCCCCTCTCACTCACCCGCTCTCCTCTCTCACTCACCCCCTCCCCTCTTCACCCCCTCCCCTCTCAATCCCCCTGCTTCTACTGTCTCACTCAGTACCCCCCCCCCCCGTCCTCCTCTCTCTCACTTAATTATCCCCTCCTCACTCAATTCCCCCCTCCTTGTCTTTCACTCAATTTCCCACGCTTCTCACTCAATTCGCCGCCCTACTCTTCTCTCTCAACCCCCCCTTTCTTTGTCACTCGATTACCCCCCCCCCCCCCTTCTCTCCTCCACCCTCTAAGAATGATACCTGGGGGGGTGGGGCCTAGCAGGCAAATGCAGAAGTTGGACCCGAAGTTTCAGCCCCCCAAAACGGCTGATCCCCGAGTATCATCACGCTGGGCGCTCTAAATCCCCCCGGGTGGTCCTACCCCACCCCCCTCCTGTAACCCTCCCCCCCTGCACTATATACGGTATTTTAATTATTTTGTCCCCCCTGAATTATACCCGTACTATTTTGTAGATATCTTTTTTTCTTCTTCTTATTGTTCTGAGTAATTATAATCTAAAATCAAAGAGTCAATAAAAAGTTAGTTGCAGACCGACCTTGACCGTTAACTGATTACAAAGCCCGGTGAGCTTAATATAGGCTACTAAAAATAATGTCATTTTATTGATCACAATGCCATTTAATGGAAAAAGTTCACAGCGCAAAACCTGCTAAACAATAAATTAGGGTTTGAGGATTTACATTTTTTTTTACTTTGAATGGTCAGTAACTGACCAGGTTAAAGGTCAGCCACTTGTATAATATATATTCATGAAGCCGCAGATGTGGTGCATATACTTATCGTGGATTTAGTGGGTTGACATTTAGCGTGTTTATTAGATATTGAGAAGCCTTAATCAGTCCCAGAGCACCTGTGCCTGTATATAATTAGTGTATGTATTTTTGCATATCCGAAAAGAAAAAGAGCCAGAAATACCCTGAAAACTAATTACAATAATTACGTATGTTCACATGTAAGAAAAAGATCTCTAAAACTTTGCAAAGAATTTCCCCTTTTTAAAATAAAACTCACACATTTGCAGACACGATCACTTCTATTTTCATGTAGAGGTATCAGTACCGTGTTAGCCGAGCGTAATAATCAAAAATGAATAGATGATACCGTTCTGTGGCTAACTAAATGCTTTTATTTGTGCGAGCTTTCGCGATACACTGATCTCTTCTTCCCGCGATGTTACACTGATCTCTTCTTCCGGCGGTGTTACGCTGATCTCTTCTTCCCACGGTGTTACACTGATCTCTCCTTCCCACGGTGTTACGCTGATCTCTTCTTCCCACGGTGTTACACTGATCTCTCCTTCCCACGGTGTTACGCTGATCTCTTCTTCCCACGGTGTTACACTGATCTCTCCTTCCCACGGTGTTACGCTGATCTCTTCTTCCGGCGGTGTTACGCTGATCTCTTCTTCCCGCGGTGTTACGCTGATCTCTTCTTCCCGCGGTGTTACGCTGATCTCTTCTTCCGGCGGTGTTACACGGATCTTTTCTTCCGGCGGTGTTACGCTGATCTCTTCTTCCGGCGGTGTTACGCTGATCCCTTCTTCCGGCGGTGTTACGCTCATCTCTTCTTCCGGCGGTGTTACACTGATCTCTTCTTCCCGCGGTGTTACACTGATCTCTTCTTCCCGCGGTGTTACACTGATCCCTTCTTCCGGCGGTGTTACACTGATCTCTTCTTCCGGCGGTGTTACACTGATCTCTTCTTCCGGCGGTGTTACACTGATCTCTCCTTCCTGCGGTGTTACGCTGATCTCTTCTTCCCGCGGTGTTACACTGATCTCTTCTTCCCGCGGTGTTACACTGATCTCTTCTTCCCACGGTGTTATACTGATCTCTTCTTCCCGCGGTGTTACGCTGATCTCTTCTTCCCGCGGTGTTACACTAATCTCTTCTTCCGGCGGTGTTACACTGATCTCTTCTTCCCGCGGTGTTACACTGATCTCTTCTTCCGGCGGTGTTACACTGATCTCTTCTTCCCGCGGTGTTACACTGATCTCTTCTTCCCGCGGTGTTACACTGATCTCTTCTTCCCGCGGTGTTACGCTGATCTCTTCTTCCCGCGGTGTTACGCTGATCTCTTCTTCCCGCGGTGTTACGCTGATCTCTTCTTCCCGCGGTGTTACGCTGATCTCTTCTTCCGGCGGTGTTACACGGATCTTTTCTTCCGGCGGTGTTACGCTGATCTCTTCTTCCGGCGGTGTTACGCTGATCTCTTCTTCCCGCGGTGTTACGCTGATCTCTTCTTCCCGCGGTGTTACGCTGATCTCTTCTTCCGGCGGTGTTACACTGATCTCTCCTTCCCGCTGTGTTACGCTCATCTCTTCTTCCGGCGGTGTTACACTGATCTCTTCTTCCGGCGGTGTTACACTGATCTCTTCTTCCGGCGGTGTTACACTGATCTCTTCTTCCCGCGGTGTTACACTGATCTCTCCTTCCTGCTGTGTTACGCTGATCTCTTCTTCCCGCGGTGTTACACTGATCTCTTCTTCCCGCGGTGTTACACTGATCTCTTCTTCCCACGGTGTTACACTGATCTCTTCTTCCCGCGGTGTTACGCTGATCTCTTCTTCCCGCGGTGTTACACTGATCTCTTCTTCCGGCGGTGTTACACTGATCTCTTCTTCCCGCGGTGTTACACTGATCTCTTCTTCCCGCGGTGTTACACTGATCTCTTCTTCCCGCGGTGTTACGCTGATCTCTTCTTCCCGCGGTGTTACGCTGATCTCTTCTTCCCGCGGTGTTACGCTGATCTCTTCTTCCCGCGGTGTTACGCTGATCTCTTCTTCCGGCGGTGTTACACGGATCTTTTCTTCCGGCGGTGTTACGCTGATCTCTTCTTCCGGCGGTGTTACGCTGATCCCTTCTTCCGGCGGTGTTACGCTGATCTCTTCTTCCGGCGTTACGCTGATCTCTTCTTCCGGCGGTGTTACACTGATCTCTTCTTCCGGCGGTGTTACACTGATCTCTTCTTCCGGCGGTGTTACACTGATCTCTTCTTCCCGCAGTGTTACGCTGATCTCTTCTTCCCGCGGTGTTACGCTGATCTCTTCTTCCCGCAGTGTTACGCTGATCCCGTCTTCCGGCGGTGTTACGCTGATCTCTTCTTCCGGCGTTACGCTGATCTCTTCTTCCGGCGGTGTTACGCTGATCCCTTCTTCCGGCGGTGTTACGCTGATCTCTTCTTCCCGCGGTGTTACGCTGATCTCTTCTTCCCGCGGTGTTACGCTGATCTCTTCTTCCCGCGGTGTTACGCTGATCTCTTCTTCCCGCGGTGTTACGCTGATCTCTTATTCCCGCGGTGTTACGCTCATCTCTTCTTCCGGCGGTGTTACACTGATCTCTTCTTCCGGCGGTGTTACGCTGATCTCTTCTTCCGGCGGTGTTACGCTGATCTCTTCTTCCCGCGGTGTTACGCTGATCTCTTCTTCCCGCGGTGTTACACTGATCTCTTCTTCCCGCGGTGTTACGCTGATCTCTTCTTCCCGCGGTGTTACACTGATCTCTTCTTCCCGCGGTGTTACACTGATCTTTTCTTCCCGCGGTGCTACACTGATCTCTTCTTCCCACGGTGTTACACTGATCTCTCCTTCCCGCTGTGTTACGCTGATCTCTCCTTCCCGCGGTGTTACACTGATCTCTTCTTCCGGCGGTGTTACGCTGATCTCTTCTTCCGGCGGTGTTACGCTGATCTCTCCTTCCCGCGGTGTTACACTGATCTCTTCTTCCTGCGGTGTTACACTGATCTCTTCTTCCTGCGGTGTTACACTGATCTCTCCTTCCCGCGGTGTTATACTGATCTCTCCTTCCCGCGGTGTTACACTGATCTCTTCTTCCGGCGGTGTTACGCTGATCTCTCCTTCCTTTCCATTTTAATGCTCAGCGCTGGTATCTTTACCCAGTAATAAAAAATATGCATTATTTTATGCGGCAACAAGGATCTGCCCTCTACAAATAATGCATATGTTTTGCTGATAACTCTGATCATGTCAATTATCAATGTTGGCTGACTTGAGGCCCAAGAGATTACTGATATTAAAAATCGGGGAGACTGGCTCCAAGTCAGGGAGTCTCGCAGAAAATCAGTGAGTGTTGGCATGTCTCGTTAGCTGTTTATCGACTGTAGCCATGATAAATTCCCAAACGTGCCGGTTTATCAGCGTAGAAAATGGTCTGAAGCAGGATATTCAGAGAGGTAATATAAAACGCTGGGATCCATTCGGATCGGGTTGGGATCCATCAAGCAATAAAAAATAACATATTGATTTAGCAGATTGCTTCAATACATTAAACAACACACAGAACCCCAAGAAGCTCATTTTGGGAACCCCTGAGCCCCCACAAAAATATATATATGTATATGTGTCAAAAAGGAGAGCTACTGAGCGTGGCGGATGCATAAAACAAAGAACAAAAAAGCCCAATGCCCCTTCCAATATAACACAAATACACAGTAAAATACGAAGTGGCATTGGGCTTTTTTGTTCTTTGTTTTATGCATCCGCCACGCTCAGTAGCTCTCCTTTTTGACACATATACATATATATATTTGTGAGGGCTCAGGGGTTCCCAAAATGAGCTTCTTGGGGTTCTGTGTGTTGTTTAACTTATTGTCATCTGGTCTCAGCTGTTGGAGGTTAGGGGCGCCTCCATCCCAGGTGTCGGGCTCACCCCTCCCCACTGCCCCAGTCAGCAGGTCTCTTTCATTTTACTGGATATTGGCCCAATGTTGGTCTTTCTCCCTCCTAATAGAGGTAAATGAGAATTTTATTCCTAGTATAGGTGTATTAGTATTTTATCTGTTAGTGTTAGGACCTGTGAGCTGGGTCTGCCTTGATGTGGGTCACAGGCTTACGACACTTTGGCCAAAGGGTTAAACTAAATGACCTTTTTCCAAGAGAATATATACGTATTTTACTTTGTATTTTTGTCACATTGGAAGTGGTGTTGGGCTTTTTTGTTCTTTGCTTAAATACATGTTTGTGTTTTTCCAGAGTTGTATAATCGCTAAATAATTTAGATGTGTGATTGACAAAAAAAACGAAATATAAAGCTTTCAATTACATGTAATTACGCATCTAATGTTGAATTTATCAAGAGCTGTAAACATTGCTTTTAATTAAACGCAGTTGCTCTGGAAACTAAGTAGCAGATGCTGAAGAATTGAATGCAAACAGATAATTATTTGGCAATTGCTAGCGAAAAAGTTCAGTACTAAATCCAACATATCTGCACTATTTCTTCACTAAACCCAACATATCTGCACTATTTCATCACTAAACCCAACATATCTGCACTATTTCATCACTAAACCCAATATATCTGCACTATTTCATCACTAAACCCAACATATCTGCACTATTTCATCACTAAACCCAACATATCTGCTCTATTTCATCACTAAACCCAACATATCTGCACTATTTAATCACTAAACCCAACATATCTGCTCTATTTCATCACTAAACCCACCATATCTGTACTATTTCATCACTAAACCCAACATATCTGCACTATTTCATCACTAAACCCAACATATCTGCACTATTTCATCACTAAACCCAACATATCTGCACTATTTCATCACTAAACCCAACATATCTGCACTATTTCATCACTAAACCCAACATATCTGCACTATTTCATCACTAAACCCAACATATCTGCTCTATTTCATCACTAAACCCAACATATCTGCTCTATTTCATCACTAAACCCAACATATCTGCACTATTTCATCACTAAACCCAACATATCTGCACTATTTCTTCACTAAACCCAACATATCTGCACTATTTCATCACTAAACCCAACATATCTGCACTATTTCTTCACTAAACCCAACATATCTGCATTATTTCATCACTAAACTCAACATATCTGCACTATTTCATCACTAAACCCAACATATCTGCACTATTTCATCACTAAACTCAACATATCTGCACTATTTCATCACTAAACCCAACATATCTGCACTATTTCATCACTAAATCCAACATATCTGCACTATTTCATCACTAAACCCAACATATCTGCACTATTTCATCACTAAACCCAACATATCTGCACTATTTCATCACTAAACCCAACATATCTGCACTATTTCATCACTAAACCCAACATATCTGCACTATTTCATCACTAAACCCAACATATCTGCACTATTTCATCACTAAACCCAACATATCTGCACGATTCCATCACTAAACCCAACATATCTGCACTATTTCATCACCCGGTGAACCTGCTAATGAAAGGAGCGGAGATCTCCACAATAGGAGGTAGAAGGCGTTATTGATATACTGAATATTGACCCCAATTTCTACTATGTATCACTTAATATCTATCTCCTCAAGCCCCCCCACAACAGGACAGGTCGTCAGGATATCCCAGCTTCAGCACAGGTGGCTCAATCAGAGACTCAGATGAAGACTGAGCCTCTGATTGAGTCCCCTGTGCTGAAGCCAGGGTGGATTAACCCACCTGTGCTGAATCAGGGACTGATTGAGCCACATGTGCTGAAGCAGGGGTATCCTGAAAACCTGACCTGTTGGGGGAGGGGGAGGGGGTGCGGTCACGCTACGGGGGTTACCATTCTGAAGCATTTTTCTGCTTTTATTACGTTTTTTCCCATCATTTGGTAAAAATTAGTTTACAATGCACGGCTACATGTAGCATTTATACCCATATCTAGAGCCTTTTGTATTTGTTTGTTAATTTTAAAAAAGGGGGTAGAAGCATTAATGCAGCAAAATGGGTTTCACTTTAAAGTATTTTATTTATTTTTTAATTACAGTATTGAAGCAGGGGGTCTCCGGAGCTGCACGGTGTTAATTTCAGCTCTGGGGACCCCCTGCATCCAGATATACATACCTCCGTAGGGGGTGCCAGTATCTCTGGATTAAGAGGAACTGTGTGCCTAACATAATGGTGGCATTTCCATTTCCCGCAGCACGCTGGCCAATAGGAAGCTGTGATGTCATCCGGTGCGGCTTCCTATTGGCCCGCGTGACCGGGACATTTAAACTGAAAAGGGATACTGGCGCCCCCTACCGAGGTAAGTATCTCTGGATGCTGAGGGTCCCTCGAGAGGAAATGAACCTCAGCTACGGAGACCCCCTGCTTCAGTCCTGTAATAATTACTAATATTTTATTAATAAATGAAACCTGGATGGCTGCTTTAAGTTATTGGCAGAATATTACAGAAGATCATTTTAAATGCATTCTACCGTGATCCATTTCATTAGTCCAATGTTTTAGTGAGTCAATTGGGACTGCTGAAATACACCCCAAAAAGTCACCGATTTCTGGCTGCACCGGGTTAATAATCTCATACAAAGAGGTTCCAGAACACAAATATCTTACACACCATTCGACCACGCTATGCTTATATATGTTCAATATACAGAACACCTACAAGCTCATATTGAACCCCCAAAATACCCACAACATATATATAAGCATATAAGTTTCACAGAGGCATGCTACTGAGCATAGTAATATATATATTTTAAACCAGAGACATAACATAAAACACAGACAAAGCTCAGTGCACATCCAGAAAAACTTATATACGGTACAGTGCCTAAATATACATGTATAAATAACTAATAAATAAAATGGTCTTTTAGTTTAACATTTTTGCCAAATAGTTATTTATACATGTATATTTAGGCACTGTACCGTATATAAGTTTTTATGGATGTGCACTGAGCTTTGTCTGTGTTTTATGTTATGTCTCTGGTTTTAAATATATATATGTTCAATGGCAGAATAGCTGGGTTTGAAAGGGCAGTAGGCATATATTTATATTCAACTAGAGTGCATTCAACCTGCTTAAAAAACATTAACTTGCTGCGGTAGTGTACTACGACCCACCATTTGTATTCTATGTGGAGCAGTAATGGAAATGGTGAATGTCACACTAAAGGATTGCTCTTCTGTAACCCGTTAGTTAGAAAAGACTTGAGAAATAGCTGCTGTGCTCCAGCATAGAACACAGGTGTGTGTGTACTTCGCTCATCAAGCTATATGCCATCATCAGTGGCAGAGCGGTCACATGATCGGAGAACCGGAGGATCCGTGGCACTCCATGCAGGGTTACCCTCTTCAAAGGCAGTGAAATTAGCACTGAAGGAGTACCATATATCCCTACCATATACCCCTTATCATATACCCCTTACCATATACCCCTTACCATATATCCCTTACCATATATCCCTTACCATATATCCTTACCATATACCCCTTACCATATACCCCTTACCATATGCCCCTTACCATATATCCCTTACCATATATCCCTTACCATATATCCTTATCATATACCCCTTACCATATATCCTTACCATATACCCCTTACCATATACTCCTTACCATATACTCCTTACCATATACTCCTTACCATATACTCCTTACCATATACTCCTACCATATATCCTTACCATATACCCCTTACTATATATCCTAACCATATACTCCTACCATATATCCTTACCATATACCCCTTACCATATATCCTAACCATATACTCCTTACCATATAATGAGGCCCCTTGAAGAACGGAACCTTTCCCCCTAACTTGGGAATGAGAATGATATACAAACTAGGATACTACAGGGAACCAGGGAAATAAGAATCTGTAATGAAGGGGTTAAGTCATTGTGTTTTGTACAAATTGACACAGTGACAAACCATGGACAAATCTTGCTTAAGATTTCATTGATAAATCAACGTTATTACGTTCTGTGTGGGCACCTAAACAAGCTTTTGTTCTATATACAGATGCAGCGGCCGTTATTCGAACACTTCACGCGGTGTATACCTCGGAATACCCACGTCATGGCGCGTGATTTCTTCCAGCCGAACCGCCTTAAGACGCAAGTGCGGAGAGTGCGGAAAATGACATTTTAGTGTTCTGGTTTTTAAACACCTGAAATTGACACAGTAGCACAGTAGCACAGTGACACAGTAATACAGTAACACAGTGACACAGTAGCACAGCGCTGTACACATTGCAATTCATTAATTTGATTGCACACAAAGAAAAAGAATCCATGAAATTCAAACAAAGCAACCGCGATAAACACGGGTGCCTGGGGCGATTGGCCGCGTTAATGCTGCGTGGAATACAGCAGCGCACGCGAAAACGGCCGCTGCATCTGTACATGCTGAGTTTTTGTAGAGAGGTAAATTCCTGACTATTTTGTACAAAATCAGATTTGGTTGCAGCTTTGAGCAAAATGGACTGGATTTTCCGATCAAGATTAAAAAATAAAAAATCCTAATATTTGCCAAAGAGCTTTCCATTGAGTCTCCTTTTGGAATATTTAATGAGGGAGGGGGCCGACTTACTAACTTAATAGTATCTCCAGTTGTATATATGTTCCTAAAATATCCCTCCAAATAAATTAGGGGGAGACGCCTGTGCTGAAAAAGGAACATACCTGGAGGTACCTTGGGAGATATGCTAATGTGTATACAAAGTATCTTTAAACGGAGTCACACCTCCTAAAATATATCCTTGTGATGAAGGAGGCAGCCTACAGGTCTCCTTATCTTGGGGGCCCCAAGTTATGTGCCAAGTTGGTAATCCGACCCTGCGCGCGCTATACTGTAATTGTGACGCGGTTAGCGTCCCATTGGGAGAAAAGCGCTATATGAAATAAAGTTATTATGTGTACTGTATATGACATATGAACACACACACAAACCTTAATTCTATTTCCAAAGCACCCTTAATCCCAAAAGGTTATATGTTGCATTAAAAGGGTTAAGGATAATTCTCTATATAACACAAAATCCCTATTATCCCTGTAATACATTCTTCCGAAGTCAATATTACAGCCTTTACGCATCCCATTTTCACCTTCCCAATGGAAACTGGCACGGCTGGTGACAATCTCACTTCCTCCTGTTTTTTTAAGTAGAATACATGATTATTATCTGTACATTTTTCAACAGCGAGTAGACCGGTATCAGTCTGTAATGACTGCCAGAGAAATGCCAACATGTGATGGGAATTGAGTAGGGCAGGTGAGAAATACGGCGTCCCTGATCACATCCAGAGCACTATGTCACACGTGTAGCGGTCAGCGTATAAACAAAGATAGAGAATAGGTCACACCAAAACATTGAACTCTAATAACCCTAGCTAGACGCGAGATATAGTGAAACGCGTTATAAATCTTATTGTACTCTCACTCAAAACAATACAGAAATTAGACAAGTATAATTTTCTTGCTGTATTGTGAATGATAGTGAATATAAGGCGCTAACAACTTAAAATAAAATAGTGGTTGCGTGCAAGTTAATAGTGCAATATACAATAAAATATGTGCTCAATTAATATATCCCTGCTCAAACCCTCTGGCAGAACGTGTTTCCCGGGTTCCAAGTAGAATGATATAATTCAGACAATCCAGGAGGAGCAAAATATGGGGAAATAAAGAAACAAAAAACAATGCAAATTTAAGTGCAGACGTTGAGACTAAAATCCAATCAGATGTCAATATCTTGGCTCTACCGGTCTATCTACTCACAAGATGTTAGTGGTATATATGCAGTTGGCAGATTGGGCTGCCACCCCAGGTGGATGCTGTATACTGTGTAACTCCCTCCAGGCTCGTCTCATCAGTGTGGCAATGATACATGTAGAGGAAGAAACAGAACTACATAGCGCGATCTCTCTTGAAATAGACTTTATAAAAAGTATATAGGCATATAAAATGTGCACTTACAATGTGCCAGAATTAAAATCGCATTTTTCACATTAAGAGTGAATCTAGGGGGTACTCCGCCGTTCTCACCACCTCCTCTCTGGCTCTGGATCTCCTCCGTCTGCAACCTGGGACTCTGAACTCCATGTCTCCTCCGGTGCATGTGACGTCACTGCTCAGTGGATGGTACAGCTACGGATCCCTCACTAGACCAAAACACCACTCAACGCGTTTCGCCCAGCTCTTGCAAGCTGTCTATGGCTTCGTCAGGAGTGTGTGAGTTGTAGGGTTAATAGGTGTCCATATATACCCTCTCTGTTCTTATTAAACAATTAATACAGACAAGTATATCAGCGCTCTGCTTTCGAAACGCGTAGGGTGGCGATTCTAGCACTCCTGCACCTTAGCCTTTGGTGATTTCCCTCCACGCATTGCCGAATCTGTGTTTGCTGCTAATCAGCTAGTCTGCTGTTTCCGACGGAGAGCCGAATCAGCTTTTGCCGTTCCTAACCATCAGGGCGTCCTTCCCAGTGTGCTGCGAGAGATCCTGCATGCAGACCAACACACACGCATCTACGGAGACGCCCGCCAGCAGGAAGCAGCTTACCGAATCGAGAGGGGATACTCTCAAAATTATCCACTGCCTGCTTACTTATCCCATCTGGTGAGTGGGCATTGCAACTGTCACCATCGGTGTTGCGGAGCACTTTAATCAATATTTCATTTTTAATCTGTCCATATCAATATATGTCCATGTATATTATGAATTATTATTAATTGTTATTAAATGCTTTTATTGTGTAATTTCACCCAACTGTTTCTCTGCTGTTATATGTTGTCTTAAGTGTTGTTTGTCTTATTATCAACAGTATTACGCTATGTGTTGTGCTTTCTTTTTCTTTCAAAGCACATCGTGAGGAGCTACGTTCCATCAGCCAACAGGCTTGGTTTTCATATATCCTTTTTGTATTAATTGTCATTCTAGGCGCCTCTAGATACATACCTTTTTCTATGCTAAATTTAGACAACAGATACTTTATCCTATATCTATACTTAATTATTGATCCAGAGGAAGGCAAACAAAAAACCCCATTAAGGGGAAAAATTAATTCCTTCCTGACTCCAATGTGAATTTTTCTCTGTACTGTATGTATGTTTAATCCACACAGCACGTGCAAGGAAGATACATGACTATGGCACATTCTTGATATATTTTTGAGCTCTGGAGATAATTTCTGTATGTACAGTATACATGAGTGCAAGCCCTATCAGGGTCTGTTATGGCCATATAGTGAGCCCATGTCACTGTACAAAGCTCCACTTTGTGGACCCTTGATAAGTCTGACACTTGGTACATTTCCTTGTATACACTGTACCCATTTTGTGAGGTAGGAACGGTGACTCCAAGGTCGATGAAGAAGGATTTTGGGGCAACAGCAACCGCACAAAAACTCCCACTCAAGTCAATGAGACATTCCACCCGGTGCTATCACAGATTATTGAATAAACCCTATTGTGGCATAAAATGGTTATTGACAATGTCATGAATGTAGTATTTGCTTTCCCCTCCCCCCCCCAGGCCGGTACTTTCCCTGTGTGGTTTCTGAGAAACAACATGTTTACTTTTCCGTAATATTAAGGTCAACGAGCTCTGAACGAGGCAGCTTCGGAAAAGCCAACTAATAGCCACGGAGAAAATGCTTGTGTCCTTTCAGGCAGTGAAGTGTTTTCTTTGCGATATAAGATTAATGCGTCAAGTCTGTCTCCTCTTGTTCAAAATCTTCCTCTGGGTTCCTGAATCCTTAAAAGGAGTTCAAAGTTAATTAGAGACAACACTGCTAATATATTATATATAAATCGATACTTATATATAAATCTATACTTTATATATACATATATGTACATATATATATATATATACATACACACACACACACAGACAACCTGTGGTTTATACAAAGAGAGTGACGTTGCTTCAATCCTACGTGAAAACGCGGTGTCCCTTATTCTTTGACTATGCTGGAGTCCTGCACCAGCGCCTTACATACTGCGCTTACATACTGCACCTACATACATACTGCGACCTCTAACTAGGTTAAGAGCTAGCTGGCCTCTTGGGAGAGAGGCCACAGTGGACGCTGTTTGTATCTTGGACCTATACCTAGTGGATACTGGTCCTACAAAATCCTATATAAGCCATCTCCTGTCCAGGGAATGGGTGTAATCTGGGGTTTAAGTGACTTTTGTTGCTAGCTCTGTATACGGGTGGGTTTTGAATATTTTTCAGGCGGTGATTGCTGCATTAAAATGTGCATTTTCCATGGCGCATGCACTGCTTTGCTCCTTTTGTAGATATTTTTTCTGGATCTAGTTGATCCTTTAGAAGCTGCACTGACTCCTGTGAATATCCACTCTCCCTTTGGAAAGCCTAATGGTACTTTTAACACAATTGTGAGAAAATGTATGGTCCAATTACTAATAAGAATGTTTAAATATTTATTCAATCATACATATGTTTTGAGTACTGTATATTGTGTTATATACTGTATATATAGTGGATAGTCAGATGCGGCTTCAGGCGCACACCAGCATGAGAGAGAGGCCCAGCGTGGGAAGCGGGGGCAGCTGGGGAGAGCCGGTGGCAACCAGAGGTAAGTGTACTTGTGGGGGGTGGTAAGTGTATTTGTGGGTTTTGGAGGGGGTGGTAAGTGTCTTTGTGGGGAAGGGGGTAAGTGTCTTTGTGGGGAAGGGGGTAAGTATATTTGTGGGGAAGGGGATAATTGTATTTGTGGGGGGTAATTGTATTTGTGGGGGGTAATTGTATTTGTGGGGGTAATTGTATTTGTGGGGAAGGGGGTTAGTGTATTTGTGGGGGTAATTGTATTTGTGGGGAAGGGGGTAATTGTATTTGTGGGGTAGGGGGTTAGTGTATTTGTGGGGAAGGGGGTAATTGTATTTGTGGGGTAGGGGGTTAGTGTATTTGTGGAGAAGGGGGTTAGTGTATTTGTGGGGAAGGGGGTAATTGTATTTGTGGGGAAGGGGGTTAGTGTATTTGTGGGGAAGGGGGTAAGAGTCTTTGTGGCGAAGGGGGTAAGTATATTTGTGGGGAAGGGGGTAATTGTATTTGTGGGGGGTTAGTGTATTTGTGGGGGTGGTGGGAATTGTATCTGGGCCTGTAGTAGTGTTGATTGCGGGCAGGGGGGGGGGGAGGTTGTTTGTACCTGGCAGTGTGTGTAGTGTGTCTTTATTTAGGGGAGGGTAGTGGTGTCTGTATTATTGGGGGTGGGTAGTTCTTTGTATTGTGTGTGTATTGGGGGGGCTGTGGATGTGTGGGAGGGGGAATTGTATGGTCATTGGGGGAAATAGTGTTTGTGACCTATGGAGGAGGGGGTAAGGGGGGACTGACTGGGTAATTAAGTTATAGTGGAGGGCGGGGGAGAGTGAGGAAAAGGGGGGAAGTGTGAGAGACAGAGGGGGGAAATACAGGTGTGTAAGGGGAGGGCATGCAAGGCTGCCAACATGGGGGGGAGGGTAAGCGTGGGGGCGCCGGGTGAAGCTCTAGTCCTGGGCCCCAGGAAATCTGTCTGCAGCCCTGGGTACAGAATGTAGAAGTCAGGGTGGCAGAGATACACTTTGTATTTAGACACAGAAATATTGAAGTTCAGAATTAGTGTGATAAAATACTGTAGCTTTTGATTGTCTAAACTGTTCTGTTGGACCTTCTTGTGACCGACTCAGTCTATTGTTTTTGTTTCCTCTTTAATCGTTTTGTCTCATCTGATACGGTCTTATCCTTTTTTTTTAGCGATTCCGCCAATTTCTTTTTTTTTGCGCTTTCAATTACAATCGTCACAATTAGCTGTAAAAGTGTCCCGGTGCATTTCCAGCGATCTGAAGTCATGTTCCTGCTCTAGTGGAAATGTTCTGCCTTTATTCTTCAGGTGACGGATGTTGATTGTCTTTGTCTTCTTTTTAATCAGTGTTCTCCTTTCCATCTTTCCGTCTGATATAATTAGCAGCGAACCCATGCGTGATCACTCCTTGTGCCAGAACGGGTGCGGACACGGTGCAGTCTTCAATCACATGTCCTTGTTAGCTAGGATATAGTCAATGTCATTCTTTATTCCATTGAGTCCACTCCATGTTCACGATGTACAAGTTTTCACATTCTGCTGATATTACCAATCTGTCTCCACGTTCACTCCGAGTACCGTAACCGTTCTTACCAACTTATGCTTCGTCTTTCTGCTGGGTACCAATCTCTGCATTAAAATCTCCCATAGTGATCTTATGTTGACAATTCCCTTTGTTAAGTTTAGTTGATTTCGTGGTGGACGTCTTCCACAGCATTGTCCATGTGACTTGATGTTGGGTCACACGCTTGGGTAGTTTGGGTAGTATCTCTTTGTCAAATTTGGCTGCTCTCTCTGATGAGCTTTCCTATTGTACTACATTGTGTCTCCATTTCTTCTTAAAGATGAACCATACTTCACTGATCCTTCTATTTTCTGTACCTCTGTAATAGAATAGAGGTTTTGAACTTAATGAGGCCTTCCTCTTTTCTTCTTACTTCACAAAGGCCAACAATATCCCATTTAATCTTTTCTAGCTCGTGTTCCAGTTCTTCACAGGAGAGAATCCAGCAGTTGTACTGTAGGTAGCCAGACTGAGGTTTGAATAACCTGGTTATTTGGTTACCCTCTGTGGATTCTTGGCACCCCCTGCCTTCATGCCTTCTTCCTGAACGCTGTCAAGCCCATGGACAATCTGGATTCTGACGAGTAAGGGCCATTGTTTTTTCGGAGTATGGAATATTGGGGGTTGAGGTCTTGCTGGCATGGCACATAAGTATCTCTCCCACTTTAGCTGTGTATATTGTTCGAGGTTTCATGGTACGGTTGAACCTACTACCAGAATAAGTGCCACTATGCACCTTCTTGAACACGTGTTGCCTCCCTCCTGCCATTTTGAGTCCATGAGATAAGGATTTGAGATAAGGATTTGAGGGAAGGAAGGTGGGCAAAACCAGGTATGTGAAGTCAGTACAGATATACGCTTGAACCTGGGTTTCAGTTTTGCTAAAACTCGTCAAAGTTTTCGTTTTGAATTACAGGTTAAATGTAAATGTGGTAATCTGTAACCTGGAGCTGTTTTTTGCTTCCAATTTAAAGAATTTACAATCTAGTTCGCACAAATAATGATAAGAAATGATAATGGAGTTTATGCCTATTCTTTCCATTGTCTGGCAAAGAACAGGACGAGGTAAAACAGATAGGACAAGACTAGTTAGAAACAGGAGACCATTTTTGAATTGACTGGGCAATGTTGGTGATGGAGCGCGTGATGCTGTTTCCAAGTAAGACACGACAAGACTACTAGTTGGAGAAAGAGACCATTCAATCAAATTAAGTGGCGACTTGCATGAAGAATGCTGGTCACCTCGTGACCTTGACTCTTGACCACTTCCTCTTTCATGCAGGACTAGACCCCACTGCTGCTGCAGCAGTAAAAATAAATCACAGGTACAATCATGTATATGTCTGTTGTAGGTCAATCCCTCAAACCCTTGTGTCATAGATCAAACAGACTACATCCAGAACAAACCAAACACTGTACCCACATGGATGTTACATCTGTGACTGGCAATGTTATACGTCATCTCAAATGAAATTATGCCACTGGCAAGTTTCCAAATGGCACTGATCATTTTATGGGCAGGTTGGCACTGATGATGAGAGTGGTGGTGGTAGGAGCATGCTATGGGCAGGTTGGCACTGATGATGATGGCAGTGGTGGTGGTAGGGGCATTTTATGGGCAGGTTGGCACTGATGATGGTAGTGGTGGTAGTAGGGACATGCCATGGGCAGGTTGGCACTGATGATGATGGCAGTGGTGATGGTAGGGGCATGCCATGGACAGGTTGGCACTGATGATGATGGCAGTGGTGGTGGTAGGGACATGTCCATAGGTAGGTTGGCATTGATGATGATGGCAGTGGTGGTGGTGGTATGGGGCATTTTATGGGTAGGTTGGCACTGATGATGATGGCAGTGGTGGTAGTAGGGGCATGCTATGGGCAGGTTGGCACTGATGATGGCAGTGGTGGTGGTAGGGGCATTTTACGGACAGGTTGGCACTGATGATGATGGCAGTGGTGGTAGTAGGGGCATGCTATGGACAGGTTGGCACTGATGATGATGGCAGTGGTGGTGGTAAGGGCATGCTATGGGCAGGTTGGCACTGATGATGATTGCAGTGGTGGTAGTAGGGGCATGCTATGGGCAGGTTGGCACTGATGATGATGGCAGTGGTGGTGGTAGGGGCATTTTATAGACAGGTTGGCACTGATGATGATGGAAGTGGTCGCAGTAGGGGCATGCCATGGGCAGGTTGGCACTGATGATGATGGAAGTGGTCGCAGTAGGGGCATGCCATGGGCAGGTTGGCACTGATGATAATGGCAGTGGTGGTAGTAGGGGCATGCCATGGGTAGGTTGGCACTGATGATGATGGCAGTGGTCACAGTAGGGGCATGCCATGGGCAGGTTGGCACTGATGATGATGGCAGTGGTGGTGGTAGGGGCATGCTATGGACAGGTTGGCACTGATGATGATGGCAGTGGTGGTGGTAGGGGCTTGCTATGGGCAGGTTGGCACTGATGATGATGGCAGCGGTGGTGGTAAGGGCATGCTATGGGCAGGTTGGCACTGATGATGATGGCAGTGGTGGTAGTAGGTGCATGCCATGGGCAGGATGGCACAGATGATGATGGCAGTGGTCGCAGTAGGGGCATGCCATGGGCAGGTTGGCACTGATGATGATGGCAGTGGTGGTGGTAGGGGCATGCTATGGACTGGTTGGCACTGATGATGATGGCAGTGGTTGTAGGGACATGCCATGGGCAGGATGGCACTGGCTTGTAAGTCAGCCCCCAGCTCTCACCCACTGCTGTGGCAGAAGTCACAAAACACCGGTCTGTACAGTGTAGAGCACATGAATACATTTCCCACAGGGGGAAAGAGGAGAATGTCCTTGGGCCTCCCACCATTGTGTCAATATGAAGCGATTACCATCCAAGCTTGCCCATACCTTCTCTTTCGCCAATAATTTACAACCATAAATTATTTTCAGTCTAGAGTGTGTGTGTGTGTGCGCTCACTTAGGCTGCGGTCGCAGTCATCACTGTGGCACGCGCGCCCGACAGGGGGGGGGAGGGTGGCACGTGCACAGCGCTAACCGCGATCTTTTGGATGGTCCTCACGCGGCTGGTTTGCCCTCATTGACTGAACCGCCGGCGGGGGTGTGGCCACGCCTCCTTCGCAAGTACCACATACAATTTTTTTGTATGTGAGAAAACATGCAGTACATCGTGGCTGCTACATGCGCACCAACGCTTGTACTTGACCCGGATAGATTGGGAGGTGGTGCTTGAGCGCACAGCACACGCCGAGGCGTGCGCTGTAGAACGCACTGGGACCGCAGCCTTAGGAAGAGGCCCCGGTGTCTGCGCTGCACACACGCCTGCCAGGCGCATGTAGCTGTGATCCCCGGTCTGCGTTGAGCATCAGGGGGAAAGACGGGGGGCTTGACGGAGTGTGGCGGGGTGGCGCGGCCATGACATCACCCGGCAGGTTCGCTCTCATTGGCTGAGCCACCGGGGGCGTGGCCAGCGCTCCGTCGCATGTCCTGAACACAGTCTTCCTGTCTTAAGAGAAATCTGCTTGTGCAAAGCAGCGGCGAAGGCAGGTAGCGGCCCCGGACCAATTGAAGGGCGGTTCTTGTCTCTGCGGCGCCTGCCATAGCGCCCTGCAGCAGGCACCGGGGAGCCAGCCTCACAAGCTTGCTGTGCTAAATACTCCTTTCCTCCCAATAAATAAACAGACTAGCTCTGCTGTCAACTCTTTCCACTAGAATAATCTCCCGCCATTCTAGAAACGCAGCAGGTCGTTTTAATCTTAGCAGCAGGTGTTTTAGGCCTGACCAGATATGGTCTGCCTCTGTATCACTATCTGACAGCTGTGTTCCAGCGGGGTTATAGTTCAGTCTTTGTTGTTGTTGTTGTTGTTGCTTGTTGCTGATTGGCACCAATAAGTTTACGAAGAGCAGATGACACATCAGTTTTAGGAGATGCAGAAGAACGAGGTACAGGTGACTTTTGGGTTGACACCTTAACAACAATGAGCTCTTTGCAGGTCTTTACATACAGTGTAGACAACATAGTTGGCGCTGCTGCCTCTCGCGGTTACGAGACCGCAATGGAATTTGTAACGCTGTATTAGGCCTTGTACATGCTGCCTGCAGGCGCGAGAGAGAGAGCTGCGCGATGAATCACATTGGGGTAATGTGATCATTTAAGGTGCGCGTGTTGGCCGGAGACCTGCTTGCGGAGACAAATTATTTCGTATTTGCGGCGCGACGGCCGGATCATGTGAGGTCGAACTAGCTCTGTGACATCCCGGCCACGCCCCTCCGAAACGCCCCCAAAAAGACCACCCGCGCACAACAGCTCAGTTTTTTACAGTCCAGGAATCGCCTCTGTTGCAAGCAAGCGCAACGTTACGGCGCTCCGTCTCCCGCTCGCAAGCAGGCACCATGGACGCGGCCTAACATAGGTCAACAGATATGGGTGTTACTGTTAATGGTCAACTCAATTGGAAATGATTATGTAGTACAGTAGGAGACAGGTCCTATGACGCCACGGTATATCTCTGATCACCTATATAATTACTCAAGTACCCAAAACTAAGGAAGGATTTTGAGTGCAGATGGTTTTCTTTGTAGTTTTTACGGATGTAGATCTATCTTTGCACTTCTGCGCAATGTAGCTACCGGTAAAGAAAATATGAACACTAGGAAATCTGTCTGATACACTTGAAATAAAGCGAGCTGGTTTGGAGTGTGGTTCTCCTTGATTATTATTAAAATTGCTGCCTCAGAGGATGTCAGGAGAAATGTAAGACGTCCCACAAGGCTCCAGTGTTATAATCTCAACACCATCTGCTATGTTGTACAACTTGATGTATTCAAGGACTGGCTTTGGTGTATGAAGTGCATCACACATGCATACCTTTGCGTTCAGCCTTACGGGAACGTTATATGTATCTGAAATAATGACAAGCTGTTCTTTTGGAAGTCAGCCAAGAGACCATGTCCTTCCCCATTGGCTGATACTGTATAGCCACAAGCTAGTTATTTGCAAAACCCCCGAGAGTTATATGTTGCATATTTTGACAAAGCACCAACGCAGGCGTGAAACTCGTGAGAGATCTACCTGCTTCTGTGTGTCCATTTCTCTATATCTGCTGAATAAATGAACTTTTAACTTTATTTTTCCACTCTAGCCCTTTTTTGATTCTTGCTGTGAACTGCTTTTTTTCCTTGTATAATATACAGCACAAAGATGCACGTGTCTGTATCACGGATCCCACATCCCCTCTTCCTCCTACACATGTGTCTGTATCATGGATCCCACATCCCCTCTTCCACCCACACATGTGTCTGTATCACGGATCCCACATCCCCTCTTCCTCCTACACATGTGTCTGTATCATGGATCATCCCCTCTTCCTCCCACACATGTGTCTTTATCACAGATCCCACATCCCCTCTTCCACCCACACATGTGTCTTTATCACGGATCCCACATCCCCTCTTCCTCCTACACGTGTGTCTGTATCACGGTTCCCACATCCCCTCTTCCTCCTACACGTGTGTCTGTATCACGGTTCCCACATCCCCTCTTCCTCCTACACGTGTGTCTGTATCACGGATCTCACATCCCCTCTTCCTCCTACACATGTGTCTGTATCATGGTTCCCACATCCCCTCTTCCTCCTACACGTGTGTCTGTATCACGGTTCCCACATCCCCTCTGCCTCCTACACGTGTGTCTGTATCACGGATCTCACATCCCCTCTTCCTCCTACACGTGTGTCTGTATCACGGATCCCACATCGCCTCTTCCTCCTACACATGTGTCTGTATCACGGATCTCACATCCCCTCTTCCTCCTACACGTGTGTCTGTATCACGGATCCCACATCCCCTCTTCCTCCTACACATGTGTCTGTATCACGGATCCCACATCCCCTCTTCCTCCTACACATGTGTCTGTATCACGGATCTCACATCCCCTCTTCCTCCTACACGTGTGTCTGTATCACGGATCCCACATCCCCTCTTCCTCATACACATGTGTCTGTATCACGGATCCCACATCCCCTCTTCCTCCTACACATGTGTCTGTATCACGGATCTCACATCCCCTCTTCTTCCTACACATGTGTCTTTATCACGGATCTCACATCCCCTCTTCCTCCTACACATGTCTGTACCACGGATCTCACATCCCCTCTTCCTCCTACACGTGTGTCTGTATCACGGATCTCACATCCCCTCTTCCTCCTACACATGTGTCTGTATCACGGTTCCCACATCCCCTCTGCCTCCTACACATGTGTCTGTATCACGGATCTCACATCCCCTCTGCCTCCTACACATGTGTCTGTATCACAGATCTCACATCCCTTCTGCCTCCTACACATGTGTCTGTATCACGGATCTCACATCCCCTCTTCCTCCTACACATGTGTCTGTATCACGGATCTCACATCCCCTCTGCCTCCTACACATGTCTGTACCACGGATCTCACATCCCCTCTTCCTCCTACACATGTGTCTGTATCACGGATCTCACATCCCCTCTGCCTCCTACACATGTGTCTGTATCACGGATCTCACATCCCCTCTGCCTCCTACACGTGTGTCTGTATCACGGATCTCACATCCCCTCTTCCTCCTACACATGTGTCTGTATCACGGTTCCCACATCCCCTCTGCCTCCTACACATGTGTCTGTATCACGGATCTCACATCCCCTCTGCCTCCTACACATGTGTCTGTATCACGGATCTCACATCCCCTCTGCCTCCTACACGTGTGTCTGTATCACGGATCTCACATCCCCTCTTCTTCCTACACATGTGTCTGTATCACGGATCTCACATCCCCTCTTCCTCCTACACATGTGTCTGTATCACGGATCTCACATCCCCTCTTCCTCCTACACATGTGTCTGTATCACGGATCTCACATCCCCTCTTCCTCCTACACATGTGTCTGTATCACGGTTCCCACATCCCCTCTTCCTCCTACACATGTGTCTGTATCACGGTTCCCACATCCCCTCTTCCTCCTACACATGTGTCTGTATCACGGATCTCACATCCCCTCTTCCTCCTACACATGTGTCTGTATCACGGTTCCCACATCCCCTCTTCCTCCTACACATGTGTCTGTATCACGGTTCCCACATCCCCTCTTCCTCCTACACATGTGTCTGTATCACAGATCTCACATCCCCTCTTCCTCCTACACATGTGTCTGTATCACGGATCTCACATCCCCTCTTCCTCCTACACATGTGTCTGTATCACGGTTCCCACATCCCCTCTTCCTCCTACACATGTGTCTGTATCACAGATCTCACATCCCCTCTGCCTCCTACACATGTGTCTGTATCACGGATCTCACATCCCCTCTTCTTCCTACACATGTGTCTGTATCACGGATCTCACATCCCCTCTGCCTCCTACACATGTGTCTGTATCACAGATCTCACATCCCCTCTGCCTCCTACACATGTGTCTGTATCACAGATCTCACATCCCCTCTTCCTCCTACACGTGTGTCTGTATCACGGATCTCACATCCCCTCTGCCTCCTACACGTGTGTCTGTATCACGGATCTCACATCCCCTCTTCCTCCTACACGTGTGTCTGTATCACGGATCTCACATCCCCTCTGCCTCCTACACATGTGTCTGTACCACGGATCTCACATCCCCTCTGCCTCCTACACATGTGTCTGTATCACGGATCTCACATCCCCTCTGCCTCCTACACGTGTGTCTGTATCACGGATCTCACATCCCCTCTTCCTCCTACACATGTGTCTGTATCACGGATCTCACATCCCCTCTTCCTCCTACACATGTGTCTGTATCACGGATCTCACATCCCCTCTGCCTCCTACACATGTGTCTGTATCACGGATCTCACATCCCCTCTGCCTCCTACACATGTGTCTGTATCACGGATCCCACATCCCCTCTTCCTCCTACACATGTGTCTGTATCACGGATCTCACATCCCCTCTGCCTCCTACACATGTGTCTGTATCACGGATCCCACATCCCCTCTTCCTCCTACACATGTGTCTGTATCACGGAGCTCACATCCCCTCTTCCTCCTACACATGTGTCTGTATCACGGATCTCACATCCCCTCTGCCTCCTACACATGTGTCTGTATCACGGATCTCACATCCCCTCTGCCTCCTACACGTGTGTATGTATGACGGATCCCACATCCCCTCTTCCTCCTACACATGTGTCTGTATCACGGATCCCACATCCCCTCTTCCTCCTACACATGTGTATGTATGACGGATCCCACATCCCCTCTTCCTCCTACACATGTGTCTGTATCACGGATCTCACATCCCCTCTTCCTCCTACACATGTGTCTGTATCACGGATCTCACATCCCCTCTTCCTCCTACACATGTGTCTGTATCACGGATCTCACATCCTCTCTTCCTCCTACACATGTGTCTGTATCACGGATCTCACATCCCCTCTTCCTCCTACACATGTGTCTGTATCACAGATCTCACATCCCCTCTTCCTCCTACACATGTGTCTGTATCACGGATCTCACATCCCCTCTGCCTCCTACACATGTGTCTGTATCACGGATCTCACATCCCCTCTTCTTCCTACACATGTGTCTGTATCACGGATCTCACATCCCCTCTTCCTCCTACACATGTGTCTGTACCACAGATCTCACATCCCCCCTTCCTCCTACACATGTGTCTGTATGTAGGATCTCACATCCCCTCTTCCTCCTACACATGTGTCTGTATCACGGATCTCACATCCCCTCTTCCTCCTACACATGTGTCTGTATCACGGATCTCACATCCCCTCTTCCTCCTACACATGTGTCTGTATCACGGATCCCACATCCCCTCTTCCTCCTACACATGTGTCTGTATCACGGTTCCCACATCCCCTCTGCCTCCTACACATGTGTCTGTATCACGGATCTCACATCCCCTCTTCCTCCTACACATGTGTCTGTATCACGGATCCCACATCCCCTCTTCCTCCTACACATGTGTCTGTATCACGGATCTCACATCCCCTCTGCCTCCTACACATGTGTCTTTATCACGGATCTCACATCCCCTCTTCCTCCTACACATGTGTCTGTATCACGGATCCCACATCCCCTCTTCCTCCTACACATGTGTCTGTATCACGGATCTCACATCCCCTCTGCCTCCTACACATGTGTCTGTATCACGGATCCCACATCCCCTCTTCCTCCTACACATGTGTCTGTATCACGGATCTCACATCCCCTCTTCCTCCTACACATGTGTCTGTATCATGGATCTCACATCCCCTCTGCCTCCTACACGTGTGTATGTATGACGGATCCCACATCCCCTCTGCCTCCTACACATGTGTATGTATGACGGATCCCACATCCCCTCTTCCTCCTACACATGTGTCTGTATCACGGATCCCACATCCCCTCTTCCTCCTACACATGTGTATGTATGACGGATCCCACATCCCCTCTTCCTCCTACACATGTGTCTGTATCACGGATCTCACATCCCCTCTTCCTCCTACACATGTGTCTGTATCACGGATCTCACATCCCCTCTTCCTCCTACACATGTGTCTGTATCACGGATCTCACATCCTCTCTGCCTCCTACACATGTCTGTATCACGGTTCCCACATCCCCTCTGCCTCCTACACATGTGTCTGTATCACGGATCTCACATCCCCTCTTCTTCCTACACATGTGTCTGTATCACGGATCTCACATCCCCTCTTCCTCCTACACGTGTGTCTGTATCACGGATCTCACATCCCCTCTTCCTCCTACACATGTGTCTGTATGTAGGATCTCACATCCCCTCTTCCTCCTACACATGTGTCTGTATCACGGATCTCACATCCCCTCTTCCTCCTACACATGTGTCTGTATCACGGATCCCACATCCCCTCTTCCTCCTACACGTGTGTCTGTATCACGGTTCCCACATCCCCTCTGCCTCCTACACGTGTGTCTGTATCACGGTTCCCACATCCCCTCTGCCTCCTACACATGTGTCTGTATCACGAATCTCACATCCTCTCTTCCTCCTACACATGTGTCTGTATCACGGTTCCCACATCCCCTCTTCCTCCTATACGTGTGTCTGTATCACGGATCTCACATCCCCTCTGCCTCCTACACATGTGTCTGGCTGTAGGATCCTACATCCCCTCTGCCTCCTACACGTGTGTATGTATGACGGATTCCACATCCCCTCTGCCTCCTACACATGTGTATGTATGACAGATCTCACATCCCTTCGTATTCTTTTGAACCGGTTGCTGAATCCGCGGATTGGATTCTACAAATCTGTCCCCGGGCGGCAGAATCCACGGAGCGTATTGGTAATAATAATACAAAATCCGCAAAACGCTAATCGCCCTTTTTGAGGTTGATCCGTGGAAATCCGCGGACCACAAGGAACCGGCCGATCTGCCGCGGATCCAGTATGTCGGTGGCGCAAAGTGACACGGATAAAGATTTCCACTTTGTGGGTTCAAATGGCCCGATCTTGACCCATATCTCCCCCAAATCTCTTGAATCTCCTGCATAGCCAGCGACTGTCACCCTCCTTGGAAATATTATATCACTTTTTTGCACATTACGTTAGTGTTGTTGTGCAGTTCGCACTACTACAGTATCTGTGTGTGATGGTCACGCTTGGCGTTTAGCATTAGTTCTTTATTTTAAAACATGTACTTTTGCGATACTAAAACCATTTTCCTGCAATACTTTTGTATGAATAGCAAAGTACCGTCTTTATCCAGTGTAAGGATATTGTGCGGCACGCTTTTATCGCTGCTGAACAATACCAGGACACTCGGCTGATTACATGCTGGGCTTTTTGTAACACTTGTTTGCTACATTCTTCCCAAGCAAACTTCTGCTCTCTACCATTATATACTGCTGAATATCTTGACGTCACTCTGTTTCTAATCGACGACCACTTTTCTACAGGCAGGAAAATGTCTGTTCCCTAACTGCTTTCCATCAATGCCATAATCTTTGTTTTTGCCCTCAATGAACCATATTATATGAGAAGCCCGGTCTAGTCACAATGTTTCAAACCACCATTTACTGACGTGTCAACACTCCAGCACTTTTAAAAAGACTGACATGTCATTCTCAACAAAACTAATTAATAAATAGACACCTATGGCTAAAGTTGTACTGCAAGGGACCTTATAGCCTATTTAATTGATTGGGCTGGGAGGTGACAATGGTCAGCATCACTAATTTAGTATGGCCATTAAAGTTATAACCTTTAATAAGATTTTTAGCAAATCATATTTCTGTCGTGAAAGCAGTCTGATAAATGCCTAAGATGCCTCCAATTTACCAACTTAAAGTAGCAATCCAGGTTTAATTTAAATGTATTTTTGATAACAGGATTGAAGCAGGGGGTCTCCGTAGCTGCACCGTGTTAATTTCAGATCTGGGGCCCCCCTGAGTCCTGTCATACTTATCTCTGTAGGGGTTCTGGTATCTCTGCAGCCAGGATAAAAGTTGTAGATCTTACCACACTTAGTTTAGATAATTACAGTGGGTGTAGTTTTTCTTTATAAGGTGCAGGCAGTTGAAGAGTGGCCGGGATCCCACTTCTAACACCTGCAAATAAACAGTTTATTATGCTAAAATGTTTTGTCTAAGACTTTGTTAGAATCGTGCGGCAACCGAGATATCAAGCTCCTAGTACCTCTGCAGCCAGGCAATCTGTGTGCCTAATATAATGACGATGTTTAAATATCCCGCGTCACACAGGTCAATGGGAAGCTGTCACATCACATGCTGATTCCCATTGGCCTGCGTGACCAAAACCTTTAAAACTTGCCAGAGATAGCAGCACCCCCTATGGAGGTATGTATCTCAGGAAGCAGAGCTGAAAGGAATGGGGTTCCGCTCCAGAGACCCCCTGCTTCAACCCTGCAATAAAACAAATACAAAAATGAAATCTCCGAGCACTTTTAGCCATGTTAACGGGGATACTTGTCTCCCACTTTCTTTGCCCCATTTAATACACACCCCAGAAAATCTTATTAACGCTATTACTTCACGAAATGCAGGCTCAGCAGCAATGCGTCATCCTTCGTACATCTGTGTTATTGATCAAAAAGTCTATGTGGGTGATTCATTAAACTGCAATAGTGCCAATTGGGGCACGATTGCAGGGAATTCCAAACTCAAGTCAATGGGAGTCATAGTGCCCCGATCGGCACTATCGCAGCTCAATGCATAACCGCCTATGATTAAAAACAGTATCCTCAAACAAAGGTTCGATGGTCATCGCACACATCATGACGAAGTTAAAGTGAGTATTTTATTGTGGATCATTGAGACTGAAGGTTAATTACACAACATTTTGGGGGAGCAACAGACCCCTTCGTCAGAGAGATGACCATCTAATCTTTGTTTATTGACTACATGATGGGTGGTTTGGAGAGTTCCTGCCCCAGTCCTATCGGCACCACTGAGACTTACTCTTTACTACTTATAAGATGTCGGAGTGTAAATTCCTAGCATCATCTTAAACATTTTTTACTTTATTATACACAGCCTTTGATTACCTTTATTTAAAATGAATTACCTAAGCTTCCGATTGATTTGTTCTCCCGTGATCAATCAGCAAAGATACTTCTTCCCAGGGTTCACTAAATGGCTGCCTTTCAGTTTCAATCAATCCGTCAGTCAGTGTAACTCAGCAGCTACAATGTATTCTTATATTACTAAAGTAACATTATCTATTGTTACAGTCTGCAGCTCAAACTGCTGGGAACATTGGCAACAAATCATCACAAACAGGAAAGTGTTACAAATATCTTGCACTGCTGGGGAGATGATCAAAGGATGCTCAGTATATTAAAACTCATTAAAATGGCATTACGAGTTGAATTAAATAAATTGCAGTAAGTATTATCTAATACTACAGAACTATAATGAAGGAACATGCTATTATTAGTATTATTATTATTATTATTATTTTTATTATTATTATATTGCATAGATTTCTCCTTTTTATATGTTTTCATTATTTTATTGATTATTACTTAGGCTTTTCTCTATATACCAAGCACACATAGTTATTACCTTACATGAAAACATTCAAATGATCGTTTTGCCTACGTTGGGTGCAGCCTGGCAATCAGCATAATTACTAACATCTGGATGCTTCTGTAGAGTGAACGTATTGGATATTTTAAGAGTTTAATGGCATTCAAAGTACAGTCAGAAAGCGGACTGCTGATTTCTCTGGCATATAACATGGAGTATTTGATTTGCAAAGCCTCCTATCAGAATTCAATTCCACACTCTGAGAAACAGAGTTGATTTAATATATATCATATCTTTTTTTTCCCATAGAATAGGTTCAATTTCATGCTCTGGAATGAGAATTAAATGAAGTACTAGTTACATCGCAGTTCAAGCAATCGCCTCACAGAGCCCCATAATGCAATTTAATACCAGGAATCTAGCCTGCTATGTTATATATCCGCAAAGTTCTGGATATATTTTCCTATTCATAGGAACACAAATGTGCTTTCTTTTGGATCACTGGGAATTCAATCAGGATATAGTGGTTGAAGATGTCACATATTTTCTGTTTTCTGATAAGAAATAGTGCGACACACAGGGAACCTTATTTGTAGTTTTTCCTACGAGCTCTGTTTTTGCTTTATAGATTACTAGCTGAAAGTATCCCACCGCTGATCAGGAATTCTAAGAAACCAAAAAATAATGAGATTTATAAATGAATAATAATTTTTTTTTCAGTTTCTTAATGATAAATGTTTTATGGATTTTTATTGTAATGCTGTTGGGTAAACTAGAAGTTAGGCGCAAAAACACAGAACATTTTTCCAGTTCCCACTGTGGAACATAAAGTTGAACAATGTGCAAAATATGGATTTTCCACTTACAATCCTGCCGAATCTGGTTAAAATCAGTGCAGTTTTGAAAGGTTCAGTACACCATCTTGATTCAAAATGGCGTCCAGTTGTATTTAAAACAGAGAAAATCCTGCTCCTTGATCTCAGGAACCATCTTGCAAAATGTGGTTACGAGATGTTAAGAGGTGTCCAAATGTACAGCGACCAGACAAACAGTTTTCCAAAATATATAGTAGATTGTCAAATTGAAGAATACATGTCACTATGCGAACTATATATCACTATATCACAACGTCAATTTAAATAAAACGGCCTCTGTTAAAACCTGCATATATTAAGAGGGCCGCCATAAGGCAGTGGTACCAGCTAACTGTCCTGGGCTCAATGGCAAAGGGCGTACTGGCCCGCTGAACCAAGAGATTGGGTCCAACCCTGGAATTACAAAGCCAACTTCCAGTCTCTGCCGGGCCAACCAAGCTGAGCAAGGGGGTATCCCTCCACTCCACAACCTCGCAGCAGGCACCCCACCTCAACAACATTGATGCTCTCAGATAATGGTTCTACCAAAAATGATTTTTATTTAACACTAAAAGAATTAGGACTTCAGGAATAGTTCCCATTATCAGAAAATGAACCATAAGAGATGCTTCCAAAAGGTTTTCGTTTTTTATTTAGGTCCAAATGAAAGAACTGATAATGGTAATGACTAATTAGACTTTGTCATGAAACGGTCTCTGCCCTCAAAGCATTTTACTCTTAGACACAATAGTAATTGCAGGGTGTAGAGCAGGTGGCTGCGTCCAAATGACTGAGTCACCTGTGCTGAAGCAGGGATATCCTTAAAAACTAACCTGTTGGTGGCCTTTGAGGACTGGAGTTGGTCACTCCTTGGGTGTGTGAAATATACTCCCAGATCTCAGGGGGAAAAACTGAAATGCAAATACAGTAATACAGAATAAATGCAAACTGTGTATGTTCTGCACCAAAAGAGGGTTTCATCGCATGTTTTTCCCTCTCTGTGCCAAGCGAACCATATCCTTCTGCGGGAAAGGACTGAGGCACAAATGTTCGCTCATTTGCATTGAATATCGATCAGAATAAATTGTAATGCAGATTTTGACATGTTACACGCTCTTTAAATGCTCGTGGCCAGAACGTGTGCATCTGAAATGTATTCTCTTATTTCTTCACAGCATCTGGTAACATTCGAAATCATCTGTCGTCTTTCATCTTTTCTAGGCGTATGTCCGCCCCATAACTGCGTTACTTCGCTATTGAAGCAGCATTTCTCTTAGTTTACCTTATTGCATCACTAATATAGATGGGCGAATTTTGGGGGCGAATTTGGTTCTACCGCGGTTAGGCCGTTTCCTTTGGTCCACGGATTTCCGCGGATCAATCTCTAAAAGGGGGATTCCACGTTTTGCGGATTTTTTATTATTATTATCAATGCACTCTGCGGATTTGGCAACCTGTGGACAGATTTGTATAATCCAATCCGTGGGTTCAGCAATCCGTGGGTTCAGCAATCCGTGGGTTCAGCAATCCGTTGGCGGATTCTTACAGATCCGTCCACGGGTTGTATCCAATGGCGGTTTTGGATGAGTCCGCGCGGATTAAAACCGACCAAATCAGTTTCCGCATTTTACACCGCAAAATTAATTTGAGGGAAAATGCGAGAAAATCCGTGAAACGGATTTGGGCAGATTCGGACATCTCTAATATGAATATTATTTTCTCTTTAATAGAGCATTATGAGAATTGCTATGGATCATTAAAATGTAAGCGCGCTCTCCTTCATTTTAAAACTGTGGAATATAACTTCAGACTCTTGCTCAGTACAGAAGTGGATTATGGGTAAGAGACCCCGTTACCGCAAATCAATGTATTTCAGTATGCTGGTTAACCTTAGAAACTGCTGTATTGTCAGGTTGCTTATCTAATTATAAACGGTCTTTCTTGCTGGCTGGATTTCTGCTATCACTTCTTTCTCACTATACGGAGGATAAGCCGGGAGCCGCCAGGCACAGCGTTTGCCCTTGGTAGTAGAATAAACATTTTGTCCTGTTTAAGTGTTTAATTTTTATTTAGCTCAGCCTGCAAACCATATGCCAATTTGTGTAGCAAATAACAGTGCCGGAATCGCAAAGTTAATGCCCAGTGCTGTGAGACATTGTGAAATTCTGCATTCACGCCTAGGCTATAGAGTAGATATGTTAAGAATAAAGATTCAGTGCCTATGTTACTCAGGCTCATGACTGACTATTTTATATGTACTCTTGCTGTAGCTACGCAATATGTAATACAACTCTCTGATAGACTGTTACTCTAAAGTATGTGACTGGGGTTTTATTTCTTCCACAGAACAAAGCAAATGAATGAATAAAGAGTCCACTAGGTATAACTGTAATTAGGACATTTATACGGCGTCAATGCAACTTTACTGAAGAAATGCCTCAGTCCATTGAAACATATCATAACCTATTAATAAAAACCTGTATGTTTACAGAAATTAAATGGCTAAGACTGTGTTAATTTTGTAATTAAATTAGTTTTGCTTTAGTAACTCCTTTGGTATAAATGTGTCAGAATAATTGTATGGCTTAATCTCTTAATAACCCAATCTAGATGCATTGAATAGAAAAAGTTTGTTTTTTTGGCTACTCCCACATCACTGAATGAGCGTGCTGATGCATGAAATGAATTCGAAGCATATAACGGGGGTTTCAGCTGCTTCGCTGACTTCAAAGGTTGTTCTGTGTATATAAATAAGCAGGCCAATGAGTCAATAGGTCCTCTGAAAAGTTATAAAAACGGTGTTGCTGGAGAGTCTTTGCTTTATATAATTACTAGCTGAGAGACCCGGCGTTGCCCGGGATGTAAATGCGTAATAGGTAGTATTATTTATAAATCGTGGAACAATAGGTGACTGTTTGTTGTAAAGGTTGGATAATAATATTGAAAAGAAAGATGGAAGAAAATGTAATACGATGTTGTATAAAAATGGTTTATTGTAACCACACCACAGTACAATGTATATTTTGGTGCCATAAGTGATGTAAAAATCTGAGTCGTGTGTCCTGCTAGGGTGTGAGGCGGCGGGTGGCGCGTGGGTTGTGAGTGCTGTCTGCGAGTGGGGGTCCTGCAAGGGTGTGAGGCGGCGGGTGGCGCGTGGGTTGTGAGTGCTGTGTGCGAGTGGGGGTCCTGCTAGGGTGTGAGGCGGCGGGTGGTGCGTGGGCTGTGAGTGCTGTCTGTGAGTGGGGGTCCTGCTAGGGTGTGAGGCGGTGGGTGGCGCGTGGGTTGTGAGTGCTGTCTGTGAGTGGGGGTCCTGCAAGGGTGTGAGGCGGCGGCTGGCGCGTGGGTTGTGAGTGCTGTCTGTGAGTGGGGGTCCTGCTAGGGTGTGAGGCAGTGGGTCAGTGATGTCGGTACGTAGGGGCGGGAGGCAGCAGGTGTGTGTGGCGGCAGGTATGTGTCGAGTGTGGCGGGTGTCTGTTGAGTGCGTGCAGCGGCTGTGAGGCGGTGGGTGAAAGGCAGATTTGGCCGGAGTAAGGGCGGGTGAAAGGCAGAGGCGGGGGTGGGGAGGCGGTAAGGCGGGCATGAAGGCGAAGGGCGGCGGGAAGGGGAGGAGGGGGTGGAGGAGGGGGGCAAGGGGTGGAGGAGGGGGGCAAGGGGTGGAGGAGGGGGGAAGGGTTAGAGGAGAGGGGGGAAGGGTTAGAGGAGGGGGGGAAGGGTTAGAGGAGGGGGGGAAGGGTTAGAGGAGGGGGGGAAGGGTTAGAGGAGGGGGGGAAGGGTTAGAGATGGGGGGGGAAGGGTTAGAGGAGGGGGGGAAGGGTTAGAGGAGGGGGTGGAAGTGTGGGAGGGGGTGGAAGTGTGGGAGGGGGTGGGAGGGGAAAGGGGAAAAAGAGGTGGAGGGGGGGGGAAGAGGAGCGGAGGGGGGGTGGAAAGGGGAGCGGAGGGGGGGAAGGGGAGCGGGGGGGAAGGGGAGCGGGGGGGAAGGGGAGCGGGGGGGGGAAGGGGAGAGGGGGGGGGAAAGGGGAGCGGGGGGGAAGGGGAGCGGGGGGGAAGGGGAGCGGGGGGGGGAAGGGGAGCGGGGGGAAGGGGAGCGGGGGGGGAGGGGAGAAGTGGTGGGAAGGGGGAGGAGGGGGGAGGTGGTGGAAAGGGGGGAGGTGGTGGGAAGGGGGAGAAGGGGGAGGTGGTGGGAAGGGGGGAGGTGGTGGGAAGGGGGGAGGTGGTGGGAAGGAGGAGGAGGGGGAAGGTGGTGGAAAGGGAGAGAAGGGGGGATGTGGTGGGAAGGGGGAGGAGGGGGAAGGTGGTGGGAAGGGGGAGGTGGTGGGAAGGGGGGGAGGTGGTGGGAAGGGGGGGAGGGTGGAGGTGGTGGGAAGGGGGGGAGGTGGTGGGAAGGGGGGGAGGTGGTGGAAAGGGGGGGGAGGTGGTGGGAAGGGGGGGGAGGGGGGAGGTGGTGGGAAGGGGGAGGAGGTGGGAAGGGGGAGGCGGAGGGAAGGCGGGGGGTGGGAGGTGGGAAGGCGGGGGGTGGGAGGCGGTGGGATGGCGGGGGGTGGGAGGCGGTGGGATGGCGGGGGGTGGGAGGCGGTGGGATGGCGGGGGGTGGGAGGCGGTGGGAAGGGGGGGGGAGGCGGTGGGAAGGGGGGGGAGGCGGTGGGAAGGGGGGGGGGAGGCGGTGGGAAGGGGGGGGGAGGCGGTGGGAAGGGGGGGAGGGAGGCGGTGGGAAGGGGGGGGAGGCGGTGGGAAGGGGGGGGGGGAGGCGGTGGGAAGGGGGGGGGGGAGGCGGTGGGAAGGGGGGGTGGGAGGCGGTGGGAAGGGGGGGTGGGAGGCGGTGGGAAGGGGGGGGAGGCGGTGTGAAGGGGGGGAGGCGGTGTGAAAGGGGGGAGGCGGTGGGAAGGGGGGGGAGGCGGTGGGAAGGGGGGGGAGGCGGTGGGAAGGGGGGGGAGGAGGCGGTGGGAAGGGGGGCTGGGAGGCGGGGAAGGGGGGAGGCGGTGGGAAGGGGGGGGGGAGGCGGTGGGAAGGGGGGGGGGGGAGGCGGTGGGAAGGGGGGGAGGCAGTGGGAAGGGGGGGGCGGTGGGAAGGGGGGGAGGCGGTGGGAAGGTGGAGGGGAGGCGGTGGGAAGGGGGGGGAGGCGGTGGGAAGGGGGGGAGGCGGTGGGAAGGGGGGGGAGGCGGTGGGAAGGGGGGGGAGGCGGTGGGAAGGGGGGGAGGAGGCGGTGGGAAGGGGGGCTGGGAGGCGGGGAAGGGGGGAGGCGGTGGGAAGGGGGGGGGAGGCGGTGGGAAGGGAGGGGGGAGGCGGTGGGAAGGGGGGGGGGAGGCGGTGGGAAGGGGGGGGAGGCGGTGGAAAGGGGGGGGGCGGTGGGAAGGGGGTGAGGCGGTGGGAAGGTGGAGGGGAGGCGGTGGGAAGGGGGGGGAGGCGGTGGGAAGGGGGGGGGGAGGCGGTGGGAAGTGGGGGGGGAGGCGGTGGGAAGGGGGGGGGGAGGCGGTGGGAAGGGGGGGGAGGCAGTGGGAAGGGGGGGTGGAGGGGAGGTGAAGGGGGGGTGGAGGGGAGGTGAAGGTGGGGGGGTGGAGGGGAGGTGAAGGGGGGGTGGAGGGAGGTGAAGGGGGGGTGGAGGGAGGTGAAGGGGGGGTGGAGGGAGGTGAAGGGGGGGGTGGAAGGGAGGTGTGAAGGGGGGGGTGGAAGGGAGGTGAAGGGGGGGGGATGGAGGGGAGGTGGTGAAGGGGGGGTGGAGGGGAGGTGAAGGGGGGGTGGAGGTGGGGGAGGTAAATGGGGAGGTGAAGGGGGGTGGAAGGGAGAAGTGGAGTGAGGGGTGGTGAAAGGGGGTGAGGGGAGGTGATGGGGGGTGAGGGGGGGGTGAGGGGTGGGTGAGGGGATGTGAAGGCCGCTCACTCACCCGTCCGGCAGGTCCCACGTGGATCTGAGGCGGGAGGCAGCGTGTTGTGGCCGCTCTCCCGCTGTGTCCCGGGCGCTCGCTCGCTCCCCCGCTGACTGTAGCGGCGCCGGGGGGGGGGCGTATCGGGGAGACACTGACACTGGAGAGGAGGGGTCGTGGAGGAGAGGTGAAGGGGGGGTGGAGGGGAGGTGAAGGCCGCTCACTCACCCATCCGGCAGGTCCCACGTGGATCTGAGGCGGGAGGCAGCGTGTTGTGGCCGCTCCCCCGCTGTGTCCCGGGCACCGCCATCTTGGGCACTCGGCGCCGCGAGGCAGCCTGCCTGGCCACTGGCTGTTCCCCCGCCGGGGAGGGGTGAGTTGTAGCGCCGGGGAGGGGGGGGCATGTATATGTGTGGGGGGGGGGGAGAGGTGGGAGATACAGAGGGGGGGTCTCGCACGGCCGCTGACACTGGGTGGGGGGGGGGGCGCTGAAGGGGTAATAATAGTGTGTGTGTCCCGCTGACAGTAGCGGCGCCGGGGGAGGGGGGGTCGGGGTGAAAGCGCGGGAGACACAGGGAGAGGAGGAGGTGCGCGCGGGTGCTGCTAACTGTGAGCCCCGCTAATGTATGTAACAGTGTGTGTGTGTGTGTGTGTGTGTGTGTGTGTGTGTGTGTGTGTGTGTCACTGTGTGTGTGTGTGTGTGTGTGTGTGTGTGTGTGTGTGTGTGTGTGTGTGTGTGTGTCACTGTGTGTGTGTGTGTCACTGTGTGTGTGTGTGTGTGTGTCACTGTGTGTGTGTCTGTCACTGTGTGTGTGTCCGTGTGTGTGTGTGTGTGTGTGTGTGTGTGTGTGTGTGTGTGTGTGTGTGTGTGTGTGTGTGTGTGTGTGTGTGTGTGTGTGTGTGTGTGTGTGTGTGTGTGTGTGTGTGTCTGTCACTGTGTGTGTGTGTGTGTGTGTGTGTGTGTGTGTGTCCCTGTGTGTGTGTGTGTCCCTGTGTGTGTGTGTGTCCCTGTGTGTGTGTGTGTCCCTGTGTGTGTGTGTGTCCCTGTGTGTGTGTGTGTCCCTGTGTGTGTGTGTGTGTCCCTGTGTGTGTGTGTGTCCCTGTGTGTCCTTTGGCCCGTCACTCCGCCTCAGGCCAATGAGAGGTGTGCGGGGGCGGGCGGGCCAAGGGACCAATGAGATTTCCCCTAGGGACACCGGACATCCAGGCAGGCAGGCAAACATACAGTGCTTTCACTAATATAGTATAAGATCTCTGTGACTCTCACATTGACACAGCATAATACAGTACGTGACCGTTATTTTAATCTAAATTAGTTTTGTAAGCCAACACGTCCTAAACTGATGAACTCTTTATGAATTAAAATGAAATGTACTTCAGAAGATTTCTGCATCAAGTGACATTATAACCGATTCAATGTGGAACTTTGTAAAAATGGTTTAAGATACTTTGGACCTGAAACATTGATGTAAGTGGCACATATCAATTTAATTCTTGCCATAATTTTTCCTCCATAAAATAGTGTTCCTTTTTATTGACATTTATACTAGACCTGTAGTAACAAAAGTAGGAGAGGGAGGACGGGGTATGATACCTTTTATTGGACAACAACTATTTGATATGTTACAAGCTTTCCAACCTCTCAGGGTCCTTCATCAGGTCAAAATGGGACTTAAGAAAAGCAAATGTGTGGTGCTCAGAAAAAAAGCCTCAATATGGTACTTAAAAGAAACCACAATAAAGTTCATATACTTGATTGAAGAGTCCTGCAGTGTGAACTCCCTGGTGGAAGGGTAAGGGATATTAACCCATAACATGTAGAACAATCACAACTCCATTATAATCCGACTAGTGGACTAGGGTCCCCCACAAGCAATGTAGTAAGAGACCTCACAATAAAGTGACCCAACATATTTTGTATTGGAATGGAGAATAAGCAGGTGATATGAATAAATCACTTTGAGTAGTATGTGTCCTCAAGACTGTCCAGTCCTCATCCACAGCAGGGGGTGTGCTTCTGTTTTTTCTGGGGTGCTGGCAAGAGAAACAGTAGGAAAAAGCAGGCACCAGTAACACAGGAAACAAAAAATAAATAAAGGATATCCAAGAGAGCGTGTGCCATTAAAAAATGAATTTAATGGAAACTACAAAAATAACAGCAGCATTACGGGGTACAGGGCCCCCCACCAACGCGTTTCAAGCGCAAGCTCTTTTCCAATGGGACTTAAAACACTTCCCAATTGCAATCTAGTGCGCTATAAATTGTATTGTACAAAGGATTTTTACACACAGTCCCTGCCTTAAAAAAAATCTGGTTTTGGTGCCCGAGGCACGAGGAGATAAAATGACTTGCCCAAAGGTCACAAGGAGCCAACACTGGGAATTGAACCAGGTTCGATCCCAGGGTCAGTTCCTTCACTCAATGAGCTGCTCCTGCAAGCTTATAACATTGGCCCTTATATATGTACTGTACATGATCGATATTAAATAAAAGATCAAAAACAGATGTATCAGTCTTAATTTTTCCCTTCAAGTGGGATATGTTGCCATATTCTGTACCAAAACTGCCATTTAATCCCATTGAAACTATAATGCTCTGCATTGTAAGGGACACAATAGTTTATCTAGTGGAACAATAACATTTGATAATAATAATAATAGCATGTTCTTATATAGCGCTGCTAGTTTTACATAGCGCTTTACAGAGACACTTTACATATATACATTCACACTTGTATATATTGTATTGCTTTTGTCTTGCAAATAATTAGTTTTGGTTCAATGGTTTTGGTTCATTTCTTTAAAACACAAGACGCAGTGGTTTGCTGCAAATGATTTTGTTATTTTGGGCAAATATGTTTATATGCTTCTGCATGCGCCTTTCCTGAATAATACATTCATATATACGGTAATTGGAAGAATTTTTGCCTATTACTATGTTCGTTTTCTTCAGCTTTCTTATGGAACGGGTTGAAAGGTAAAGAATGTATATGTACAGAATGTATATGTACAGAATGTATATGTACACATTGTATACCTTGTGTTCAGGAGACAAGGCGATGGTTTCCTATGATTGTTTTACTGGAGGATTGATGTTTTCTCTTGGCAGGAACTTCTAGCGTTAAGCATGTGTTTTCTATTTTACTGCCCTGATATTTTCATGTAACTTGAAAGAGAAAATGGAATTAATCACAGTGAACAGGAGCCCGACGAGACATTTTCTGGGAATATTCCTGAAATGTTTATCTTTACAAACCTGCTAATTAAATGTAAATTAACTTGTGTATTTGTATTGTTTCATCTGAGCTCTGCTTTTATATTGGGATAACAAAACATTGTGTCCATCTTTTGTTGACAACATTTGGGTTGACTGTGAATTAAAGAAGCAATTTTGTATATTTCGCGAAGAATTGTCAAACCAATATATACAACGGAACCTATTAATTAAAATGTGAGAATGATACGGTATATAGTAATGCTGAACAAAAAGACATCTGGATGTTCTTACAGGTCCAAATAATGAGAAAAGCGGGTTTTGGAGTAGCAGTTTGTTAGTGTTTTGTAATGATAAAGAACTTTTCAGGACATTCACTTTTCTGACAAATCCCAAAACCTGCTTTAACCCGTAATCTCACATCACACAGCGCTTCCACCCCAAACCTGTGTCACCCTGTAATCCCACATCACACAGCGCTTCCACCCCAAACCTGTCACCCTGTAATCCCACATCACACAGCGCTTCCACCCCAAACCTGTCACCCTGTAATCCCACATCACACAGCGCTTCCACCCCAAACCTGTGTCACCCTGTAATCCCACATCACACAGCGCTTCCACCCCAAACCTGTGTCACCCTGTAATCCCACATCACACAGCGCTTCCACCCCAAACCTGTGTCACCCTGTAATCCCACATCACACAGCGCTTCCACCCCAAACCTGTGTCACCCCGTAATCCCACATCACACAGCGCTTCCACCCCAAACCTGTGTCACCCTGTAATCCCACATCACACAGCGCTTCCACCCCAAACCTGTGTCAACCCTGTAATCCCACATCACACAGCACTTCCACCCCAAACCTGTGTCACCCTGTAATCCCACATCACACAGCGCTTCCACCCCAAACCTGTGTCACCCCGTAATCCCACATCACACAGTGCGTCCACCCCAAACCTGTGTCACCCCATAATCCCACATCACACAGCGCTTCCACCCCAAACCTGTGTCACCCCGTAATCCCACATCACACAGCGCTTCCACCCCAACCCTGTCTCACCCCGTAATCCCACATCACACAGCGCTTCCACCCCAAACCTGTGTCACCCCGTAATCCCACATCACACAGCGCTTCCACCCCAAACCTGTGTCACCCCGTAATCCCACATCACACAGCGCTTCCACCCCAAACCTGTCTCACCCCATAATCCCACATCACACAGCGCTTCCACCCCAAACCTGTCACCCCGTAATCCCACATCACACAGCGCTTCCACCCCAAACCTGTGTCACCCTGTAATCCCACATCACACAGTGCTTCCACCCCAAACCTGTGTCACCCCATAATCCCACATCACACAGCGCTTCCACCCCAAACCTGTGTCACCCCGTAATCCCACATCACACAGCGCTTCCACCCCAAACCTGTGTCACCCCGTAATCCCACATCACACAGCGCTTCCACCCCAAACCTGTGTCACCCCGTAATCCCACGTCACACAGCGCTTCCACCCCAAACCTGTCTCACCCCGTAATCTCACATCACACAGCGCTTCCACCCCAAACCTGTGTCACCCCGTAATCCCACATCACACAGCACTTCCACCCCAACCCTGTCTCACCCCGTAATCCCACATCACACAGCGCTTCCACCCCAAACCTGTGTCACCCCGTAATCCCACATCACACAGTGCGGCCACCCCAAACCTGTGTCACCCCGTAATCCCACATCACACAGCGCTTCCACCCCAACCCTGTCTCACCCCGTAATCCCACATCACACAGCGCTTCCACCCCAAACCTGTCTCACCCCATAATCCCACATCACACAGCGCTTCCATCCCAAACCTGTGTCACCCCGTAATCCCACATCACACAGCGCTTCCACCCCAAACCTGTCTCACCCTGTAATCCCACATCACACAGCGCTTCCACTCCAAACCTGTGTCACCCCGTAATCCCACATCACACAGCGCTTCCACCCCAAACCTGTGTCACCCTGTAATCCCACATCACACAGCGCTTCCACCCCAAACCTGTGTCACCCGTAATCCCACATCACACAGCGCTTCCACCCCAAACCTGTCTCACCCTGTAATCCCACATCACACAGCGCTTCCACCCCAAACCTGTCTCACCCTGTAATCCCACATCACACAGCGCTTCCACCCCAAACCTGTGTCACCCCGTAATCCCACATCACACAGCGCTTCCACCCCAACCCTGTCTCACCCTGTAATCCCACATCACACAGCGCTTCCACCCCAAACCTGTGTCCCCCCGTAATCCCACATCACACAGCGCTTCCACCCCAACCCTGTCTCACCCCGTAATCCCACATCACACAGCGCTTCCACCCCAAACCTGTGTCACCCCATAATCCCACATCACACAGTGCGTCCACCCCAACCCTGTCTCACCTGTAACCCCACAGATATATATCTTATACTGTATATAACGTTTTGTGCAAGACAAAGAACAAGTGTGGTTCAAATGTTTTATTGTGTTGGCTGCGATAACCTGGTGGGTTTTCACGGATCTGCTGCCGGCACCCTATGAAGATAAATAGGGACTGTGTTTCTCTATATGAACTTTGCCTATTCTTTTTGAGTGACACACACACACAAACACACACTTTGCCCAACTAGACCTGACTGGTATTTAAGTAAACTATTATAATCTGACAGATAGGAGACGGCAGTGTTCATGTTGGACTTTAATTATACTCTTTTTGTACAATTAATTACTGTGTACTGTATCATCATTTGTCCATAGCTTGGCTTGGGTAATGCAGCGTGTGTGTGTGTGTGTGTGTGTGTGTGTGTGTGTGTGTGTGTGTGTGTGTGTGTGTGTGTGTGTGTGTGTGTGTGTGTGTGTGTGTATTTTATGTTATCTCCTAACACAGATAAGGGTATTAGTTGTTAGCCTGTTATATACAGGGAGGGCAGGTCATATGCTGGTGGTTGTGGTATTAAAAAAAAAACATAGACTCAGTGAACATAAGTCACAAGTAACCAGGTAAGCCAGACATACACAACTGATCTCACTCATGCCTCCCTGCCACCTCTTCCCCTGTAAATGGTGTTAACCTTTTCATTTAACACCGACCTTCCTTACATTTTACCCCACAAATCAAGCATCCCAATAGCCTGCACTCATGGTTACTGTCCCACACTCAGTCACCCCTACCACCCATTGTGACCAAGCACTGCCAACTACAGCACTTACTCCCCCACCTGCTGTCTCTGTGTAAGTTCCCCATTAAACCTCTTAGATTGTAAACTCTTCGGGGCAGGGATTTCATTTCCTATTGTTTGATTTTGCTGCACTTATTGTATAATTATAATTCCCTGTACTGTATTTTTTGTGAAGCGCTGAGTACACTTTTGGCGCTATATAAATTAAGACATACAATACAATACAACCAGGCCCAGATAGGACTGGAACAGATGGAGACAGGGCAGATGGTGGGGGGTCTGTACCTGCCTTACATTTAGACCCTGCTGTATAGTATAAAAGTAGTATAACAATGTAATTAAATGATAAATTAATGAAATGTAGTGTCTGCCTCTGCACCTCTCTCTACACACATTCCACACTCTTCCTTCCCGATGTGAAATAACTGCATGGTAACCGAGTGTCACGTTCCAAAACCAAAATACTAAACTCAAAACCCTTAAGATTTTTAGAACCAAAACTCGATTTAGAACTAAAATAAAAATCAGACCAGACCAAGTGCCCATCTCTACAGGGGAGTTTAACATTCGGGGGGTTTCCTAACATTTCTTTTTTTTAATTCTTTCAAGTTTAAGTTATTTTATTTTCCAGCAGTTTCCGCAGTTTTATACTTATTTGAAGCTTTTTGTCATGCTTGGCCGTACTATTTCTCTGGCTTATTTTGAGGTTTTTTGTCAATGTTTTTGGTAAAATTGAAAAGGCAAACAAGTCAAGTTGTGGCAAAATCAGAAACAAAGCACTAAACCTTTTTTAGAACCAAAACCATGTCCAAAACACGCTTTTTTTTAAAGTACCAAAACACAAGTGAAAGTGTCCACTCCACTTCTCAACTATTTTTGTGAATTTATAAAAATGTGGCGCAGACGCCTGACATTAACGTTAATGTCCGCTAGTGGTAATGATATGCACAAGAGGTGTGGAACATTACAGTTAACGCGGGACTCAACCCTTTAGTTTTTAAGATCATACTAAAGCTGTCTTCTGGTGCTTCCAACACTAATGCCTTGTCATGGGCAATTTTGGGGCCTTGTCCAGGGTGCTGAAGTGGCCAGGCAAGCTGGGTTGACAACATCTGTGATGTCATAACCAATGGTGGTACTCATATAAAAATAAAGGTCAATGACGTCCGGAAGAATACAGATAGGAGACGTCTCCAGGATCAGATGAGAAAATGAATTACAGTATAGCGTGTGGTACGCAGCATATAAAAATGTTTAGAGACAGTCAGACAGACCAAGTGTACAACCTATGTTTTTGGTGCCTGAGGAACCGGGAGATAAAGTGAATTGCTCCTGGAATTGAACCAGGTTCCTCCAATTCAAACTCAGTGTCACTGTTTACACAGTCAGTGTCTTCACTCACTGAGCTGCTCCTTCTCCCTGTAAGAGTCTGCAATAAGAAATACTTACAGATGAACACTATGCAGTCAACTGAAGATCGAAGGTGTTGATGAAGAGGATAATTCCTTGATGCGAGGCCAAGGATGGCCACAGGTTACAAGTAGGCCATTGAGCCCATATAGGTTTAACTTTTTGCTTTTTTTCTGGCCATCGGGCCTTTCATTTAATATTTATAACTTGTTATTGTTAAAAAAGAAAAGTGGGGGCACGAAATTTTCTGGGTGAGCGTGGAACTTACAGAGGTCATGCGCTCTGCCCCATAACATTTAAATAAAATGCTGGGGGAGCGCGTAAGGCATCTGTATGTCAGGGAGTTTACCTGCTCTCCAGCGGCTTCTGGCGACGTGTCGCCATGACAACTCAAGGTCAAATGATGTGACATCAAATGACGCTGCCAATGCTGGAGAGAAGGTAAGGAGGGATGAGCAGTGGGGGAGAGCAGGCAGGGGAGCGCAAAGAAAAACGTTTGCGCACCCCTGCGGTACTGTAAGTGTTAAATGTCTGATTGTGTTTCACTCAAATGCCTGCTTAAAGGGGGAAGTCTTGAGCCTGTTTTTGAAAGATTTTCAGGGCGGGGGCTTCTGACCGTACAAGGGAGAGACTCCCAAAGAGCAGGGGCAGCATAACTAAAAGTTTGTGTCCTCTTTTAGATATACCATCAGCGATGGCATCTTTAATAAATGCTATAGAATCTGTGGTTTGGGAGCAAGTTGAGAAAGAAGTAGAGTGGTAATGTGACTGCCTTTGCAGTGGAATAACCGAGCTCTGTGCCTGCATCTCAGTCCATCTCTATGTTAATGGCTGTGCAAACGCAGCCAGGCTGCCCAAGGCACTTCAAGAAGTGATGCCAATTTTTTCACAGCAACGGAAAATCTTATTGGCGTAATTTGTACTCAACCTAGTTTCCTTCTGTGCCAGGGGGTTGCACGCATAACTGCTATTTAATGCACTTAAACCGTCTAGCAGTGTTAACACTTTCCCTGCCATGCATTGCCCTGGTAGTGACAAGGTTAAGTAACCAACAAGAGTAAATGCATTAATAACACTCACAAATCACAACTTCTTTACAGGTTTTTTTTTTTACAAAATTTGATTATCAGACGGATATTCGTAGGTGGTTTGGACAGTTAAAAATCCGAGTGAATGCCCCTGAGGCTAGGGAGAGAGAGGGCTATTTTAATATAGTCCCAAGTGCCATATACAGTATATATATACTGAGAAACCCTTTTAAACATATGGAGAGACACTGTTCTAGAACACAAATAGGATATGCAAAGTAATGACGCCTATTAGCATATGTTCCAGGTACAGTAACTCAGGTGTGCTCTTTTTAACACAGGTGTCTCTACACAAGTTGTCTGAAGGGATTTAGAATTACAAATACACAAGCTTAGTGCGCTCACAGTATTATTTATTTCCATATTTATTTGTACCAGCCAGAGCGCTACAGGGGAAGGGACCTCAGGTATACAACAGTAAACAAACAAGCTACAATGCATGTACAATGTGGCAAATTATTTAGTTGATATGTATATAAATTTTCTTCTCATATGTATGGGCCATTTAGTTAAATCTTTTGGCCAAAACATGTTACGCTGCATATTGGTTGGAGGAGCCAATAATACAGAGACTACGTCACAATAAAGCCTTTGAGAAGTGATTATGCCTATTTCATTTTTTAGGCTCTAAAGATGACTTGTGTTTTTCATTCCTATAAGATCCTAAATTATTTGCTTTGTTCCTGTCTACCATGTGAATAATAACATAGTAACACAGTAACACAGTAACGTAGTAATACAGTAACATAGTAACACAGTGACACAATAACACAGTAACGTAGTAATACAGTAACATACAGTACAGTAGTAACATAGTAATACAGTAACACAATAACATAGTAACATAGTACACAGTAACATACTGTGGTAACATCATAGAGTTGATGTAACAAAAGGCATCCAGATGTACAGAAGCTGATGCTATTGCCCTCCCTGTCTCACAGTCACACATTTCCGCTGGCTGGACTTTCAATGCGTTATTGTACAAGGTGCTACTGTTTTTGTGCAATTTGGAATACAAACTAATAGAGGGGTAACAAGCCAAGTGGAGCAATTTTGCACACTTATTGCTCAACTTTGCTCATTATCATACAATAATACGTGCAATAATGCATGCCGTTCATCTGTATGTCCATCGAGTTTCACCTTACTAACTTGGAGAGATACCCATTATTTATAGGTATATTGATCCAGAGCAAGGCAAACACCCCCCCCCCCCCCCCCGAATATGTTGCTGAACCTGTACTTAAACACATGGCATGAACATAATGTATCCGTCCACAAAATAAACAAACCCAAATTTGATGGAAAACAATGGTTGCCTGGAGGTAATTGATAGCTTTGTATGTACATAATCAATGAATTGGAATTTAAAGAGAGCTGAATAGGTCAAGATGACGTTAAGAAGATTAGGGAACAAGACATTCTGCGCTAGTGCGTTGGAGCGAAAATGTAATAGGATAATGATGCATAATTTAGAGAGATCAAGGGATGCTTCTGTAGAGCAGATTTGACAAGGGCAGGAAGGAGGATTGGAAGGGCTGGAATAAATGGAATAAACTGGAGCGATGAAACAATTGCTTATGAAAGGAAATGCCACAATTGAGGTCTAAGGGTCATTATATGAATGGATGCAGGATGCTGTAGTTCAGGGGCTTCACAAGCAATCGCAATCCAAACAGGTACAGTATGTACTTGAATTATGTCTCGTGCGATACAATTGGGGAGGTAAATGCTGAAAGACATGTACAAGCACGTTGCACCATCACCAAGTGAAAGCAGAGAACACTCAAGAGTGTATTTCAAGGTCTCGAAGGAACCTAATCCTGTTTCAAGCAATAGAATGACATATGATGCAGCGCGTAGAAAGCAGTTATCATGATTTGGGGTGTCTGGACATGAAAATAAACGTGAACGAAAACCGTCCATCAGCAATGTTATTCTGTAGAGTTACCAATAGCAAAAGGGAAATGGCAGAGCTAGGGGGAAATTATTCAATGATGGAAACTGTTAAATTGCCATTTGGGGTATATTGATGCTACTAGAACCATTTGGAACATACATTGGGCCATATATACTGAGACGTTCAGGTGAATGGGTGAAAAAGGGTCACATTTGAAAACAATGTTACTTCACAGGACACCTTCCGGAGCAGAAGATATTTTACAGGCCATTCCTTGTACAGACTATAAAGAGCCATATTCACTAAGCAGTGACAGAAAGTGTCTTTGTGGAGTAGCGCTGCATAGGAAATATGGCCCAGTATGTCTCTTAGCATCAATGCACTAAAGTATCACCGTAGGTTACCCAACAATTGTGCGCAAAAGCTCCAATATGGGGATTTTCTTTTATACGGTGGATCATTAGTTGGGGTGGAGTGACATAATAATAATACTACGTTTCCTCAGCTGATTTTTATTGTGTTAGGAATATCTAAAAATATACATTTTCTGTCCAGGACCAAAAACCCCACCGAATAACAAATCTACTTCAACCTGAGACAATTGATTGACAGGTCTATTGAGATTTGATTTGGAGGTTTGCGACTGAACACAAATTCATGTATCCCAACACCGTTTTTAGAATGCTAATACAGTACGTAGGGCATCTTACTCTACGCCAGGGGGGCTCAACTGCAGTCCTCAAGCTCCCCAAACAGGTCAGGTCTTCAGCATATCCAAGCTTCAGCAGAAGTGGCTCAATCAGTCCCTGCTTCAGCACAGGTGGCTCGAACAGTCTCCGCTTCACTACATGTGGTTCAATCAGTATCTCCTTCAGCAGTCGAAGACTGAGCCTCTGATTGAGCCACCTGTGCTGAAGCTGGGATATGCTGAAATCCTGACCTGTTGGTGGAGCTTGAGGACTGGAGTTGAGCCCCCCGCATTAATAGCACACTACAGAGCTGGGCTTTAGGGGTCTGGGCATGAAAAGGAGCTATATTGGGCTGAAAAACTTTGCCGAACCTTTACTTTATACGTCTGTCATTGTATTAGTATGTATGATACTATATGTGCTATGCCATTTGCGCCAGCATTATGTAAAGCAGGGGTGAGACACTCCAGTCCTCAATGGCTAACAACAGGTCAGGTTTTCAGGATATCCCTGCTTCAGCACAGGTGGCTCAGTCTTCGAGTGCTCCTGATGTAAGGTATGTGCTTGATTATGTAGCTTGATATATTCAGATTTTTCTACTTGCGTTTGTAAATAACATTTGGCACAGTAACCTTTTTTTTGGCACTATTGACACTGTAGTCTCTTTTTGCCATATGTACGTACTCTATTTTTGCATGGTGCCCCTGGACATCTCTATATTTGTAGATTTTAAGTATTAAATCAATTGGCAGCTGTTCCCCTACGCCCACTAGTTAACTCATCATTTCTATAAACCAAATGATCTTGCACATCCCCTCATGCTGTATAACCTGCATGTTCACACAACATGATGTTTATAAGTGTGTTCCTTGCGGTTAAATTATCGCACTTCTTCCAAACTTGCATTCCACTCACTCAATTCCATAAGTGCCAGAATTTAAAAACACAAAAGTGAGAAATTCAAAGTTCGGGACCATACAGTAAAGCAATGAAGTTTTAAAGGACCCAGTCTGACTTTAATGCCTCAGAATGCTCGTGAATCACCAAGCAACTGTTTTTTATTTGTCAGATGTGTTCTTGCTTCCGAGAAGGGAATTATCATTCATACATTTATTCTCCCTGGTTGTCTAGTGGCCGGGATTCGGCGCTCTCACCGCTGCGACCTGAGTTTGATTCCCGGTCACGGAAAGCGCTTGCTTAGTATGTAATAGGCAGTGGGATAAATTCTCCAAGGTATCCCCTTAAGAGATATCATTACTGTAGATCGGGGGGTTTGCAACCCCCACAAACAAGACAGGTTTTCAGGATATCCCAGTTTCAGCACAGGTGACTCAATCGATCTCTGCTTCAGCACAGGTGCTCACCTGAGCCACCTATGCTGAAGCAGGGATATCCTTAAAACCTGATGTGTTGGGGGATGGGTCTTGAGGGTGGAGTTGAGACCCCCTGAGTTAGCGGCTTTCTTTTGGGGACACAGTGGTGATATTTGTCTTGTTTTGCCAGAAACCTGCACACATTTTTAAAATCTAGTTAACCTGCAATTGGGGGGTCTCTAGAGCAGAATGCATTATGTTAGACCACCCCCCCCCCCCCCCACACACACAAGATCTATTGAGGTTAAAGAGAATTGAGATGTGGGGGAATTGGTGCGTTAATGCTGGTTATCTAACATTTCTTTGTAGGTTTGCTGTTATAGTCTTTGTTTTACATGAATTCTTAGCCCATCCTTTTCAGATCTGTAATTACAGTATGTTTACCTCGTTCTGATGTATTGTGTTACAACAAATAGTTGGCTATTCATCCCTTTCAGAAAAGCTTTTTACTCCATAAGACGCGAGCCCTCTCTGTCATTGCAAACATAGCCCTTGTATTGTCTCTATTTTTACTCGCAGTGATTTCCTCTCAGCAGCAGAAGAGAATTCTACCCATTCTGTATATAATGTGCTGGCTCAGTTTATACATGATCACATGAATATGTAACGCATTTCTTACAGTACAGCAGGCCTGCACAACTCGTAAAGCGAGAAGGGCCGAACTGCTCCAAGGAAAAAAAAATTGGGCCGCACGGATAAAATCATCATCATCATCATCATCATCATCATCATATATCTCCCCCAGAACCCCTCACAACCTTTGCTATACTCCCCATCTATCTCTCATACCCCCATCTCTCCCCCTCACCCACACACATAATACCCCCTCTCCACATCAAACACACAATACACCCCTGCACACCACACACATCCCACCCCCCTGCACCTCACATCCTTCTCCCCCCGTGCACCTCGCATCATTTTCCCCCCCATACACCTCACATCATTTTCCCCCCCTGCACCTCACATCATTCTCCCCCCCTGCACCTCACATCACTCTCCCCCCTGCACCTCACATCACTCTCCCCCCTGCACCTCACATCACTCTCCCCCCCTGCACCTCACATCCTTCTCCCCCCGTGCACCTCACATCCTTCTCCCACCGTGCACCTCACATCATTCTCCCCCCCATGCACCTCACATCATTCTCCCCCCCTGCACCTCACATCACTCTCCCCCCTGCACCTCACATCACATCACTCTCCCCCCTGCACCTCACATCATTCTCCCCCCCCTGCACCTCAAATCAGCACCTCAAATCACCCCCCATGCACCTCAAATCAAAAGAATGTATAATTCCTTGGGAACACATACACACACACACACACGGACTCAGTGAGCAGCGTGGCACTGCAATGGAGGACAGGACAGCACCAGGTGAGGCAGTGACATGTACCTGGCTTCAGTAGAGACTTGGGCTGCAGGCTGGAGGAAGTTGCTCACAGCCGCGCAGTGCGGGAGGGCCGCTTCCAGCAGCGCGGCGGCGCGTACCAGGCTGGGGCCGTGTTCCGAGCCGCGCAGCCCCCAGGTGCACAGCCTGCGGTGTCCTGCAGCACAGCGCCCCCCTAGTACACACGCAGCCCCCTGGTCCACGCAGCAGCTGCCTCTGCCAGCGAAGGAGGGCGAGAGGAAACACAAGAGGGAGCGCCGGGGAAGGACTTGACTTGCGAGTTGGGGGCACTTAAGAGTGCGCGCGCACAGCACGCTCTACCACAGTCTGCCGCAGAGGAGCTGGCTGTTTTACTTCCCCCTCCGTCCCACATTGCGAGCGTGGGAGGGGGAGCAGGGGGGGGCGGGCCCTGCGCATGCGCGCCGGGAGGGGAATCGCCGCCATTTTTTAAACTTTTTTTTTTAAATTTAATTAATTAACTGGCGCCCGACTGGAGTCATCGCGGGCCGCACAGAGAGGCCAGGCGGGCCGCACAGAGAGGCCAGGCGGGCGCACAGAGAGGCCAGGCGGGCCGCACAGAGAGGCCAGGCGGGCGCACAGAGAGGCCAGGCGGGCGCACAGAGAGGCCAGGAGGGCCGCACAGAGAGGCCAGGAGGGCCGCACAGAGAGGCCAGGCGGGCCGCACAGAGAGGCCAGGCGGGCCGCACAGAGAGGCCAGGCGGGCTGCATGTTGTACAGGCCTGCAGTACAGCATACATGCAACTCATCTTTTGAAGCCCCCCTTTTATATATGAAAAAAAGATCTATTGGATAGCTCTAAATGAACGTTATATTTCACACTCTGTACACATTATATTTAATATTCATAGCAACAGGCTCAAGACCGAACTTGATGGATCACATTATATGTGTGTTCCCCCATTGTTTTACTGCAGGGGTGACCAACTCCAATTCTGAAGAGCTGGCAAAAGGTCAGGTTTTCAGGATATCCCTGCTTCAGCACAGGTGGCTGCCAAAATGATGGATCCACCTGTGCTGAAGCAGGGATATCCCTAATACCTGGCCTGTTGGTACAGTAGCTCTTGAGGAGTAGGGTTGCCACGCCTGTAATAGAGCAGAGCTACACATTGTGTATTTAAAGGATAACATTAATAATTCATTGCGTTAACCTATGCAAATGGTAGAATTACCACAAAGTCATGTTGGTTAATAAAATCAGTACATCTCACTAACAAGAAGACAATATTTCGTTTCCCGCAGCAAGGGTTCAGGGACCAGAATAATTCATTGTATTTTGAATTAAAAGCATGGATTTATTATGCTGCTGTGCTGGCCTTCAATATTCTGCTATCCGGAACTAAAAACCTTTTAAAGCAGCAATTTGTGTGGCTTGATTCTTTTCTTGGAGAAAGGGAGTCCTGTATAGCGTCTTTCTGCTGTATTAAACCAATGTATCAACAAACAGAAACGCACTTAACGATGTATCAAGCTTCATCATTTCCTCATGTGCATTAAGATGCAATGTGATAATACGCCCCCGAATCCTACAAACACGAGGTGATATTCCACCAGCTTTGTTGCGTTTTCATGGGGAACAATGCGACTCGCTACATTTGTACAATTAAAATCTACACATTCTATAGATGAATAAGATTTATGTGCACATTGGATGTCCCTTCAGATTCTGCTGAAGCCGTGTTTGCGAAACGCATCCCGGGTACGCAGGGCGCCGCTGCCATTCACAGTGATCCACGTGATGCTCGAGATGGGAGAATTTGCCGCAGAAATGGAAAACCAGCTCCAGTTTGCTGGTTCCTTTCAGCTACAGATTCGTCTATAAAAAAAATGCACAATCGCCTACCTTTATTCAAACGCTTGCGGTACTGCGGGCCACCGCTATGCCACACGTTATGAAATCCACCCACGGATTTTTATATTAAACTCGTTTTGACAAATGTTACGACATTTAATTCACTCAGAACTATCCAACCCTGAAAGATGAATTTTGCTGGAGAGGAGAGAGAAAAAGAAAGAGAGGGGGGTATTTTTATATAGTCCCATGCGCTATATATACCCCCCTCAAACCCACCTTGAGAGAACTTGTGGAGAGACACTTGTGCACAAAAAGGAGCATACCTGGGAGATATGCTAATCGGATATGCAAAGTATATTTAAATGACTCACACCCCACACCTCCGAAAAGATTTTCACAAGGTCAATGCTGACAAGCCAGGTCCTAAGTCATCTTGCAAGCAAGGGGGTACAGTAAGGCCCAACAACCTCTGCTAGTCAGGGCAGCAGCACCAGCATTGAGCTAAACCAGCTGCATGATAGCTCTCAACGCAATGGTGGGTTTATGGACATGGCGCCCCCTGCAGCATGCTGGGTTATGGATATTGCGCCCCCTGCAACATGATGGGTTATGGATATTGTGCCCCCTGCAGCATGGTGGGCTATGGACATGGCGCCCCCTGCAGCATGGTGGGTTATGGACATGGCGCCCCCTGCAGCATGGTGGGTTTATGGATATTGCGCCCCCTGCTGCATGGTGGGATATGGATATTGTGCCCCCTGCAGCATGGTGGGTTATGGACATGGCGCCCCCTGCAGCATGGTGGGTTTATGGATATTGCGCCCCCTGCTGCATGGTGGGATATGGACATGGCGCCCCCTGCAGCATGGTGGGTTATGAACATGGCGCCCCCTGCAGCATGGTGGATTATGGACATGGAGCCCCCTGCAGCATGGTGGGTTTATGGATATTGCGCCCCCTGCAGCATGGTGGGTTATGGATATGGCGCCCCCTGCAGCATGGTGGGTTATGAACATGGCGCCCCCTGCAGCATGGTGGGTTATGAACATGGCGCCCCCTGCTGCATGGTGGGATATGGACATGGCGCCCCCTGCAGCATGGTGGGTTATGAACATGGCGCCCCCTGCAGCATGGTGGATTATGGACATGGCGCCCCCTGCAGCATGGTGGGTTTATGGATATTGCGCCCCCTGCAGCATGGTGGGTTTATGGATATTGCGCCCCCTGCAGCATGGTGGGTTATGGATATGGCGCCCCCTGCAGCATGGTGGGTTATGGATATTGTGCCCCCTGCAGCATGGTGGGTTATGGATATGGCGCCCCCTGCAGCATGGTGGGTTATGGATATGGCGCCCCCTGCAGCATGGTAGGTTTATGGACATGGCGCCCCCTGCAGCATGGTGGGTTATGATATTGCGCCCCCTGCAGCATGGTGGGTTATGGATATTGCGCCCCCTGCAGCATGGTGGGTTATGGATATTGCGCCCCCTGCAGCATGGTGGGTTATGGATATTGCGCCCCCTGCAGCATGGTGGGTTATGGACATTTGACACTTTTTTCTCTGCTGTGTGCTTTATACAATCTTATCTACATACACTTCTATGGTAATGTACTGCTCTGAAGCAATTTTTAACAACTTCGCAGTCCTCTTTTTGTGCCTTGCATAAATTCAGCATTTTCCGACAGTTCTATTGTTCTGCGCCTTTGCTACACATGGCATTGTTTAAATATAGCTTTTTTTGAGTCATTCTGATAGTAGATATTCTGCATATTCTAAAACTCAGTCTGAGTGACAATTGTCTCATGTTGCACCTATTGTGCGTAAAGAGATTGTTCTTTTGAATTATGCTTCAATCATTTATACACAATATGATACATTTAAATACTTACATTCTTTGATTTTGAGTGCTGGGACTCAATATATATATTCATATTATACTGTCCATGAGTGTGGTTAGGTACGAGTGTGAGCAGTAGAGCTCAGAAGTATGCTGCCACAGTGGAGCTATCCAGCAGTTTGTTGCGCTCACACTTCTAGTCTCGCCAGTACCCCCTCGCTTGCACGGTGCATTATGGCCTGGCTTGTCAGCATAGACCTTGTGTAAATCTGGTGTGAGGTGTGGGGTTGTGAGTCAGCTAATTGGATATGCAAATCTGGTATATCTCTCAGGTGTCTCTCCCCAAGTTATTGCAGGGTGGGTTTAACTGCTCCCCGAGTTACAGGCCCCGGTACCCCTCTGCATTGTTTAAATGCCCCCGTCACATGGGCCATGCTGCGAGAGAATTTAAACATGGCGGAGATACTGGCACCCCATACTGGGACCTGTAACTCAGGAAACAGGGGGTCCTCGAGGCTGCAATGAATGCAGTTCAGCTCGTGGGGACCCCCCTGTTTCAATAATACGTTATTAAAATAAAAGCAGCGTGTTCACCTGTTAGAGACGCGCAGGGAGAGAGACGGATTCTGTCTGCTCTCTGCATGTCTCTTACAGACTGATGCAGCCCGGTAGGATTCACACAGCAGGAGTCCCATTCAGAATTAGGGATGCACACTGTGTTAATCCTGATTGTCCAGCAAAAAGCGAAGACATATTTCACGCATGTGCAGTCACGAATGCAGACTGCAAAGTCACGCGCATGACAGCGCATGCGCGAACGGCTAGCACCAACTGCACATGTAGCGAAACGTGATCAGCGCTTGCTGACCACTCATATGCATGCACGATTGGAGTTTTTGCCGGTCACGACGTGCGCATGCGCGGCTGGCAAGCGTCGATCATGCATGCATGGCAGCAAGCAGTCCTAGCATGGTGCGACCTCACAAAGTTTTACAGCAGGCCTACTGTGCATTTATAGGGTTCCATGTTAAAATGCATAAGAAGCAACGGAGTGATACATTGTGAGTGCTCATTTGCATGTCATTACCCAGAATCCCTGGCTGCAGTGTGAGCATTGTATGCTATGAGATAATGGGGAAAGGGCAGGGTTGCAGACCTGTCGGGGACGTGGGAATGTGCACACAATGTGGTATTTTTATTTGATGTTGATAAAAAATACATTTGATACACATGATAAAAATCATTAACAGACGTTATTTTCTCTGAGGTTAATTCCTATCCACAATGCTGATTTATGCATCAACTGCGCCCTGATGTATATTTCATGAGAGAGAGAGAGAGAGAGAGAGAGAGAGAGAGAGAGAGAGAGAGAGAGAGAGAGAGAGAGAGAGAGAGAGAGAGAGAGAGAGAGAGAGAGAGAGAGAGAGAGAGAGAGAGAGAGAGAGAGAGAGAGAGAGAGAGAGAGAGAGAGAGAGAGAGAGAATACATGTGTAATATGCAATGAATATGGCATCATAACACAGAATCGTAAAAGAGCAGTCTGTGCTACTAAAAAGAAACATGTTTCTCTTTGGACTAGTCCTGGTCGCCTGCTTTTGATCAAGGAAATAGGGTTTGAGAATACTGTATAAATTTAGCATTGTTGGGGAGCACTTCAAAAAAAGCTTTAAAAAGAACCTTTATGCAGAATATAGAGCAGATACGTTCCATACTGTGCATATAGTATATTAGGCACAATGCATTACAGGCCTCTCAGGCCCTCAAGCCCCCCCAACAGGGCAGGTTTTCAGGATATCCCAGCTTCAGCACAGGGGGCTCAATCAGAGGCTCTCTGTTTGAGCGACCTGCGCTGAAGCAGAGACTGATTGAGCTACCTGTGCTGAAGCAGGGATATCCTGAAAACCTGACCTGTTGGGGGGCTGAGAATTGGAGTTGAGCACCCCTGAGTTAAGCTTTAGTATCAGCATGCCATAAGAATGTTTATTATATATTATTACAGTGGGCATCCTATAACATATTTCCCTTCAAATCTATTAGTCAATAATCTATTCGATAATATGACATTTTTGCTGCTGCCTTACTTTATCTTCTAACCTAATTTATTTGATGAAGATACAAGTCTGCTTATTATTATTTTTTTTCTTTTCAAATTCCGTGACAACCTTTTCTTTGACATTTGCATGTTACTTATTATAATTCACAAACATGTTCTCTCTTGAGGGCTGTTGACTGAGGTAATAGATTGTATAGCATGTCTGGGTCTTTGATTTAATACATTGCTGCTGTTTTAGTAATTAATATCATCTTACAAAGACAGTGCAATAGAAGCGCTCAACCCTAGCGTGTAGTGTCTCTGCTTTACAGGTTCCTTAATATCATCATTTGGTTTTGTTTAAATGAACATTGGCATTAAAAAAAATGTTTTTAATAAAAGGTGACGACAAATGATGAGATAAAGAAATAGAGATTGTCGGAGAAAGACAGAGAGAGGCCCCTGTTCCTTAAGGAGAGAAGAGGTGCATTATCTTTCAGCCAGATACTTACCCCCTCACCTCCTCTGTTTCCCCCTCTCACCTCCTCTTTTCCCCTATCCTCTTTCCCTCCTCCTCTTTACTGCCCTTTCCCCTGTCTTCCCCCCTCACTCCCCCTCTATTCCCCTTTCATCCCCCTCACACCCCGCTCACTTCCTCCATCCCCCTCCTCTCTTCCCACATCTCCCCCACCCCTCCCCCACCCCTCCCTTCTTCCTCATTCCCCTCCACCCCTCCCTTCCCTTCCCTTCCCCGCCCCGTACCAATTGAACCACCTCTGCTGAAGCATTGAAATCCTTAAAACATAACCTAGGGGGCGGCTCTTGAGGACTGGAGTTGGCCACTCCTGCCTTAATGTCTTTGATGCCACTGCATTGTGTATGTGTGTATGTATGTATGTCTTTTATTATATAGTGCCATTAATGTACATAGCGCTTTACAGCAGTGATACACGTGACAATCATATAAATAACAAATAATACAAATGACAGGTCATGGGAAGAAGTGCTTCAGACATAAAAGTAACATTTAGGTAGAGGAGTCCCTGCGCCGAAGAGCTTACAATCTAATTAGTAGGTAGGGAGAACGTACAGAGACAGTAGGAGGGCGTTCTGGTAAGTGCGACTACAGGGGACCAAGCTTTATGTATCATGTGTCTAGTATTATTCACGGTGCTACTCATATGCTTCTTTAAGCAAGTGTGTCTTAAGGTGGGTCTTAAAGGTGGATAGAGAGGGTGCTAGTCGGGTACTGAGGGGAAGGGCATTCCAGAGGTGTGGGGCAGTCAGTGAAAAAGGTTTAAGGCGGGAGAGGACTTTAGATAGAAGGGGGGTAGAGAGAAGACTCCCTTGAGTAGAACACAAGAGTCAAATGGTGCAGAGCGAGAAATTAGGGCTGAGATGTAAGGAGGGGCAGAAGAATATAAAGCTTTAAAAGTGAGGAGGAGAATTGAGTACGAGATACGTGATTTAATCGGAAGCCAGGAGAGGGATTTCAGCAGGGGAGACGCCGAGACAGATTTAGGAAAGAGTAGAGTGATTCTGGCAGCAGTGTTTAGGAAAGATTGTAGGAGAGACAGGTGAGAAGCAGGAAGGCCGGACAGCAACAGTTGAGCAACAGAGGAAAGGGCGTATCTTTGTGATATTGCGGTGGAAAACACGTCAGGTTTTAGATACGTTCTGAATGTGAGAGGAGAATGTGAGAGAGGAGTCGAGTGTGACCCCTAGGCAGAGTGCTTGGGCTACTGGGTGAATGATCATATTTCCAACAGTAATGTAGAAGGAGGTAGGAGGGCCAGGTTTGGGAGGAAGTCTGAGGAGCTCTGTTTTTGCCATTTTAAGTTTAAGTCGGCGGAGGGGCCATCCAGGATGATATCGCAGAGAGACATTCAGAAACTTTAGCCTGTACAGGTGTAAGGTCAGGGGTTGAAAGGTAAATTTGTGTGTCATCAGCATAGAGGTGATATTTAAACCCAAGTGATGTGGTTAGGTCACCAAGAGAAAGTGTGTACAAAGAAAAGAGAAGAGGTCCCAGGACAGAGCCCTGGGGTACCCCCACTGAGAGATCGATAGAGGAGGAGGAGGTGTTAGCAGAAGAGACACTGAAAGTATGATGGGAGAGTCATGTGTGCTGTCATGTGACTACCTGGTTGCGGCACTGAAGGATTAACACCTCCATCGCGGCTGTCACTGTCCCAGCACCGCAGACTTTTACTTGTTCGGCCACAGCGCTGAGGACAGCAAGTTCTGCTACGTCTGTATGCAACCTGCCACCTTTCCCTTTACTCAAGGGGATGCACCAACACACATCAAGACATATTCATAATATGCAAATATCTGTTTTGGGGTTGTTAACTCACTTGAATATATTTCCACGTGTCTTTAGGGCTCACAGAGGAAAGAACGACCCTTACCTTCGAGGGTGAAAGCAAAGGGACAACCACAAATAATGAACCATTGATACTGTAGTCACAAAGAAAACCACATGAAATTGAGAATAAAACATCGAATTGGGTGTATATTTTTATCACATATAGCAGGGGTGCTCAACTCCAGTCTTCAAGACTCCCCAACAGGTCAAGTTTGCAGGATATCCCTGCTTCAGCATATGTGGATCAATCAGTCAAAGACTGAGCCACTGATTGAGCCACCTGTTCTGAAGCAGGGATATCCTGCAAACCTGACCTGTTGGGGGGTTTTGAGGACTGGATTTGAGAACCACCTGACCTATAGGGAAGCATTGTCTTGCTGTGTGACTACATATTCTAATGATCTTTCAATTAATGACAGATTGTGTATCCATCTATATCTACATTAAAAACACACTCCCCTATAGAGTTACTGGGACATTCATGTATAATCATCGTCTGTACCGTTTGTTGTTACCTTTGCAGTAATAATGAACCATTCGATTTATGTCAGTATGGAAAACCAAAACGAACGCACAATATTAATATTGCATAAAGTAGGTGAATATCTTGTCACAAACAACACCCGTGCTTGTTCTCTCGGTTTTCTCTATCTTCTGCCTATTTAATTATTAAATGCTTACAGTTCAAGTTAAGGACATATTTCACAACTTAAACTCAGTAATTGCTGTCAAGCCAATGGAGCCATACACTCTGTACATAGCAGGGGAAAGCTGTTGGATATTTGCAATTCACTGTGAAGTCTCTAGTGTAATTGATTGGTTAACTTAAATCCAAAGATGTGTTTGCGATGTTATGTGCGGAACTATTTTAATTATCATTGTTACCATCCAGTTACTGTAGAAGAGGTAGGACACTAGCAGCTATGCAGCTGCGCCTTGGGTGCTGTCTGTGGTGCTGAACTGCAGATGCCGCTGAACTGCAATTCCTCTTACACTCACTATAAAGCAGGAGCAGAAGCAGCAGCTCTATACAGCACATCACAGAGCAAGAGAGAAGTAACTATTTATTACAGGACCTACCTGTCACCCCTGCCTGCTGCAACAAGGAGATGGTAACAACTTTAGCTTTTATATTTATTTTCTTATTTTAAACTACGGATGCTAATGCTATTTTGCAGCAGTGTCGATGTTTATCACGGGTTTTCAAATAATAGTATCTTATTTAGTTTTGACACTGACTGCTGTTGGGCTTACTATATCGTTTTAAATAAATCAGAATTTAGGAGGGTGGTCCTGTGGAGCATGGAGGTTAGGATAGATTAGTGGCAGCTGCTCAATTAGATAAAATTCCTACAAACAGATTATAAAGATAAACACACATTACATTATGTTGTTGAGTGTTTTGTTTTTTAACCAGGTTTTGTGGTTAATATATTCTCCGTGTAAGAGTATACTTGCATGAGTATATTTATTAGCTAAAAGGTATTCAAAGTTGACTTTTGTACTGCAGAGCAACTGTATATGCAACATGTTTTCAGTGACATAATTATGAAAGCAGGAGTAGATTTGTAGAGAAAAAGATCGATGGCAATTTTTTTATATAATATTTTTTTTGTTTGTTTCACTACAGGGCACAGCAATTTGAAGAAGGTGTCAAACTTTACAGTTTTATCTAATAGCCACTTCACACAGGGACCTCTGGAAAAGATAGATTGTAGGACAAGCATGGAAAATTACACAGTGTCTTTAGGGATGCCTTTGATTAATGAAACTGGGTTTAATCAAACAATAGGTAATATGACCCAGAATGCCCTAGAGGTACAAGTAGTTACCATCTTCCTTGTCCTCTTGATATGTGGAGTAGGTATTGCTGGGAACATAATGGTAGTGTTAGTGGTCTTAAGGACCAAACACATGATGACCCCAACCAACTGTTACCTAGTTAGCTTAGCCATTGCTGACCTGATTGTCCTACTTGCTGCTGGACTCCCCAATATCTCCGACGTGGTTGCATCTTGGGTGTATGGCTATGTTGGTTGTCTCTGCATCACCTACCTTCAGTATCTTGGCATCAACATTTCAGCTTGCTCAATCACAGCATTTACTATTGAAAGGTACATAGCTATCTGTCACCCAATTAAAGCACAGTTTATCTGCACAGTATCCAGAGCCAAAAAAATCATTGCTTTTGTTTGGATGTTCACTTCAATGTACTGTGTAATGTGGTTCTTTCTGGTGGACACCACAGAAGTCCAGTTTGCCGATGGTGTACAAGTTAACTGTGGTTACAGAGTTTCCAGAAACTTATATACTCCCATCTACTTTTTGGACTTCACCATCTTCTTTGTGATACCTTTGGTACTGGCAACGGTTCTCTATGGATTGATCGCAAGGATATTGTTTATGAATCCATTACCTTCGAATCCCCAGGATCTTAGCCGAATGAGCTCTAGACATCAAGGAAAGCCCTATAATTCTATAAAGCTATCTTGTAAGGGCAACAAGAGCACAATGAGTTCAAGAAAACAAGTAAGTATTAAGGTTATTATTAATAATACATATCTAACCACTATATGTATTCAAGGGTGCACTAGAAATTGATTAGGGTATCCATGATTTATACAGTATCCTATGCACCTTCCATTATTTTTATCCAATCCTTTTCTTTTAAAGAATAGCTAATTACATATATTTTCTCTATATTCGCATACATAATGAACTATAAACATACTCTATATAACATCAACCCCCAACACCGTTCCTGCATAATAAATCTATTTAAACATTGCATTCATTGGATACAATTAAGTTGTTCATTATTATGCTATTAGATATGAACAAAATGTACACATTTTCATTTGAAGAAATGTACAACCGCATGGCTGAAGCTGGCTGTTTTAATAACTTAAATAATATTGGCAGTCATTTCATATAAAGTAAGAATAGTGCTGCTTTGTTTAGTAGTTCTTAAAGTGTACTTCTGCATATTGTGCCTCAAATGGTGACTTAGCCAAGAAGAGGTTGACACAACAATATTGGAGGAATGCTGCAAGCTTCTTCATTTTAGTTTTGTGATGATTTATTCAGTAACGTTGTGCCCATGCTAGATTTAGGGCACAAAAAATTGATGAGTATGACCTAATCCTAATATTAAAAGTAAGCAGTCTTTATTCTGCAGTTATATGTTAAGAAGATGTACTGTACAGTTCTGAATAGTTGCAGTATTTTTGAACCAGCATTTTTCTCAATGTGGAATGTGTGAAATTATATACAGTAAAAACTCTCAACATTTTCCTTAGGCAGATAATGGATGGAATTTTCTAACTATGTCCTAACTTAATAAGCAGTCAGATATTTTGTACTGTGTTTATAAAGCAAGGGTGACCAACTCTAGTCCTCAAGGGCCACCAACAGGTCAGGTTTTCACGATATCCCTGCTCCAGCACAGGTGGCTCAACCAATGGCTGAGTCATTGGCAAACTCCAGTCCTCAAGGGCCACCAACCAGTAGGTCAGGTTTTCAGGATATCCCTGCTTCAGCACAGGCGGCTCAATCAATGACTCAGTCAGGGATATCCTGAAAACCTGACCTGTTGGTGGCCCTTGAGGACTGGAGTTGGCCGCCCCTGTTTTACAGGTTTAATGTTTGTTTAAAGAAAGAAATGACCAACTGAAACGCACATATGCTGCTTATCAGAATGAAGCAGAGTATTACCCAACGTAGCAGGCTTCATTGTTCCCCTAGAAAACACAACTTATCCCATTATAACACATAATGCAACAGCGTTTGTATAGGATTACATGGCAGTGTTAACGCAGAATATCAATGTCACATCATATCCCACCAAAAGTGAACAATGAAGTCTGCTACTGTACATCTCAAGGGCCCCAAGTTCTTTTACAGTAAATAAGCCTTCCATTTTCTAATGTTGGCTGTGGCTTTCAATGTCCATTTTGACTGATTCTCTCTTTCCTATTATTTAACCCCCATTTAATTAATCAGCACAAGAGTCTCTATTGTCAAAAAGGTTTTCTTTATGTGTGCAGATATTTTTATGAGGTATTACTTTGTGCCTTGCAGGTCAGCAGTAATACTTGTATAAAAGCCACAATACTGTGTTCATAGTTTGTGTTTTGTTTAAGTAAAATTATCTATAGATGGATGGAAGTTTTCAGCCTTGATGGATTTTTCATTATATTTATTTATATTTATTTATTATATGTTATTTATCAATGGTACAGAGGTTTATTATAATTTGATAACAGCATATATACATTGTATTTATTATTATTGCTATTATTATTAATTTTAATAATAATATAACACCTCCCTGCATTCTAATTCTACACATTTACCCTCACCCTTCTATCTTTTATACAAGTTGATTTACATGGAAGCAGGAATGAACAGGGCAGGTTTGTGCTGTTCCAGCAGAAGCAAAAACCAGAAGGGTGACCATTGAATCACAACATCCCTCTGCCATAAAATGAACTTATACATTTGTACATTTTAGGGCTAGGCAAAGGAACAGTGCCACCTTTTGTTAAAGCTGCAGGCCCAGCAATATCCTACATATGTTTTTTTTTTAATAAATCAATTCTGTACTATGAGAAAATACTTGTAGCATTTTTTTAAACTCTGAATTCAATTTTTAATGTATTATAATGTAACAAGCATTTTTTTCTATAGCAAACATTTACAAAGTCACACCCCCTTCCTCTTCTGAAACAGGCTCGGGCACACCCCTTTTTGAGCCCTGCCCTCTCTCTAGCAGTGCACCAATTGTATCTAGTGACTGCCTGGTCACATGATCTTCCCCACGGAACTTTGCATCTTTGTTACTCTTCTGCTGCACTGACAGCCATTTAGTGAGCCCCCGCGCTAAATCTTTGCTGATCGGTCACAGGAGAACGGATCGATTGGCAACTTAGCTAATTACTTATCATTGTGAGGAGTGTATTAATGCACATATTAAAGGGAAAAAAGAAAAAAATTAAACGGCAGCTTGGACGGTTGCTTTAAATAGAAGGAGAAGGAGCGGCTCAGTGAGTAAAGACACTGATTGAGTGTGAAGCAGGGGAGCCTGGGAGAAGGAGCGGCTCAGTGAGTAAAGACACTGACTGGCACTGAGAGTGTGAAGTAGGGGAATCCTGGTTCAATCCCCAGTGTCGGCTCCTTGTGACCTTGGGCAAGTCACTTTATCTCCCTGTGCCTCAGGCACCAAAAACATAGATTGTAAGCTCCACGTGGCAGGGACTGTGCCTGCAAAATGTCTCTGTAAAGCGCTACGTAAAACTAGCAGCGCTGTACAAGAACATGCTATTATTAAATATTGATGTGATTGCGTTCATCTCCAAAGACCCCAGAAACAGAATAACCCAAAGTCCTATTGGTGTGTCATAGAATATGTCATTAAATGGGCATGTACCTAGTTTCATAGTCCCCTCCTGTATATATTTATGCCATCCTCTGCACTAACACTACCATTAAATCCTGTGGAAACTCTGCTATTCTGCGTTATCACAGGATACTGTATACAGTGGGTTTTTTTTAATTCTCTGTTTTATTAGTCATTTCTACAGATGAACTTTTGCCCAAGATTGGGAACCAGGTAAAATTTGCCCCTTTTCAGCTGAAAAAAAAAATGTGTGAAAATCTCTAAAATCTCTAAATTCCTTTAATGTGGAAACTATAAATCTGGGCAATACCTTGTATTTAGCTCACTGGCTGGGAATATTCCACTGAAAGCTTGTGAAAGCGTAAAATCTACTTGGTTGTACATGGTGGGCGTATGTCTTTTTTCAACCTCATCAACTATGTAACTATGTAACTATTTACCTGTGTAACTATGTAATTGTGTAACTATGTACCTTTGTAAGTTTGTAATTGTGTAACTATGTACCTATGTACCTACATAACTTGGCAAAACGCAAAGGTAGCTCAAAAAACATTCTACACATTTTGTGACTGCAATTTGGATTCTTTAAATGTTCTTGTTCTTTTCCAGTACAGTAGAAGAATGGTAATTACTGAGGTACTCTTTCTAACCTCCAGTACCTGGGAAGTCTCTCCTCCTGCATCTCACTATGCCCTCCCTTTCGCTTTTTCTGCTTACTGTTCACTCACACCTTTGTAAACTTTTCTGTTCTTTCCAAGTTCCCCACTCCCCTCCTATCCACATTTCTTCATCTCTCCTCCCCTCCACCTACATCTGTGCCCATACACTGCACCATTATTTATACACCTCTTTCCCAACAACTCATTTACCCCTCAATAAAAAGCACCCCCAAAAATCCTCTATTCACACCCTCTATCTACTCCTTCCTGCTGTTGGGGATATCTATCCTAATCCTGGACCCACCCATATACCCACTTGCTCTTACCCACATCTCCCTGCCCCCTCTTCCCCTGCTAATGGTGTTAACCTATATTATTTAATACTGACTAACCTAAAAACTCACCTCAGAAATCAAGCATCCCAATAGCCTGCACTCATGGCTACTGTCCCACACTCACACTCACTCCTACCACCCATTGTGGCCAAGCACTGCCATGAATACTCTGTTAAAGTGTCTGGTTATCATTGAGCACGGTTAAACAAATCAAATAAGTATACGTTAGGCACCGGTCATGTAGATTTAACCCATTGAACTTATCACTTACATTCATTTATTTTTGGTCCTAAGTGTTACTTTAAATCTTTTTGGGCTGCGAGTTCCATCCTGGAGCTGTAATTTACAACTTTATTTCACTGTTCCTATTTTTCATTTCTACGTGTCAGATCTAAACCAGGAGTGGCCAACTCCAGTCCTCAAGAGACACCAACAGGTCAGGTTTTAAGGATATCCCTGCTTCAGCACAGGTGGCTCAATCAGTGACTCAGTCATGGTTGAAGCAAGAATATCCCCAATACCTGGCCTGTTGGTGGCCATTGAGGACTGGAGTTGGCCAGCCCTGGTCTAAACTCATGTCAGTGTAAAGGAAGATTTGCATGACACTTTTCAAGGTCTTTCTAATACCAAGGAATAGATTTAAATACCAGAGGAATTCTGCTTCCCATGGTATGAAAAGGCAACAAGTTATTCTAAGCATTAGAGATGTGCAAACGCACCAGGGTTCACTCTGGTGCCGTTTCAATCGAAGTTTCTTAAACGTTTGAAAGAAACAGTGACAAATTGTTAAAAAGTCACTTTTTTTACATGGCAAAATATCAGCCCTGCGACATTTCCTTTAAAGTTTGATCAAATTTCAAAAGCAAAAGTAATGGGTACGGACAGAACATGCACTGCCCATTGACTCTTGCAAACTTTTGGATCAAACCAAATTTTTTTTACTGAACAAAAAAGGGTGGCAATTGCAAATTTTGCTAAAGCATGCGGAAAAGTATACATCTCTATACTGATCATCACAGTCACATGTTATAGTTTTATTCCCCTCTCACACAATCATATGTTATCTAAATGTTAGTGACACCATCTGGGCAAGATGTACAGTATTAGTTATGTTGGTTAACTGCAGTTATGGTTAGAAATGTCTAGAGATGGGGGAATCCTGCGAAAAAAGATTCCGGATTTTCTCACATTTCCCCCCCAAATACGTTTCGCGGTGTAAAATCCACAGACGGATTTGGTCGGTTTTAATCTGCGCGGATCAAAATCCACCATTGGATACAATCCGTTGGCGGATTCTTAAGAACGGATCACTGAATCCACGGATTGGATTCTGCAAATCCGTCCCCGGGACGCAGAATCCGCAGAGCGTATTGGAAATAATAATAAATCCGCAAAATGCGAATCGTCCTGTTTGAGATCGATCTGCGGACCGAAGAAACTGTCCGATTCGCTGCTGATCCAAATCCGCCCCAAAATTCGCCCATCTCAGTCTGGACTGCTCTAAAAATAGACCATCCTTTTATAAAGTCTATGCTTTATTCTATTAGTCTATTACTCATGTATTAAAAAGTAAACTTTTCGCAAGCCCAGGGTTAAATCTGATAAGACTGGTGTCATTTGCATTGAACAGAGACACCAGTGTCCATAATTGCTTCTCTGTAACCGATCATATTGACACGACTGGACATTTAACAAGGGTGATAAGTTATAAACCAGCATGACGTCTTCACGGGGACACACAAGACTGATTAATAGCTTCCGTGTTTATACTGTCACATACAATTCACGCATAACGGTTGATCTTGTTAACGCTTATGTATACCAATTTCCAGCAGACAGCATTTCTAATGTCAGTGAATCGCTGTAATAGTAAACACAGACATGCATGTATCTGCACTGCTCATTAACAATAAATGCATTTACCATGTTGATTTTTTACAATGTTTTTTTTATTTGTGCTAAATATAGCGGTCAGCCACACCTGTTGTGTGTGTGTGTGTGTGTGTATGTATGTTCAGTATGTATATGTGTATGTGTGTATGTGTGTATGTGTGTGTGTGTGTGTGTGTGTGTGTGTGTGTGTGTGTGTGTGTGTGTGTGTGTGTGTGTGTGTGTGTGTGTGTGTGTGTGTGTGTGTGTGTGTGTGTGTGTATATATTTATTGATATAGCACCGTGTGTATGTGTGTATGTGTGTATGTGTGTATGTGTGTATGTGTGTATGTGTGTATGTATATATTTATTGATATAGCACCCATTGTATGTGGTTGGTAATGTCTATTTTTTAACCACATTGCATCAATTTTGCACCTTGAGGACTTTGATAAATGAGTCTTTTAAAGAGTGAGCCACGGGAATGCGTGGTACGGATCCCGTGGCTTCCCACCCCAGCAATAAATTATCCACGGGTTGTCCCATTCAGCAGCTACGGCTTTATGCTGTCACTGGGGCCGCTGTATTGAGCTTTTCTTCCGGCAGCTCCGGGAACCGTATTTATGGCTTCATCTGTATGTGCTAGGAGAAGGTCTAAGGGAGAGGCAGGGTTCTAGTAGCAGAGGCACAGGCATTTGTAAGCATGTATTTGTAAGCATGTATTTGTAAGCATGTATTTGTAAGCGTGTATTTGTCAGTACAGTATATTCTCTGGATTAAGTGAGAAAATACAGTATGTTCTGATTCTTGCTGCCAGTGGCTAAAGTCAGGTTGATTGGCTAAAAAAGCTGTCACGATGGATACAAATAGTGCAGATGTGAGCTAGGATGGGAGAAAGAACTCTACGGTCAAGGAATTCAAGTGAAAGAGAAGGAGTAATCCTGCGTCACAAACGTGTAAGTGTATACTAGTTTTGAAGCGGATGAGGAGGTGCTGGCTGGAATCTACTGTATACAGGCATACCCCACATTAGCGTACGCAAAGGGACCGGAGCATGTATGTAAAGCGAAAATGTACTTAAAGTGAAGCACTACCTTTTCCCCACTTATCGATGCAGGTACTGTGCTGCAATCGTCATATACGTGCATAACTGATGGAAATAAGGCATTTGTAACAGGCTCTATAGTCTCCCCGCTTGCGCACAGTTTCGGTACAGGTAGGGAGCCGGTATTGCTGTTCAGGATGTGCTGACTGGCGCATGCGTGAGCTGCCGTTTGCCTATTGAGCGAGATGTACTTATTCGCGAGTGTACTTAAAGTGAGCGTCCTTAAACCGGGGTATGCCTGTACCTTCTTTAACCAGCAGTAACACCAACATCTCTTTCCAAGGATTGGATATGCTATACAGACAGTAATCTCGACTACGGTGGGATATTAGCAGCCTGGAAAATTACATCAAGCATGATTTAATACCCCAGGGAGTGAGGATTCATTTACCACCCTCACACACCATTATAAATTAGACTTTCCTTGAAACCTGGGAAAATACACTTTCTGAATGTTCTAAGAAATTTATTTTACTGGGGATTAAATTTGAAGAACAAAAAAGAAGCTAGAAGAAACTAACAAGTAATTTACTAACAACGAACAGAGACTGAAATCTGGAACAAGGTGTAATGTTCACAGAATGTGAAATACAACAAAAAGAGAACATTGACCATTTCCTAAGTGATACTAAAGGTAGAAAATGGAAAAAAATGCTCAAGGGATTTATTTATGAAAATGTGTTACCAGGAAGTAATACATTGAGAGTTACCTCTCGTTTTCACGTATGTTCTGGGCACAGTTATGATGACAAATAATATATGGTTACAAATACATGGTTACATTAACTGAACAGGGTTATGCATTATATATAAAGACATTGCATTACATTAGGAAAACAGGGTTATATATTAAATATGAAGAGATTGCATGAACAGTTAAAGATGAAATAAGTTATAGGCGTATGTAACAGTTACAGACCACGTTAAAATGTGAGACAGCTTTAGTTTTGAAAGAACTTAGACTGGTGGCGGCTGTGAGAGTCTGACTACAAAGAAGGCAGGTTACAGTATATACATTTCACAATAATAAAAAAAACTGGACATGCTACATACAGTGAGTTATCTAGAGAACAGGAGTCTGATCCCAACAACCCAGAGCATTACCAACATAAACAAAACAGAACATCCCAGACTTCTACAAATAGAGGGCTTCATTATGTGCATACACATCCCCAGTTCTCAGTGCATCAACCCCCATCTAGAACCAATTTTTTTTGCGATCATCAACCCCGCACTTTTCCCAGACCTAAGCCGTGGTGAACAAGAAGGGGCAAGGGGAAACAGAAGGAACCTAAGGCCACGCTTATAGTACTGGCGACGGCGACGCTGATGTCACGCTGCGGACGCTGGACAAATCAAATTGAAGTGACTTCCAGCGATCGCGACCAAACCAATACATTTGTTTTGACGCGACGTCGCGCCGCTGTCGCCGTCACCGGCACTATAAGCGCGGCCTAAGAGATCGCAACAAATTGAGTTACTACCCCAGGAACAAGAGAGGAGCACAGGTGTAACTATGAATAGAGAGCAGGATACCTTCATCGTACAGTAAACCTAACAGATACCATACTAAATCAACATCATGAAAACGTTCTATAAAAGGACCTTTCATTTCCCCCCCACTACGCATTTAGATCAAATTGAATGTATAAAAGACACAAATGTATTTGCTAGAAAGCTACTACTTCCACAAGCACAACCCCAAGATTCAACGGTCACGTTCGAAACAATGCGACACACTGCACTTAGATGATCAGGACCTCACAAACTTGGACTCCCTGGTTAGCCTCCTAGAGGAGAAGAATAAAGCACCAATAAACCAAGGTCCATTCACTAATTTAAAAACAAAACGTTGCTTCACGCCAGGCATAGAAATGATCACTAATGTAGATGTTTTTAAACTATTAAATCAACTATCACGGTGGCAAACTGTACATAATATGAGCACTGGAGAGACAGGGCCTTAAAGAACTTAAAAAGATGAAGGATATCACAATAAAACAGAGAAGGGGGGACATATTGTTGTAAAAAAAAAAAACAGAGAAATGTGTACAAGAAAATGTGAGACTACGAAGTGACGTTGTGTGCTATCAACTGCTAGAAAAAGCCCGTACTATTGTGTATCATAAAAGACTGATGGAAATTCTCAAAAAAGGTCTGTCTGAACAAATAATCAGCAGAGAAGAGTTTCCATTCATTCTCACCCCGATCTCCCAGAACAGCCCCCTTCCACAGCCGAGTTCCTTCACTAACTCGCTGGTCTGAATATACCCACCCCCCACTCTTTTAATTTCCTTTAACGGTTGTAGCGATGATATGTGTATGTGCCTATATTTTATTTTGTTTGATTAAAATACTAGGTTTTATCTATATCTAGTACAGCCTAGGGGTGGATATGTAGGAGCGCAGCACGAGGGATCTCCCAGCTTTCTTTGTTGATATTTTCACAATATAGATTCCAGCCAGCACCTCCTCATCCACTTCAAAACTAGTATACACTTATACGTTTGTGACGCAGGATTACTCCTTCTCTTTCACTTGTATTTCTACAAATAGCCTAAAAGCAATGTACTGTCATGCGTATCGGACTTAACCCTTTCATTACAAAAAGTTACACGTGTCATACAACAATATATATTATGGATCAAAAAAATGTCTGAAACACATCATACACTATATTAATGTTTTTTTAGTGATTAAACTGATATATTTGTGTCAACTAATACTGTATGGTATACAATGTAATAATGAGTGTATAACGTTTGGGTGTATCATACTGTACTGTATATACACACATACCTGAACAATATAAATGAATATTTCATTATTAATGTACTGTACAATTAAAATAAATGAAGAATGTACTTCATTCATTTTTTTTTAATTGTGCATTCATATAAATTAAATATTAATTTATATTGTTCGGGTGTGTATGGATATACAGTACATTATTATACACCCAAAGTTTATACAGTCATTATTACATTATATACCATATAATGAAGTGAACACAGTAATAAGTGTAAAAATGATACATTTCTCACTATTAGAACAAACTCTTGTTGATCACACAGTGACATCAAACAAAAGGGAACCGCGGCGGGAGATAAAACCGCTCCCAGAGTCTCCAGCCGCCAGGTTTACAAATTACCTTTTAAAAACATATTTTAAAGTGCTTATGATTTGATCAGATTTAGGTAAAAAAAGCAATCCCCCAGATGTGACCCCTTAAACATGTCACGGCCATTAGTACACTTTCACCCTAGGATGGACTGACCCCTTAAATGTGTCAATGCCATTAGAACACTTAGCCCCTAGGAGGGATTGACCCTTTAATCCTGTCACTGCCATTAGTACACTTTGGCCCTAGGAAAGACCTGACCCCTTAACCATGTCACTGCCATTAGTACACTTTGGCTCTAGGAAAGACGTGACCCCTTAACCATGTCACTACCATTAGTACACTTTGGCCCTAGGAGAGACCTGACCCCTTAACCATGTCACTGCCATTAGTACACTTTAGCCCTAGGAGAGACCTGACCCCTTAACCATGTCACTGCCATTAGTACACTTTGGCTCTAGGAGAGACGTGACCCCTTAACCATGTCACTACCATTAGTACACTTTGGCCCTAGGAGAGACCTGACCCCTTAACCATGTCACTGCCATTAGTACACTTTGGCCCTAGGAGAGACCTGACCCCTTAACCATGTCACTGCCATTAGTTCACTTTGCCCCTAGGAGGGACTGACCCCTTAAACATGTCACTGCCATTAGTACACTTTGCCCCTAGGAGGGACTGACCCCTTAACCATGTCACTGCCATTAGTACACTTTGCTCCTAGGAGAGACTGACCCCTTAACCATGTCACTGCCATTAGTACACTTTGCTCCTAGGAGAGACTGACCCCTTAACCATGTCACTGCCATTAGTACACTTTGCTCCTACTGTATGTAGGAGGCAATGCCCCTTTAAGATCATATATGTATTTTTTTGTATTTCTATTGTATCCAACTATTGATACAATTGGAATATTTTTGAAGTGCCAACTTAACTTTCTTCTTTTATCACACAGAGCTAAGAAGCTGCTGTCAAAGGCAACATAATTTGATCTGAGAAATAGCAGGAATTTCATGAATAAATTGTGTTGGGTAAAAGCCAGCAATGATTTTAACTATTTACTGTTTTGAAGATAGCCGCTTTATGTCTATATTCTCCTCTTCAGAATAAGAAGTAGATCGTACGATTAATGAAACAGTTCAAAGGGATTTACACGTGTGAGCAGGGAATCTCTGAAGTTTCCCGCAGAGAGCCTCGCATTATTACATATTTATACCGATGGCTTCTTAGTGTTACCCAGTCGCCGTATTTCTAGGAGGTTAGGATTTAGCTCGATGCTAAACACAGATGGTACAAACACACCAACAGATGTATCACTAATTATATCCCAATAAGTTGACTAGGACATACTGTACAGACAGAAAATCTGTAACATGGGGGTTTATGATGCCATTCCTACATATTTTGTATTTGGGGGGACAAGGCAGAGAACATCAAAAAAAACTTGCATTTGAAAACACCCTCATGGCCCAGGAAACACATGATAAAGAGGATATCATTCATTAGAATGTTTTTTTCTTATATATCGCTGACAGTAAACGCAGCACTGTATGTATAATTTAGCAGGCATAAAGTGTCCCTAAGAGCTTGCAATCGGAACACGTAGCTTCTCTGCTTCGACACACGTAGCTCTATCAGTCGCTGCTTCAGCACAGGTGGCTAAATCAGAGGCTCAGTCTTTGGCTGAGCCTCTGGTTGAGCCACCTGTGCTGAAGCTGGCATATCCTCAAAACCTGACGCGTTTGGGGGGTGGGAAGGGTTGAGAACCCCTGGCTTACAGAATGGCAGGACATCCCGATCCGATCGGAAAGGGCTCTTTAGATACGGATTGACACGTGAAGGGGCCCCTGGGGGACTTCAGGTGCACACCGGAGGATTACCCCTGCGAGTGGTCCCAGCGGAAGCCCTGGAGGATTACCCCTGCGAGTGGTCCCATCAAAAGCACCGGAGGACTACCCCTGCGAGAGGTCCCATCGGAAGCCCCGGAGGGTTACCCCTGCGAGTGGTCCCATCGGAAGCACTGGAGGATTACCCCTGCGAGAGGTCCCATCGGAAGCCCCAGTGGGTTACCCCTGCGAGTGGTCCCATCGGAAGCCCCGGAGGATTACCCCTGCGACTGGTCCCATCGGAAGCCCCGGAGGATTACCTCTGTGAGTGGTCCCATCGGAAGCCCCGGAGGATTACCCCTGCGAGAGGTCCCATCGGAAGCCCCAGTGGGTTACCCCTGCGAGTGGTCCCATCGGAAGCCCCGGAGGGTTACCCCTGCGACTGGTCCCATCGGAAGCCCCGGAGGATTACCCCTGCGAGTGGTCCCATCGGAAGCACCAGAGGATTACCCCTGCGAGTGGTCCCATCAGAAGCACCGGAGGATTACCCCTGCAAGTGGTCCCATCGGAAGCCCCGGAGGATTACCCCTGCAAGTGGTCCCATCGGAAGCCCCGGAGGATTACCCCTGCGAGTGGTCCCATCGGAAGCACCAGAGGATTACCCCTGCGAGTGGTCCCATCAGAAGCACCGGAGGATTACCCCTGCGAGTGGTCCCATCGGAAGCACCGGAGGATTACCCCTGCGAGTGGTCCCATCGGAAGCGCTGGAGGATTACCCCTGCGAGTGGTCCCATCGGAAGCACCAGAGGATTACCCCTGCGAGTGGTCCCATCAGAAGCACCGGAGGATTACCCCTGCGAGTGGTCCCATCGGAAGCACCGGAGGATTACCCCTGCGAGTGGTCCCATCGGAAGCGCTGGAGGATTACTCCTGCGAGTGGTCCCATCGAAAGCCCCGGAGGATTACCCCTGCGAGTGGTCCCATCGGAAGCACCGGAGGATTACCTCTGCGAGTGGTCCCATCGGAAGCGCTGGAGGATTACCTCAGCGAGTGGTCCCATCGGAAGCGCTGGAGGATTACTCCTGCGAGTGGTCCCATCGGAAGCCCCGGAGGATTACCCTGCGAGTGGTCCCATCGAAAGCCCCGGAGGATTACCCCTGCGAGTGGTCCCATCGGAAGCACCGGAGGATTACCCCTGCGAGTGGTCCCATCGGAAGCGCTGGAGGATTACACCTGCGAGTGGTCCCATCGGAAGCGCTGGAGGATTACTCCTGCGAGTGGTCCCATCGAAAGCCCCGGAGGATTACCCCTGCGAGTGGTCCCATCGGAAGTGCTGGAAGATTACCCCTGCGAGTGGTCCCATCGGAAGCACCGGAGGATTAACCCTGCGAGTGGTCCCATCGGAAGCGCCGGAGGATTACCCCTGCGAGTGGTCCCATCGGAAGCGCCGGAGGATTACCCCTGCGAGTGGTCCCATCGGAAGCACCGGAGGATTACCTCTGTGAGTGGTCCCATCGGAAGCCCCGGAGGATTACCCCTGCGAGTGGTCCCATCGGAAGCGCTGGAGGATTACCCCTGCGAGTGGTCCCATCGGAAGCGCCGGAGGATTACCCCTGCGAGTGGTCCCATCGGAAGCGCTGGAGGATTACCCCTGCGAGTGGTCCCATCGGAAGCGCTGGAGGATTACCCCTGCGAGTGGTCCCATCGGAAGCGCCGGAGGATTACCCATGCGAGTGGTCCCATCGGAAGCACCGGAGGATTACCCATGCGAGTGGTCCCATCGGAAGCGCCGGAGGATTACCCCTGCGAGTGGTCCCATCGGAAGCACCGGAGGATTACCCCTGCGTGTGGTCCCATCGGAAGCCCCGGAGGATTACCCCTGCGAGTGGTCCCATCGGAAGCCCCGGAGGATTACCCCTGCGAGTGGTCCCATCGGAAGCACCGGAGGATTACTCCTGCGAGTGGTCCCATCGGAAGCCCCGGAGGATTACCCCTGCGAGTGGTCCCATCGGAAGCACCGGAGGGTTACCCCTGCGAGTGGTCCCATCAGAAGCACCGGAGGATTACCCCTGCGAGTGGTCCCATCGGAAGCACCGGAGGATTACCCCTGCGAGTGGTCCCATCGGAAGCCCCGGAGGATTACCCCTGCGAGTGGTCCCATCGGAAGCACCGGAGGATTACCCCTGCGAGTGGTCCCATCGGAAGCCCCGGAGGATTACCCCTGCGAGTGGTCCCATCGGAAGCACCGGAGGGTTACCCCTGCGAGTGGTCCCATCAGAAGCACCGGAGGATTACCTCTGTGAGTGGTCCCATCGGAAGCCCCGGAGGATTACCCCTGCGAGTGGTCCCATCGGAAGCGCTGGAGGATTACCCCTGCGAGTGGTCCCATCGGAAGCACCGGAGGATTACCCCTGCGAGTGGTCCCATCGGAAGCCCTGGAGGATTACCTCTGCGAGTGGTCCCATCGGAAGCGCTGGAGGATTACTCCTGCGAGTGGTCCCATCGGAAGCCCCGGAGGATTACCTCTGCGAGTGGTCCCATCGGAAGCGCTGGAGGATTACACCTGCGAGTGGTCCCATCGGAAGCGCTGGAGGATTACCCCTGCGAGTGGTCCCATCGGAAGCCCCGGTGGATTACCTCTGTGAGTGGTCCCATCGGAAGCGCTGGAGGATTACCCCTCCGAGTGGTCCCATCGGAAGTGCTGGAGGATTACCCCTGCGAGTGGTCCCATCAGAAGCGCCGGAGGATTACCCCTGCGAGTGGTCCCATCGGAAGCACCGGAGGATTACCCCTGCGAGTGGTCCCATCGGAAGCCCCGGAGGATTACCCCTGCGAGTGGTCCCATCGGAAGCACCAGAGGATTAACCCTGCGAGTGGTCCCATCGGAAGCGCCGGAGGATTACCCCTGCGAGTGGTCCCATCGGAAGCACCGGAGGATAAACCCTGCGAGTGGTCCCATGGGAAGCACCGGAGGATTACCCCTGCGAGTGGTCCCATGGGAAGCACCGGAGGATTACCCCTGCGAGTGGTCCCATCAGAAGCACCGGAGGATTACCCCTGCGAGTGGTCCCATTGGAAGCACCGGAGGATTACCCCTGCGAGTGGTCCCATCGGAAGCCCCGGAGGATCACCCCTGCGAGTGGTCCCATCAGAAGCACCGGAGGATTACCTCTGCGAGTGGTCCCATCAGAAGCACCGGAGGATTACCCCTGCGAGTGGTCCCATCGGAAGCACCGTAGGATTACCCCATGAGTGGTCCCATCGGAAGCACCGGAGGATTAACCCTGCGAGTGGCCCCATCGGAAGCCCCGGAGGATTACCCCTGCGACTGGTCCCATCGGAAGCCCCGGAGGATTACCCCACGAGTGGTCCCATCGGAAGCACCAGAGGATTAACCCTGCGAGTGGTCCCATCGGAAGCCCCGGAGGGTTACCCCTGCGAGTGGTCCCATCGGAAGCACCGGAGGATTACCCCTGCGAGTGGTCCCATCGGAAGCGCCGGAGGATTACCCCTGCGAGTGGTCCCATCGGAAGCACCGGAGGATTACCCCTGCGAGTGGTCCCATCGCAAGCCCCGGAGGATTACCCCTGCGAGTGGTCCCATCAGAAGCACCGGAGGATTACCCCTGCGAGTGGTCCCATCGGAAGCACCGGAGGATTACCCCTGCGAGTGGTCCCATCGGAAGCCCCGGAGGATTACCCCTGCGAGTGGTCCCATCAGAAGCCCCGGAGGATTACCTCTGCGAGTGGTCCCATCAGAAGCACCGGAGGATTACCCCTGCGAGTGGTCCCATCGGAAGCACCGTAGGATTACCCCACGAGTGGTCCCATCGGAAGCACCGGAGGATTAACCCTGCGAGTGGCCCCATCGGAAGCCCGGAGGATTACCCCTGCGACTGGTCCCATCGGAAGCCCCGGAGGATTACCCCACGAGTGGTCCCATCGGAAGCATCGGAGGATTACCCCTGCGAGTGGTCCCATCAGAAGCGCCGGAGGATTACCCCTGCGAGTGGTCCCATCGGAAGCACCGGAGGATTACCCCTGCGAGTGGTCCCATCGGAAGCGCCGGAGGATTACCCCTGCGAGTGGTCCCATCGGAAGCACCGGAGGATTACCCCTGCGAGTGGTCCCATCGGAAGCCCCGGAGGATTACCCCTGCGAGTGGTCCCATCAGAAGCACCGGAGGATTACCCCTGCGAGTGGTCCCATCAGAAGCACCGGAGGATTACCCCTGCGAGTGGTCCCATCAGAAGCACCGGAGGATTACACCTGCGAGTGGTCCCATCGGAAGCGCCGGAGGATTACCCCTGCGAGTGGTCCCATCAGAAGCACCGGAGGATTACCCCTGCGAGTGGTCCCATCAGAAGCACCGGAGGATTACCCCTGCGAGTGGTCCCATCAGAAGCACCGGAGGATTACCCCTGCGAGTGGTCCCATCAGAAGCACCGGAGGATTACACCTGCGAGTGGTCCCATCGGAAGCACCGGCCTCCCACAGACTTCTCTTTCTTCGGCCGCAGAGCCGGGCACAGCGAGTCCTGCTACATTACACCTGTAAGCAGCATTATACTGAGCATTTAGCAGGCACAATAAGCCCCCGTCCAAAAGAGCTTACAAGCTAAATCTGGTGCCTGATTTTTCCATTTTGTATTTATACAATGTGTTACCCGGAAGTAATACAGTGATATGATGACAGATACAGATACATGGTTACATTAAGTGAACAGAGGTTATATATTCAGTTTAAAGACATTTCATGGACAGTTAGAGATATTATATTTTGGAGGGAATTGTAACAGGCATCTCTAGCATCAGCAAACAGGGGGGGGGGGGGGAGAAGGTAAGGGAGAAGGTAACGAATTCCAGGTTTTTCAAGCTGCGTCAGTTCTTTCTTGATGAAATTAACCTTGCCTACGCTGGTTTTGTTGGCAGGAGCAGGGAAGGGGGAGCATGGAGGGGAGACCCTCTTTGGGAGCCGCCTTTGGAGAGTCTTGTGTGGCCTCATATTAAAGAGAGTCCTGACATGAAGTGATGTAACTGGGGCTAAAGTCATATTCCAACGTCACAAGAAGAACGGAAACAAGGTGACATCGAAAAAATATATTATTTTATATTAAAAAAATTGGAGATATGACCGATATTTGGTGGCTGGGCCCAACAATACAAGAATACTGGCTAACGATTCAAAAACTACAAGATACAGAGAACATCACAATACCTCAAGACCTACTAATATACCTATTAGCTATTAGCTAAGGCTATAGAGACTATAGACCAGCATATTGGAAGATTTATATCGCACATGCTAACAGCAGCTCGATGTGCAATCTCAGCAGCACGGAAGAGTCACTGAACCCCATCCCAACCATTAGTGATGCAGAGAATCGGGGGAAATTCTGACGAAGGAGAAACTCACTGCTTTCCTAAAGCATACAGCTAAGACGTGGGATCCATGGATAGATTTATCAAATTAAGAAAAGTCCATCCCCTGCTCTTAAAAACACAACGGCAGCCAGACATTAAGGAACAAATTAAGAGGGTTGGCACTCTAGAGCCTATACAGAAAAAAGGGTGAGATATTCCAGGTTTCGTTAAGATTATTACTTTCATAAACTAAAGGATAATTTGCAGAATGAGATTTGATTTAATTGTTATGACATATAAACTTTGAAAGTAAAGATTATTATATCACCTCCCCCTCGCCCCTCCTATCCCTTTTCATTTCCGTATCCCGCCCTCTCTCCTGATCCCTTATTTCTTTTTTTATTATTATTTCTTGTTAATATTGAGTACTTCAGTATTATTAGCAGTATCAGTATTTTAATATTTTTTGGTGCGATGGGTTCCCCTGTTCCCCTCCCTTTGCCCCTCCCCCTCTCTTTCCCCCCTTTCCTCTCTCCCCCCATCCGCCTTTTTTCCTTTCCCCCCTCCCTTTCTCCGCCCTCAACCCAATAATAGCTTATTATCATATTCATATTTCTTCTCTCTTGCTGACTCATTCACCTTGAATCAATCATTATATCTGTGGATGATGCTGGTTTATTATACAGTAGGTATATTTTATTTATTAACCAAATGGCACTTTATGGATTAAATTGCTAATATGATGGATTAGTGCAATTAATTCCTGTGGGTTTTTCTATTACCAAAAGGGAAGTGCTTTATGTGTGGGTTTAACTCTTGATTTTTAAAACCAAGTCTTGTGATTATTCTTACATGTTGTATTAATATTACATGTTATGTGGTTTTAAGATAATTGTTGCATCCCGAATGGGATTATTTTATGCTGCCTGTTTGTCCCTTTGTCATGATTGGCTTTCCGGCATGTTGCTGGTTTGTTATGGTTATGAGGTTACCATGGCTTCCCCTGAGCTGTGGATCTGCTTTCTAGTCTTGAATGCTGACATTGTGGGGCGTGTGCGCATGCGACGCCATGATGTCATGACATGTTGCGCTCGAAATTCAAGATTTATAAAAAAAAGGACTTTGGGGATTACTCTTTACGCCATGAAAAATCCCCCAAAGGTGTGAAACGTGTATGAGTGTCTGTGTACCACCTTTTTGGTTATGTCCAACAAATAAATTAATTTTGATCCCTCTTTTCACCCTGATTCCCTTGGCTGGCTCCTTGAGAAAGCGCCACAGGGGGCGTGAAATGCGTGGGAGGAGAGTCTTTCTGTGTTGTCCATGTTTTTTATGTTGACCAATAAATTGGTTTTCATTTTCCTTGCTGGTGAGTTTTTTCCCTTGGTTACTGGAGTGGCGGTCTCTACGATCTATACAACCTTTCTCTTGGTTACTGGAGTGGCGGTCTCTATGATCTATACAACCTTTCCCTTGGTTACTGGAGTGGCGGTCTCTACGATCTATACAACCTTTCTCTTGGTTACTGGAGTGGCGGTCTCTACGATCTATACAACCTTTCCCTTTGTTACTGGAGTGGCGGTCTCTATGATCTGTACAACCTTTCCGTTTGTTACTGGAGTGGCAGTCTCTACGATCTATACAACCTTTCCCCTGGTTACTGGACTGGCGGTCTCTATGATCTATACAACTTTTCCCTTGGTTACTGGAGTGGCGGTCTCTACGATCTATACAACCTTTCCCTTTGTTACTGGAGTGGTGGTTTCTACGATCTATACAACCTTTCTCTTAGTTACTGGAGTGGCGGTCTCTACGATCTGTACAACCTTTCTCTTGGTTACTGAAGTGGCGGTCTCTACGATCTATACAACCTTTCCCTTGGTTGTTCACTGCTGTTACTTTACTTCTTCTGCTCCTAGATCTTGGTAGGAGACTGCTCAGTAAATAGGGTCCAAAATCTTACATTTATCTCAACGCACTACAGCCGGGAGCAGTACATGACTGTCGTAATCTTGGAGAAAGTACCTTCAGCTGTCTCTTTCTTAAATTGAAAAACAAGTAAAAAAATTATTTTAGCTCATAAACTGCTAACAAAATTGTGATGTTTCTGCCCGATCCCGCCACTGTTATATTCAGCTTAACGCAACATAGGGGAATGAATATGAAGGAATCACGCACGAGCTGTTGGAGTGATTGATATGTGTGCGACGCTGTGACAATGAGAAGCGAACGCAACTATGCTGACAAGGTTTGAAGTTGCTATTACCTGTTTATATTTGGCCTTTGAGTGTTATGGCTAACTAGAGATGAATGCATGTTCTGCAATCTGGTTTGTGACATTCCTGTGAGCATCACGAGTCTGACAAACTTGTGCATAAACGCTGCACATCTCCGCTGCTAAACCTATTCCGAACGTTGACACGTTTTCAGAAATCACCAACAACTGGCAATTTCTTAAAATGGTAATTCCATGCCCTTTAACAGGCCAGGTTTTGAGGATATCCCAGCTTCAACACAGGTGGCTCAAGTGGCTCTGAGGTAGAGTGATACGTTCATTCTTGGATGCACCCAACAGGACCTAGACCAGTGGTTCTCAGCTCCAGTCCTCAAGTCCCACCAACAGGTCAGGGTTTAACGATATCCTGGCTTCAGCACAGGTGGCTCAATCAGTGGCTCAGTCATCTCCTGCTCTAAAGCAGGGATTACCCTTAAAACCTGAGCTGTTGGTGGAACTTGACGACTGGAGTTGAGAACCAAGGTGGCATGGAAAAGTGAACGGTCCACATCCCATCCTACAAGACGGACTCTTCAGGTTGATATTCTTTCATGAATATGAGTCATATTGAGCCCAATGCAGAGTAAAAAGCTGAAGCTGCTTGTTAACATTTGGCACCAGTAGGGCACCGAGCCATTATCTGATTGAATACTGAGAAGTTTGTCATTCATTGTGAATCGAAAAGTCACGAAACTGAAAGTCCCGAATTAGTGCTGAAGCAGAACCGATGCAATAACGATATCAATGTGCTGAGTCATGTGGAGAGATGGGGGATGCGGTGTCCCGGCGCAAACTGAGTACAAATGAGTGTGAATCTGGTGACAGTGTACCCTCTACAGTCCAATAAATGAATAAACACAGTCAAGCAATAAATCCAGTGAAAAATGGGGGTTATGCAATAAACACTGCATGGGGGAAGGAGAAGGAGGGAGATATGGTAGAAAGTCGGGACACAGTCCAGTCCAGTCCCTCCACAATCACAATCGCTGATGACCCCTGCTGCACCAGAGAAAGAGCACAAATGCTTCTCAGACATATGAGTTAAACAGTGTATGCTTGTACAGCAATGCCGCTGAGTCCTCTCTGCGCCGCTCTGAGGACCTGCGATCCCGGCTCCGTGGGCGTGCTGTCTCCGGAGAGTTGGTAGAAGATAAAATACCTGGATGACAGGAGAGAGGAGAGCACAGCTCCAAGCGCACAAACACGGGGATCCAGGCGGATGTGCTGATAAAACAGGTGAGTTTATTTTCAGGAAGGAATCACTAGCAACATAGTCACACAAAGACAGTCCTCTTACGCGTTTCACGCTCTAGGCGCTTTTTCAAGGAGTGCCTTTTTGAAAAAGCACCAAGAGTGTGAAACGCGTAAGAGGACAGTCTTTGTGCGACTATGATGTTGCTAGTGATTCCTTCCTGGTGCTCTACTCTCCCCTGTCATCCAGGTCTTCTATTGTCATTCATTGTGGCCTCTCGTGCATTAATAGTAAAATGACTGAAGCTCCTCTTATTCTAGAGCACATCTCCTGTAAGATCTTCGAGCTAACAGACTCTTCTCTAACAAGCTGTGAAGAGAGAGTTTTATGATGTATTATTAGACGTTAAGATTTATATGTAGTACTATAGATTGGTAATATTCATATATTGGATTCAACTTATCCCATTGATATAGAAGTTCAATTCCGGCTCTTGCTAGAACTAACATATTTCGCCAAGGATATTGTAAGTGAGATGGCAACTTGCAGGGAATCAATTAAATTACATTTCTCAGCTCTGAATTAACATATTACAGAGTAAGTCTGTCCAAGGATATGTCTTATTAAAAATGTAATGATTGCAACGGAATTTGTTCAGTGATGTGAATACTCCATTGGTTTTAAACTTTGAAATGCTATGCGTAGCATAACTGCAAAATGTTACCATTACACTCACTTTGCCGCAGTTATTTCTGTTCTATGCCCATTTGGGGAATTTTGCATTATTCATTTTTTTAGATCAGATTTCAGCAATAGTTAGACTTCTACTTATAAAATAACAGATCTATGCAACACACTTAAACATAAAGCAAATGTAATAACCCACCAACGTTTCATAAATTATCCACATCATGATACCCAGATAAATATTAATCACACCAGTCCTAAACAGTACAGTATGTATAACAGATGCATCTGCTGCAGCATAAAACGGTACAGAGAACGGTGGATAAGACAGGAACCTGAAATTCACTTAATTTCGATCACAAGTAACGTGACATTCTCTTGCAGCGTATGAACGCAGGTTCCGCTGTGACCATTGGATCCCCTCATTCTCTCGGGATATTTGGGAGGCAGGTGCCATTTAAAGATTAATGGAAACCGCCTAAGTATACATGCGGCAGACTACTTTGTGAATCCGCTCCCTGTCTCAGCACAGCGGGCATAAAGTTTCCCCTTAATAGGAATCGTGAGCAAAGAAGGGAGACGGGGAGGGAATACAAACAAGCAAGTACAGACAAGTCACCAGGGGACCCGCTTGTGGCTGTTACAGAATTTAGCATAGTATTATAGAGACATTACTCGCTGCATTTTGATATTTGCTGTTGTATTTTTTTGTTTTAATATATGCAGCCATTGATTACCTTTAATGAAAATGAATTACCTAAGCTGCCGATCGATTCGTTCTCCCCGCAGCTAAGGGTAAGAGTCCACAGCAGCAGGTAGTTGAGTCCGCGAGTCAGTAGGATCAGCCTGCAGGTGGGACGCTGGACGTCAGAGCAGCCGGTGGTCACTCCAACAGCATCGGTGTGCAGGGAAAGAGGTGAGATAGCCACGGGAGTACTCAGGAGAACATACAGAGGGAAAGAAAAGCCCCGACGCGCACGTTTCGCCCACCCGCTTCGCTCGGGGTCAGAGTGTGTGAGGCTGATTGCATGCCTTACACCTGTGGCTAGTGTGTTTCTTATAACACATACACGCCGTGTGTTTGCAGAGGTTTTATATTGATTACACTTCTTTAGGTGTTAGCCACACTTATGACTCAGGACTGTTTTACTCTTTGTGATGTTTTGACAATAAATGTGATACTTTAGTACACTTGAGTGCTTTTGGTGGATACTTTTCTCCTCCCAGTACTTCCATTGATACATTATCCCCAGCTTTATATAGCTGATTAAAGTACTACTAATTTTGGGGTCTGTAGTAGGCTTTCTTTCATGATATATATACACACACATACACACACATACACACACATACACACACATACATACATACATACACACATACACACACATACACACACATACACACATACACACACATACACACACACACACACACAGAATGGACTAAGATAAAGAGACCCCAATAGTTTCTGTAGAAATGTTACATCTTATACTATATTAGTGAAAGCACTGTATGTTTGCCTGCCTGGATGTCCGGTGTCCCTAGCGGCAATCTCATTGGTCCATTGGCCCGCCCGCCCCCGCACACCTCTCATTGGGCTCACACACTCACACCACCCCCTTGGCCCGCCCCGCACACCTCTCATTGGCCTGAGGCGGAGTGACGGGCCAAAGGTCCAAAAACCACCCACACACACACACACACACACACACACACACACACACACACACACACACACACACACACACACACACACACACACACACACACACACACACACACACACACACACACACACACACACACACACACACACACACACACACACACACACACACACACACACACACACACACACACACACACACACACACACACATTAGCGGGGCTCACAGTGTTAGCAGCACATCTCCCGCTCTCTTCCCCACCGGTCCCGGAGGCTCCGCCTCTCCCTGTTTCACCTCCCGCTCCCTCCACTCACCTCCCGCTCCCTCCACTCCCCTCACCTCCCGCTCACCTCACCTCCCGCTCATCTCCCTCCCGCTCACCTCCCTGGCGCGGGGACAGGCATTGGCCAGGGCAGCCTACCGCTGCCACGCGGCACCTAAGATGGCGGCGGACAGAAGGACCCCTTCCTCCCTCGCGGACTAACTAACATGGCGGCGGCCAGAAGGAGAGGTGAGTGTGTGTGATTGACTGAGTTAGTGTGTGTGTGTGTGTGTGTGTGTGTGTGTGTGTGTGTGTGTGTGTGTGTGTGTGTGTGTGTGACACTGTGTGTCTGTGTGTGTGCGTGTGTGTGTGTGTGTGTGTGTGTGTTACACTGTGTCTCAGACACTGTAGAGTGGGGACCGGAGCTACACATGGGGGGGGGGGGGGGGTGGGGGGATCAGGAGCGGAGAAAGATACAGGGGGAGTGGAGAGGAGGGACCCGTCAATTTAAAGCAAACCAACCCCCCTCCTGTCCACTGCCCCCCCTCCTGTCCACTGCCCCCCCTCCTGTCCACTGCCCCCCCCTCCTGTCCACTGCCCCCCCTCCTGTCCACTGCCCCCCCCTCCTGTCCACTGCCCCCCCCTCCTGTCCACTGCCCCCCCCCTCCTGTCCACTGCCCCCCCTCCTGTCCACTGTCCCCCCCTCCTGTCCACTGTCCCCCTCCCTCCTTTTCCCCTGTCCCCCTCCCCTCCTTTTCCCCCATCCCCCTCCCCTCCTTTTTCCCCCCCTCTCCCCCCCCCCTTTTCCTAGCGCTAAATGTAACTCACGGCCAACGCCGGCTCCCCCCCCCCCGCTCCCCTTTCTCCCCCCCCGCTCCCCTTTCTCCCCCCCCGCTCCCCTTTCTCCCCCCCCCGCTCCCCTTTCTCCCCCCCCCGCTCCCCTTTCTCCCCCCCCCCCCGCTCCCCTTTCTCCCCCCCCCCCCGCTCCCCTTTCTCCCCCCCCCCCGCTCCCCTTTCTCCCCCCCCGCTCCCCTTTCTCCCCCCCCCCCCCGCTCCCCTTTCTCCCCCCCCGCTCCCCTTTCTCCCCCCCCGCTCCCCTTTCTCCCCCCCCACTCCCCTTGCTTTCTCCCCCCCCCCGCTCCCTTTTCTCCCCCCCTCTCCCCTTTCTCCCCCCCCCGCTCCCCTTTCTCCCCCCCCCCGCTCCCCTTTCTCCCCCCCCCGCTCCCCTTTCTCCCCCCCCCGCTCCCCTTTCTCCCCCCCCCCGCTCCCCTTTCTCCCCCCCCGCTCCCCTTTCTCCCCCCCCCCGCTCCCCTTTCTCCCCCGCTCCCCCTTCTCCCCCCCCCGCTCCCCTTTCTCCCCCATCTCCCCCCCTGCTCCCCTTTCTCCCCCATCTCCCCCCCGCTCCCCTTTCTCCCCCATCTCCCCCCCCGCTCCCCTTTCTCCCCCATCTCCCCCCCGCTCCCCTTTCTCCCCCATCTCCCCCCCCGCTCCCCTTTCTCCCCCTTCTCCCCCCCCCCGCTCCCCCTTCTCCCCCCCCCCCCGCTCCCCCTTCTCCCCCCCCCCGCTCCCCTTTCTCCCCCCCCCCGCTCCCCTTTCTCCCCCTTCTCCCCCCCCCGCTCCCCTTTCTCCACACACACACACACACACACACACACACACTAGCCCCCCCCCCCCTCACATACACCCTCACTCTCCCCCGTCAGTTGGACCGCAGCTCACCTTCCACACACACACCCCCCCCCCTCCTCTCCCGGTGCCCCTCACTCTCTCCCCCCACCTCACCCAAATCCCCACGCTCCGCAACATCCCCAGCCGCACCATCACCCTCACCGTGCGCCGCGGCCCTGCTGCTCAGCAGCAAACACCAGGCTCCTCCCCCCTCGCGGCGCGGCCCGGGCCTCCTGCTCTCCCCCTCACGTGCGCCGCTACCGGAGAGGGGAAGCGCGGCGCGGGACTCCCCATCACGTGCGCCGGCTCCCGGACGGAGGGGAAGCGCGGCGCGGGTCTCCTGCCACTCTTGCCCCCCCCCCCCCATCTTCCCGAACTCACCTCCTGCCCCAGCCAGATGCCTCGGGGTCAAGGTAAGTCACCCACCGTCTCCCACCCACGCACTGTCACCCAGTCACCCACCCAGTCACCCACACACCCACCCAGTCACTTTTACCCAGTCACCCACCCACTCAGTCACCCACCCACTCAGTCACCCACCCAGTCACCACCCACCCACTCAGTCACCCACCCAGACACTTTCACCCAGTCACCCACCCACTCACTCAGTCACCCACCCACTCACTCAGTCACCCACCCACTCACTCAGTCACCCACCCACTCAGTAACCCACCCACCCACTCACTTAGTCACCCAAAAACTCACTTAGTCACCCACCCACTCACTCAAGTCACCCACTCAGTCAAGTCACCCACCCACCCAGTCACCCACCCAAAGTCACCCACCCAGTCACCCACCCACCCAGTCAAGGTCACCCACCCAGTCACCCACCCACCCAGTCACCCACCCACCCGCACACCCACCCAGTCACTTTCACCAAGTCACCCACCCACTCAGTCAACTCAGTCACCCACCCACTCACCCACCCACTCAGTCACCCACCCAGTCACCCACCCAGTCACTCAGTCACCCACCCAGTCACTCAGTCACCCACCCTTTCAGTCACCCATTCAGTCAGTCACCCAGTCACCCACCCATTCAGTCAGTCAGTCAGTCACCCACTCACCCACCCAGTCACCCACTCACCCACCCAGTCAGTCACCCACTCACCCACCCAGTCAGTCACCCACTCACCCACCCAGTCAGTCACCCACTCACCCACCCAGTCAGTTACCCACTCACCCACCCAGTCAGTCACCCACTCACCCACCCAGTCAGTCACCCACTCACCCACCCAGTCAGTCACCCACTCACCCACCCAGTCAGTCACCCACTCACCCACCCAGTCAGTCACCCACTCACCCACCCAGTCAGTCTCCCACTCACCCACCCAGTCAGTCTCCCACTCACCCACCCAGTCAGTCTCCCACTCACCCACCCAGTCAGTCACCCACTCACCCACCCAGTCAGTCTCCCACTCACCCACCCAGTCAGTCTCCCACTCACCCACCCAGTCAGTCTCCCACCCAGTCAGTCTCCCACCCAGTCAGTCTCCCACCCAGTCAGTCTCCCACCCAGTCAGTCTCCCACCCAGTCAGTCTCCCTCCCAGTCAGTCTCCCACCCAGTCAGTCTCCCACCCAGTCAGTCTCCCACCCAGTCAGTCTCCCACCCAGTCTCCCACTCACCCACCCATTCAGTTTCCCACTCACCCACCCATTCAGTTTCCCACTCACCCACCCATTCAGTTTCCCACTCACCCACCCATTCAGTTTCCCACTCACCCACCCATTCAGTTTCCCACTCACCCACCCATTCAGTTTCCCACTCATCCACCCATTCAGTTAACCACTCACCCACCCATTCAGTCTCCCACTCACCCACCCATTCAGTCTCCCACTCACCCACCCATTCAGTCTCCCACTCACCCACCCATTCAGTTTCCCACTCACCCACCCATTCAGTCTCCCACTCACCCACCCATTCAGTCTCACACTCACCCACTCATTCAGTCTCACACTCACCCACTCATTCAGTCTCACACTCACCCACCCATTCAGTCTCACCCAAAACCACCCACCCAGTCACTGACCCACCCACCCACTCACCGACCCCACCCACCCACTCACCGACCCCACCCACCCACTCACCGACCCCACCTACCCACTCACTGACCCACCCAGTCACCGACCCCAGTCACTGACCCACCCACTCACCGACCCTGAAAAAGTCACCCAGTCACCGACCCACCCACCGACCCAAAGTCACCCACCCACCCAAAGTCACCCACCCACCCACCAACCCAGAGTCACCCACCCACCGACCCAAAGTCATCCACCCCCCGACCCAACTCACCCACCCACCCACCGACCCAATTCACCCACCCAACCACCGACCCAAAGTCACCCACCGACCCAAAGTCACCCACCCACCGACCCAAAGTCACCCACCCACCCACCGACCCAAAGTCACCCACCCACCGACCCAAAGTCACCCACCCACCCACCGATCCAAAGTCACCCACCCACCCACCGACCCAAAGTCACCCACCCACCGACCCAAAGTCACACACCCACCGACCCAAAGTCACACACCCACCGACCCAAAGTCACACACCCACCGACCCAAAGTCACACACCCACCGACCCAAAGTCACACACCCACCGACCCAAAGTCACCCACCCACCGACCCAAAGTCAAACCGACCCAAAGTCACCCACCCAGTCACCGACCCAAAGTCACCCACTCAGTCACCAACCCACCCACCCACCCACTCAGTCAAGTGTCACCCACCCACCCACACAGTCACCCACACACTCAGTCAACTCAGTCACCCACCTAGCTGTCAAGGGGGGGGGGGAGCCTAACCCTGTCATACGCCCCCCCCCCCCCCCCAAAAAAATTACATCCCGGGCAACGCCGGGTCTCTCAGCTAGTTTGAAATAAAACATTTAAAACAATGAGAAATATTTGCTGCTTAGTGGGGAGCTGCAGAATGAAACACTAACCCTTACCGCACAACAACACAACTGAATGCTACACCTGAACCGCAATGCTACAAAAAACGATATATATACACACTGCTTATTTGCATGTCATTTCCCAGAATTAATTCCTTGCTGTAGTGGGAGCACTGTATGCTAGGTGATAATGATTGAAAGGCAGGGTTGCAGACCTGTCTAAGAAATTGAATGTGCTGACAAGTGATATTCTTTATTGTGTATATATATATTTTTATATATATATATATATATATATATATATATATATATAACACAACAAAAAGAAAAAATGGCGCCAACCTAAACCACTAAATGAATATAAATGATGAAAAAACCCTATACTATACAAGGTGGAGAAACATAGTACAAACAATACACAAACATATAAATATAACAGATGAAAAGTCCAGAAAAAATATATAATAAAAAATATACAAATCCTAAAAAATGCTCCAATTGCTATCCAAAAGAGTCTCTGCAGCCCGAATGAAGGGAACACCGCTTCCTTGAAGATATCTATAAAAACACAGAAAAAACAGGCGCACTCATAGCGTAAAAGGTATAACAATATATTTATGGAGTCAAGGATTTAAAAATGCACACTCACAAACATAGCTTAATAAAAAGCATTTTTGAGTAAAACTCAGCCAGCCAGACGCAGGAACCCGGTAGCAGATGACTTTGGTATAGTGTCCGGTGTAGGTACACTGCAGCAGCCTCTATGGACACCTCCGGAGCCCGGGGAACACGAGGGACGCCGCCTTCCTCTCAATCCTGCGTCACACAGTGAGTACTCAGCTCCAGATACCGCGAGAACTCAGTGATGTCAGTGGATTCGACCGGAAAAAGTTCCCATGTATGCAACGAGTGGACAGCTGAGAGTAATACTTCCAAAAACGCAATAAATTGCTGTAGCAAGCCAGCGAGTGGAAATATAATAAAACTGGGCAGTAAACCTCCACACAACACTCTCAAAAAGTGAGTGTTGTGTGGAGGTTTACTGCCCAGTTTTATTATATTTCCACTCGCTGGCTTGCTACAGCAATTTATTGCGTTTTTGGAAGTATTACTGTTTATATATATATATACACACACACACTATATATGTATATACTTGTTCTCTGAACTTTCGCTCTGATGTTGTTTGTCCAACAAACAATTGCATTGTTGCATCGAATATAAAAATAATAAATACTGTGTAACTAATAAGATTGAATCATCTCAGGGGGGGCCCCGGGCACATTTACTTTGCACGGCTCTGTTGGAGCGCACATATTCAATTTATCTAGCAGTTGCTACCAGCTAATTAGTATAATTCCTGCTTCAGCGTCTCAGAGCAGCCATCGCTTGTTAGGACTCCCTTCTGGTTTAATCCTTAAAATGGTTTAGTTGTTTTCTGCACTTGGTTTTCCTGCCGTTTTCTATAAGAAGCTTAATATAATTATATCTCAACAATTCCCCAAATTGTACTGCACATCGGACAATCAGCCTAGTCTATTACTTTCAATCATATTGGGCCACATTTAATAAGCCATCTTCAGATACTTACCAACACTGAAAGACCCATTAATGCCCATTGACTTGAATGGGCCGTATATTGTCTTCCAGTGCAAGAAGGTCCTTAATGGCAGAATTAGGCCATTACTGGTTTTGTCCTATTATATGGCAACGTTTTTCCAATAAAGTTAAGTTGAAACGTACATATTCGCCTTATAATCAGGCCACGCCCCTTCTGTGAGCCAATCGGCAGTCGGATGCCTGAGGTAGGCGGGTAAAACGGAGGAAGCTCCACCTTGGGGGGCCTGAAGCAGCCATGTTGCTTGTGGCAGGAAGTTCAAACCGAGAGAGAGGGAGACAGAGGCACAGAGAGAGAGACAGACACAGAGATGGAGAGAGACACGGAGAGAGACAGAGACAGGGAGACAGTGTAGATACAGAGACACAGAGAGAAACACAGAGACAGAGACAATGAGAGACACAGAGAGAGGGTGTGTGTGTGTGTGTGTGTGTGTGTGTGTGTGTGTGTGTGTGTGTGTGTGTGTGTGTGTGTGTGTGTGTGTGTGTGTGTGTGTGTGTGTGTGTGTGTGTGTGTGTGTGTGTTAGTACAGGGTAAGGAGTACTGACACTGCAGTGTGTCTTTTTCTTTTCAGCTACTACTGAAATTAGGGGGTCGCCTTTTATTCAGGGTCACCCTACAATCGGGACAATACGTTATTTTCTAAGTAGGGCTACTCTGTAAGAGACATTCCAGCACGGGCTGGAAAGGTGTTTTCTGGCACGAATGGTCATTTATGGAGTAACACAGCTTAGTAAACATGGCTCTTTATGACCCATTAACTTGAATAACGGGACATATTTACTAAGCAGTCATCTACCGTAAGACATGATCTGGAAGAGACCTAACACCCCACTGAAGTCAATAGGCTGGAAGGCATTTCTTTGACCGGAAGAAGGTGACTTATGAAGATTTATGAATTTGGTCCATTATGTTTGTCACAATTATATTTAACTATTGGACTGACTCCCTCTCACTCCGGCCTCTAATTAATATACTATGAAGATGTCTTCCCTGCGCGGGACAAAAGTTCAGCTTCATTCAAGTGAAAGGTAATAAAATCTTCTCCAACACAGGGAAACTGCTTCACGGCATATTGAATAGGGACCAGTATTTCCATTTCCATCTATAGCACGTGCCCTTGTGTTGATCTTGTGTTGCCCTGTTTAATCAATGAATTTTTAAAGCAGCAAGCCCAAAAGAAACTGCACTCACCAAGGGAACTAATGACCTTCATATTGCCAAATCTCAAGGAAACTACCACATTCTGATTCTTCTTGACCTCTCCTCAGCTTTCGATACTGTTGACCACCCTCTTGTCCTACACATTTTTCCCTTTCATGGTCCTCCTCCTACCTTTCTCATCGTTCCTTCAGTGACTCCTCAACCTCTATGGAACTCTTTGTAGGGGTACCTCAAGGCTTGGGTTTAGTCCCTTTTACTCTTCTCTCTATATACATTCTCACTTGGTGACCTCATTGACTCATGTGGATTCCCCTATCCTCTCTATGCTGATGATACACAACTATATTTATCTACACCTGACCTTTCACCTGCAGTCCATTCCAAAATGATAGGGGGGCCTATCACCAATCTCAGCCTGGATGAACCTTCGTCGCCTCAAGTTTAGCATGGCTAAGTCAGAGCTTCACATATTCCCCCCAAACCAAGTCCCATTGTTCTCTTCTCCATTATAGACAATAACACTACTATCCACCCAGTCCCACTACCTATTGTCTATCATTTATTTCTTTGGTAAAGTGCTCCGTACACTGTTGGCACTGTACAGTATAAATAAAATTATACCGACATACAAAGGTGAAATTGATTTTTTTTTTTAACAAGAGTAGAATCGAGGGGTCTTTAATTCAAATCTCAACTGTGATTTTATCCGCTCCTGGGACACCCGGTTTATGCGACAGTTTTAACTGCTAGTGCACTTCATGTGGCGGTTTTTCTCCAGGTAACATCTGGGATCTTCCAGTAGGAAGTCTCCACGTCATCCCTTGTGGTCTCCTGTTGACCAGTGCTTTGGCAGCCATTTTGTTTCCTCGGCTGGGAGAATATCGACACATTGTCGCAGTTTCATCTCACAAACCAGGTGGTCGAATCCTGTCACGGAAAAAAAAATCAATCAATTATTATTATTTTGAAGCGAGCAGCCAGGATTGCTGCTTTCATTTTGAATAGTTCTGAATACATGTTCCGTTCCATCGGAAAATAAAGAATAATACATAAAATAAATAAAATGGAGGCCTTTTAAAAGACAAAAAAAAAATGTACAACGAATACTAACTTTTACCACCATCTAAAGTATTGGTGTAAAAACATCAAGACTTTCTTTGGTTGTGCCCTAATTTAATTGCAGTCAACACTGATTCTTGCGAAGGTAATGCCCAATGGGCGCCGATCCATTACACCAGGTGGCTTCTGGCTCAATGATCAAGGAATATCAGTATTTACAACTAAAATAAACAGAAGTGGTCAATTATTCAGTGGTTTGAATAGCGAGGGAACAAAGCTCATCCGTGTCCAGAAAAGACGTCACATTTCCGTAATAGTAAGGCTATCCTACATATGGAAGCCGGCAGAGGGTCTGAGCGTCCATACCGGGAAGGAGAATGGGCAGACAAGGTGAACCGAGTGTTTCTTATCTGCCGTCAACGGGGGCAGATTTCAGATAAATGTCGTCCCGGGTGATTTGCCTCATACGTCCCTCCTCCTACGCCGTGACGTCATGTGAAGGCGCGTTGTCATGGCGACGTAATGCCATCTAATGTCGGGTCGCCATGATTATCTGACGCTTCCCCCCCCACCTCGCTCTCTTCTCCACCTAACAGCAGATGTGATAATGCCGTTTCACGCAGCACCGCCCGCCCCACTGAATGCTTCCTTACTTCAGTAATTTACACCACAGGTATTCAAGTACCGCTCAGCAGTTATGGGGTAATTAAACGGGGAAAGCTGCTTTACAGAGATTAGCAATACTTGCTGTAAATAAACCATAATAATCTAGGTCCGTGAGGTCCCAGATCCAATCCCAGCACCAGAGTTTCCCGTTTTTGCCAATGAACACATAATCAACCAATTAACCCAGCTCTAATTATTAACAAATCAACTATGGATTGCCCTGAAGATCTTTCTTTTTGGTGAGCAATTACTGCAGCTTTTAGGATATGAAATGTACATCACGTCAGTGTAGTATGCAAAAGTAATACATCATACCTAATCAATGAAGCGTACCTTTGTATAAAGAGCTTTGTCTTGTATATAATGCCACCTCGTTTGCTTTAATGAACATAACTAATGTTTATACAGTACGTTTTGAGAATGGACACTAGATATTTAATTTCAGCTACCATACAAGGTGATTGCAAGTACAGCGCCTTAAATTTCCATTCCAATTTGTGAAGCTATTCGATTACTGTATATATTCAATTGCCCTTTCTGAATGTCATTATTCTCTGGTCACTGTATTATCTGATTTTCATTTTACAAACGGCTCCGATCGATAATCTCCCTGAAGATCCGTGTAGGTTGGGGAGGCTTCAGGCGGTAATGCAAATTGACAGGCCATGTGGTTTGCAACAATGCCAACTATTTAACAGGGGTCATCTAGAACATGTGATATTCTGGGAGAAGAAGGGTGGCTGGATTCTAATTGTTTCATGCACCAACTTAATACATCAATAAGCAAGGCCTTTATGGGAATGGACAGTGAGTGCAACGCAATTGTTTAAACCCACCTTTGGAGGAAAATAGGGCGTCATATGATGGCCATCAGTAGAATCCGTTCCTATTTACTATGAGGAAAATATTATTATTATGACAAAAATGTGTAGTAAATCAATTATTTAAATGAATGAACAATATATTCTATATTCCCCCTCCTTTCACAGTATGTCCCATTCTGTCATTGTTTATTTACAGTAAATATCATTTGGCTAACTGTTTAAAAAATATACAAAAATGGTAATTTGTACCTTCTTGCATGCGTTTGTACCCGCTCTGGATTTATAACGTAACATTGATTTTGCCTGTTTTGTGGGGAACTCAGGAACAGCGAGAAGCTTCCTAGTGAATATTCTTAGTAATGCTGCCGGAGTATCCTTACTGGGGTGGGAACAATGTCGTCTCTTCTGGCAAGTTTTCATTTTTCAAGATGGACTATTTATGACGGATTAGATATTAATTCACTTGACTTTGCCTAGGGGCTGTTTTGGGGCTTAACCCCCCATTTTTGACAGTTTGGCATATATAGAATAATTTTTCTCTATTAAAACATTGTTGACTTTCCAAGCGTATGCATCAAGGTGACCCGAAGAAAACTTCTATCGCTATCTGAGATAGACAATCCGAATTCTTTGGCCCATTTTCTATTCTGATTTTGTTTGCTGCCCTTATTGTATTATAATATATTGTTGTATTATTATAATTTCCTGTACTGTCTCTTTTGTAAAGAGTGGGGTACATTGTGGGTGCTATATAAATAAAGACAAATATTCATGAAAGGATGAGATAGAGTGAGATAAGCACAGAATGGTGCTACAATGATGCAGGCTGAATTTCAAGTGTTGGGCATAAGTTGGACATCTTTTGAGAAAGGAAAGGTATCCAGGGATAGGATGTTGGGAAGGAATTTATATTTCGCCTTATGAGATATCATTGGATAATGTGTCACTGGGGTTTTTTGTTTGCCTTCCTCCGGATCAATATACTGTAAGTACAAATATTGGACAAGTATCTGTCGTCTAAACTAAGCATAGGTTGAACTTGATGGACATACACATAGTTCTTTTTTAAACCTCATCTACTCTGCAACGATGTAACTATGTAGCTGTGTAACTATGTAACTGTGTAACTATGTAACTTCCTGGTTCAAAACACTTTTTCTTTTATAATCTGCTGCTTCTATCTGCAGCCGAGAGACTCAGACATACAGATGCAGCAGACTTACTGTGTTTGTCACTGGGGGAATACCACAGAACAGCCACCACGACTGCCGTGGTGGCGGGAGGTTGTTACTGTGGAGGGACCGATCCGAAAGCCTGGACCACTCACAGCACGACGCGGCAGTACCATTTCCAGAGCCGCGGCAGTACCATCTCCAGAGCCGCGGCAGTACCATCTCCAGAGCCGCGGCAGTACCATCTCCAGAGCCGCGGAAGTACCATCTCCAGAGCCGCGGCAGTACCATCTCCAGAGCCGCGGCAGTATCATCTCCAGAGCCGCGGCAGTAACATCTCCAGAGCCGCGGCAGTACCATCTCCAGAGCCGCGGCAGTAACATCTCCAGAGCCGCGGCAGTACCATCTCCAGAGCCGCGGCAGTAACATCTCCAGAGCCGCGGCAGTACCATCTCAAGAGCCACGGCAGAACCATCTCCAGAGCCGCGGCAGTACCATCTCCAGAGCCGCGGCAGTACCATCTCCAGAGCCGCGGCAGTTCCATCTCCAGAGCACCGGCAGTACCATCTCCAGAGCCGCGGCAGTAACACCTCCAGAGCCGCGGCAGTACCATCTCCAGAGCCGCGGCAGTACCATCTCCAGAGCCGCGGCAGAACCATCTCCAGAGCCGCGGCAGTACCATCTCCAGAGCCGCGGCAGTACCATCTCCAGAGCCGCGGCAGTTCCATCTCCAGAGCACCGGCACTACCATCTCCAGAGCTGCGGCAGTACCACCTCCAGAGCCGCGGCAGTACCATCTCCAGAGCTGCGGCAGTACCATCTCCAGAGCCGCGGCAGTAACACCTCCAGAGCCGCGGCAGTACCATCTCCAGAGCCGCGGCAGTATCATCTCCAGAGCTGCGGCAGTACCATCTCCAGAGCCGCGGCAGTAACACCTCCAGAGCCGCGGCAGTACCATCTCCAGAGCTGCGGCAGTACCATCTCCAGAGCACCGGCAGTACCATCTCCAGAGCTGCGGCAGTACCATCTCCAGAGCCGCGGCAGTAACACCTCCAGAGCCGCGGCAGTACGCTCGGCAGACAGTAAATCTCGGCACATATGTAACCCCCGATCACTTCTTGTATTAGTGCAGAGAGGGAGCGGCGGAATTCTCCGCAGCAGACTGTATGCAGAAAATAAGTCCCAAATAGGTCAGTCGCACGTTATCACTTGGAGGCATTACCCCAGCGGTGGCCAACGCCAGTCTTCAAGGGCCACCAACAGGTCAGGTCCTCAGGATATCCCTGCTTCAGTATAGGTGGCTCTATCAGTCCGTGCTTCAGCACAGAAGGCTCAATCAGTGGCTCAGTCTTGGATGGGGGGTTCCTAGCCGCAAACCTCCCGCAGCAGCGGAGAATCCTCTCGGCGTGGTCATGTTTGGAAGTAACGGACGGCGCACAGCGATGCCCGCGGCAAGCTGCGGCTTTACACTTTATAATCCGTGGCTCGAACAAAAGTCAGTCTGGCTACATCTGTATTCTCCTTATACAGCACTGACGGTGTACACAGTGATATACGCAGAATTTATGCAGACAAAATGAGTCCCTGCCCTGAAGAGCTCACACTTTAAAGTGACTTGCCCAGGATGACAAGACACTAGGATTATAACCCCAGCTGCCCTTTCCGCAGTAAAGCCCTACACTGTAATAGGCGCTATTAAAGAGCTAGCATTTTAATACAAACTGGTGCACTCCTAATTACACCTGAGCAATGCATGTGAAAGGGCACTCGTTTTAAAGAAAGGCAGATACCGTAATTGACTACAAGGCAAATAGTAATCTACATCTAATTAAGGTAATATAGTTACCATGAAGTTTCCTAACACCTGCCAATTCTCACTCTCAATATTCGTAAAAGATCAAAATAAGAGAGCGCGGTGAAAGTGCCGGAGTAATTTGGGTTGAAATGTGTTGACGGGAGAAGATTTCCCATTTGCACAGCATTATACAAATTAGCACACTGATTACATTTGCAATCTTATCATGCTGGCAAATTCCAATAGCGCTAAAAGTTTATCCAGGTGATTAGCATGTAGAATTATGCATAAACCCCCTTCCGTAGCCGGCAATGAAATATTAGCAGTGAGATTAGCGTTTAGCAAAGAGATGGGAGCAGTTTGTGCAGGGACTTGGGGGGACATGTGAAGCTGATTATTTGGGATTTGCCAACCCCCCAAACCCCCAGATTTGAGGCCGCTATGGATTTTGCTCCAACTTCTTGGTTTATGATCATTCGTCTATTACACGTTTTATGGGTATGTCTAATCCAGGGGTGTCAAACTCAGTCCTCAGGGGCCACCAACAGGCCAGGTTGTATGGATATCCCTGCTTCAGCACAGGTCGTGCAGTCTTCGACTGAGCCACTGATTGAGCCACTTGCGCTGTAGCTGCAGGGCTGCCAACTCCAGTCCTCAAGGGCCACCAACAGGTCAGGTTTCTAAGATATACCTGCTTCAGCGCAGGGGGCGCAGTCAATGACTGAGCTACTGATTGAGCCACCTGTGCTGAAGCAGGGATATCCGTAAAACCTGGCCTGTTGGTGGCCCTTGACTACTGAGCTTGACACCCTTGATCCAATCTATATGGGGCCTAATCTGCCATTTACATGTCCACAATCTGACCATTGTTAGAGTCAGATTTGATTCTGGGCCAAATTTACCCAGCGTTGAGACCCCGTTGGTCACCTTCCATGCCGGAATACGCCTTACAGCCCGTTCTCTTGAATAGACCATATTTAGTTACTAAGCCGGGCTGAAAGTTGTTGTATCCAGTAGCACAGTTTAATAAACATGGCCCTTCGCCTTTTTGTTGGCTGAGCCAGCAATTCATTGACAGGAATTGTTTTCCCGGCTTCACCGGAGCAAAGCGTGCCATCCTGTACACACCCGCAGCGCTGCGTTCTTTGTGACAATTCATCTTCTAACGTTTGCACCGGTAAAATGACTAACGTTTCAGTTTGGGTCCGGCACTTTTTACTGGCGTTTTGGTTCTAAAAATAAAAACATTTGTGTTTTTGGTTTTAGTTCTTTTTCTTCTGCTTTTGCCAAAACTCAATTTGTTTGGTTCTGGATTTCTCATATACAGTATTTTTACACCACGCAAAATAACCAGAAAAAAAGGCTAAAATAGCATCATAACGCACCCAAAATGCAAAAAATGAGTATAAAATCATCAAAAAACACAAATAGGAAGCTAAAATAATATAACTGAAAAACTTAAAATAATTAGAAAAATATGTTGAGAGACACCTAGAGACGGGCACTGGGCCGGGGGTTCTGGTTCTATAACGTTTTGGGGTTTTAGTTCTAAAAATCTTAAGGCATCTCTGTCGTGTTTAAATGTCCCTCGTCACGAGGGTCAATAGGAAGCCGCAAGGGATGACATCACGGCTTTCTATTGGCCCACAAGACATTTAAAGCCACCATTATGTGAGGCCCAACAAGCGACTGGCAAAGATACCGGCACCCCCCCCCCCCCCCCGAGGCAAGTATCTCTGGAAGCAGGGGGTCCCCGGAGCTGAGATGAACGCAGTTCTGCTTCAGAGACCCCCTGCTCCGGAGACCCCCTGCTTCGGAGACCCCCTGCTCCGGAGACCCCCTGCTCCGGAGACCCCCTGTTTCGGAGACCCCCTGCTTCGGAGACCCCCTGCTCCAGAGACCCCCTGCTTCAATCCTGTCACTACAAAAAATGATAATAAACTGCCACGTTTGCTTGTTTTCCATCCACAAAGCAATGAGCCACACATCCTCTCCTACCTTCCTAAATAAGACTCCCTAGAAATACACGGGACTGATCCAGGAATATTGTAACTTTGTTTAAAGTACAGAATTCTATTAACAATTCTGGTCCACAGGAATACTGGATTTATTTTGGGTCTAGTGTCTCTTTTTTTTTTAATTATTATTATTATTGTTTTTTCAGTGGAAGTTTCTTCTAACAATAATTCCATTTTGTAAATGGGATTTTGAAGCCCCTCACGTACCTGTTACAAAGTAATGCAGTGCCAGCAGCCAGTGTGATTGGTATATGTTCCAACAAGTGAACAATGCGCCTGCATCAAAGTTGCGAGCTCACAATACAATACAACCTTCAAAAGAATAGTGTACGTCAGGGGTGGGAAATTTCACTGCTCAAGGGCCACCAACAGGTCAGGTTTTCAGGCTATCCCAGCGCATCTTATACTATATTAGTGAAAGCACTGTATGTTTGCCTGCCTGGATGTCGGTGTCCCTAGGGGAAATCTCATTGGTCCCTTGGCCCGCCCCCGCACACCTCTCATTGGCCTGAGGCGGAGTGACGGGCCAAAGGACACACAGGGACACACACACACAGGGAACACAGGGACACACACACACACACAGGGAACACAGGGACACACACACACAGGGGGGGACACACACACAGACACACACACAGACACACAGACACACAGACACAGACACACACACACACACACACACACACACACACACACACACACACACACAGGGACACAGGGACACACACACACAGTGACACACACACACACAGTGACACACACACACACACACTGTTACATACATTAGCGGGGCTCACAGTGTTAGCAGCACCCGCGCGCACCTCCTCCTCTCCCCGTGTCTCCCGCGCTTTCACCCCGACCCCCCCCTCCCCCGGCGCCGCTACAGTCAGCGGGACACACACACTATTATTACCCCTTCAGCGCCCCCCCCCCCACCTCAGCGGCCGTGCGAGACCCCCCTTCTATATCTCCCACCTCTCCCCCCCCCCACACATATACATGCCCCCCCCTCCCCGGCGCTACAACTCACCCCTCCCCGGCGGGGGAACAGCCAGTGGCCAGGCAGGCTGCCTCGCGGCGCCGAGTGCCCAAGATGGCGGCACCCGGGACACAGCGGGGGAGCGGCCACAACACGCTGCCTCCCGCCTCAGATCCACGTGGGACCTGCCGGACGGGTGAGTGAGCGGCCTTCACCTCCCCTCCACCCCCCCCTCCCCTCCAGTGTCAGTGTCTCCCCGATACCCCCCCCACGGCGCCGCTACAGTCAGCGGGGGAGCGGAGTGAGCGAGCGAGCGCCCGGGACACAGCGGGGGAGCGGACACAACACGCTGCCTCCCGCCTCAGATCCACGTGGGACGTGCCAGATGGGTGAGTGAGCGGCCTTCACCTCCCTTCCACCCCCCTTCACCCCCCCCTTCACCTCCCCTCCACCCCCCCCTCCCCTCCACCCCCCCCTCCCCTCCAGTGTCAGTGTCTCCCCGATACCCCCCCCCCCCCCGGCGCCGCTACAGTCAGCGGGGGAGCGAGCGAGCGTCCGGGACACAGCGGGAGAGCGGCCACAACACGCTGCCTCCCGCCTCAGATCCACGTGGGACCTGCCGGACGGGTGAGTGAGCGGCCTTCACCTCCCCTCACCCCCCATCACCTCCCCTCACCCCCTTTCACCTCCCCTCACTCCCTTTCACCTCCCCTCACTCCACTTCTCCCTTTCACCTCCCCATTTACCTCCCCCCCTTCACCTCCCCTCCACCCCCCCCCTTCACCTCCCCTCCACCCCCCTCCCTTCCACCTCCCCTCCACCCCCCTCCCTTCCACCCCCCCCTCCACCCCCCTCCCTTCCACCCCCCTCCCTTCCACCCCCCTCCCTTCCACCCCCCCCTTCACCTCCCTTCCACCCCTTCACCTCCCTTCCACTCCTTCACCTCCCTTCCACTCCCCCCCTTCACCTCCCCTCCACTCCCCCCCTTCACCTCCCCTCCCCCCCCTTCACCTCCCCTCCACTCCCCTCCACCCCCCCTTCACCTCCCCTCCACCCCCCCACCTTCACCTCCCCTCCACCCCCCCCTTCACCTCCCCTCCACCCCCCCTTCACCTCCCCTCCACCCCCCCTTCACCTCCCCTCCACCCCCCCTTCACCTCCCCTCCACCCCCCCTTCCCACCGCCTCCCCCCCCTTCCCACCACCTCCCCCCCCCCTTCCCACTGCCTCCCCCCTTCCCACCGCCTCCCCCCCTTCCCACCGCCTCCCCCCCTTCCCACCGCCTCCCCCCCCTTCCCACCGCCTCCCCCCCCTTCCCTCCCCTTCCCACCGCCTCCCCCCCCTTCCCACCGCCTCCCCCCCCTTCCCACCGCCTCCCCCCCCCCTTCCCACCGCCTCCCCCCCCTTCCCACCGCCGCCCCCCCCTTCCCACCGCCCCCCCCCCCCTTCCCACCGCCCCCCCCACCCTTCCCACCGCCCCCCCCTTCCCACCGCCTCCCCCCCCTTCCCACCGCCTCCCAGCCCCCCTTCCCACCGCCTCCCCCCACCTCCCCCCCCTTCCCACCGCCTCCCAGCCCCCCTTCCCACCGCCTCCCCCCACCCCTTCCCACCGCCTCCCCCCACCCCTTCCCACCGCCTCCCTTCCCACCGCCTCCCACCCCCCCTTCCCACCGCCTCCCACCCCCCCTTCCCACCGCCTCCCACCCCCCCTTCCCACCGCCTCCCTCCCCCTTCCCACCGCCTCCCCCCCCTTCCCACCGCCTCCCCCCCCCTTCCCACCGCCTCCCCCCCCCTTCCCACCGCCTCCCCCCCCCCCTTCCCACCGCCTCCCTCCCCCCCTTCCCACCGCCTCCCCCCCCCTTCCCACTGCCTCCCACCCCCCGCCTTCCCACCTCCCACCCCCCGCCTTCCCACCGCCTCCCACCCCCCGCCTTCCCTCCGCCTCCCCCTTCCCACCTCCTCCCCCTTCCCACCACCTCACCCCTCCCCCCCCTTCCCACCACCTCCCCCCCCTTTCCACCACCTCCCCCCCCTTCCCACCACCTCCCCCCCTTCCCACCACCTCCACCCTCCCCCCCACCACCTCCCCCCTCCCCCCCACCACCTCCCCCCCCTTCCCACCACCTCCCCCCCTTCCCACCACCTCCACCCTCCCCCCCTTCCCACCACCTCCCCCCCTTCCCACCACCTCCACCCTCCCCCCCTTCCCACCACCTCCCCCCTTCCCACCACCTCCCCCCTCCTCCCCCTTCCCACCACCTTCCCCCTCCTCCCCCTTCCCACCACCTTCCCCCTCCTCCCCCTTCCCACCACATCCCCCCTTCTCTCCCTTTCCACCACCTTCCCCCTCCTCCTCCTTCCCACCACCTCCCCCCTTCTCCCCCTTCCCACCACCTCCCCCCTTCTCCCCCTTTCCACCACCTCCCCCCTTCTCCCCCTTTCCACCACCTCCCCCCTCCTCCCCCTTCCCACCACCTCCCCCCTCCTCCCCCTTCCCACCACTTCTCCCCTTCCCCCCCCCGCTCCCCTTCCCCCCCCGCTCCCCTTCCCCCCCCCCCCCCGCTCCCCTTCCTCCCCCCGCTCCCCTTCCCCCCTCCGCTCCCCTTCCCCCCCTCCGCTCCCCTTCACCCCCCCTCCGCTCCCCTTCACCCCCCCTCCGCTCCCCTTTCCACCCCCCCTCCGCTCCCCTTTCCACCCCCCCTCCGCTCCCCTTTCCACCCCCCCCTCCGCTCCTCTTCCCCCCCCCATCACCTCTTTTTCCCCTTTCCCCTCCCACCCCCTCCCACACTTCCACCCCCTCCTCTAACCCTTCCCCCCCCTCCTCTAACCCTTCCCCCCCCTCCTCTAACCCTTCCCCCCCTCCTCTAACCCTTCCCCCCCGTCCTCTAACCCTTCCCCCCCTCCTCTAACCCTTCCCCCCCTCCTCTAACCCTTCCCCCCCCTCCTCTAACCCTTCCCCCCCCCTCCTCTAACCCTTCCCCCCCCCTCCTCTAACCCTTCCCCCCCCCTCCTCTAACCCTTCCCCCCCCCCTCCTCTAACCCTTCCCCCCTCCTCCACCCCTTGCCCCCCTCCTCCACCCCTTGCCCCCCTCCTCCACCCCTTGCCCCCCTCCTCCACCCCCTCCTCCCCTTCCCGCCGCCCTTCGCCTTCATGCCCGCCTTACCGCCTCCCCACCCCCGCCTCTGCCTTTCACCCGCCCTTACTCCGGCCGCCTCTGCCTTTCACCCACCGCCTCACAGCCGCTGCACGCACTCAACAGACACCCGCCACACTCGACACATATCTGCCGCCACACACACCTGCTGGCTCCCACCCCTACGCACCGACATCACTGACCCACCGCCTCACACCCTAGCAGGACCCCCACTCACAGACAGCACTCACAACCCACGCGCCAGCCGCCGCCTCACACCTTTGCAGGACCCCCACTCACAGACAGCACTCACAACCCACGCACCACCCGCCGCCTCACACCCTAGCAGGACCCCCACTCGCACACAGCACTCACAACCCACGCGCCACCCGCCGCCTCACACCCTAGCAGGACACACGACTCAGATTTTTACATCACTTATGCCACCAAAATATACATTGTACTGTGGTGTGTTTACAATAAACCATTTTTATACAACATCGTATTACATTTTCTTCCATCTTTCTTTTCAACATTATTATCCAACCTTTACAACAAACAGTCACCTATTGTTCCACGATTTATAAATAATACTACCTATTACGCATTTACATCCCGGGCAACGCCGGGTCTCTCAGCTAGTATCCCCTAAAGGCCGGTAAGGTTAATGCAGGAACTTATCATTATGTGAGTGAAGTTATACATGAAGGTGGCGTTACCCCTATCAGACACTGAAATATTGGTTTTGCTGGAGAGGGAGAAGGAGAGAGTCCTATTTTAAAAGGAGGAGCAATTGACTTGTATACCTCCCAAAACACTCCTTTATATAACATGTGGCGAAATACAAGTGAACAAACCTGAGGTGCCTGGGAAATATGCAAATTTTTAATATGCAAAGAATATTGAAATTAGTATTTTTCTCAGGTATCTCAGGTGTGGTCACTAAAATAGGACTCTCTGGCCCAGATCCAGCAAAGGGTGCTAAGCTTCAGCACGACTTAATCCCCATTCACATGCTTTGTGAATCTGGGCCCCTCTCCCTCTCCTTAAAGGGACCCTGCTTGCAGATAATGTCATGCTGCGTTGCAGTAACGTGATGCTGAGCCTATGCGAGTGAGATGTATTTTGACCATTGTGTTGGCATGTAATTATCTTTGTGGAGTCATGTTACCCTCAAGGAAAATAACGATTGTTACTATTTTAGGTCACATCGGATTACGAGCCTTGGTTTCACAGAGGTTTGTGCATCTGGGCCCGTGTTTCAATATGGTACATATAGCATATGTTAGAGCAGGGGGGCTCAACTTCAGCCCTCAAGCCTCCCCCCCACCCCCAAACAAGTCAGGTTTTCAGGATATCCCTGCTTCAGCACAGGTGGAATAGTCAGTCCCTGCTTCAGCACAGGTGGCTCAATCAGAGGCTCAGTCTGATTGAACCACCTGTGCTGAAGCTGGGATATCCAGAAAAACTGACCTGTTGGGGGGGGGGGAGGGGTTGAAGACTGGAGTTGAGCGCCCCCTGTGTTAGAGAAAGAGAAGTGCTATAGCGAGGGGCCATTCTCTGAAATGGAAGGTGCCTGGTTGAGGGGAAATGTAAGATAGTTTTTCTTACCAGAGAGGGGGGTGGATTTAGGAAACAGCTCCACAACAGAGGTGGGAATTCAAATATGCTTGGGACAGACACAACGCTATCCCAAGTATAAAAGAACGCAAAGGCTATAGTCGCATCTGAGGCTTCACAACAGATGGGCAGAAAGATTATCTGGCATCAATCCTATATTTCTTTGCTTCTTGGCCAGCTGAATGTAGCAATGAAGGGAATGCCATGTGTACTATACAGCACCAGAGGAGATTATAACGCGGCGGGCGCAAGGGGGAGCTGCACACGTGTAATAACATCTACAGCTCAACGCCATTATAGCATGATCCGCTACAACAGGGATCCGCTTATAACGCGGTTTGAGCGTGGCTCCTGATCTGATTCTGTGCTTTTGCTGCTAGCGCACCCCCCCCCCCCACCACTTTTTTAGATCTCTTCTCATGCAACACCAAACCAGATTTTAGAAGTAACCAAGGAATTAACAAACATGACACTGCATGTGGAACACGTAAGGCATGCGTGGGGGTGCCGCTGTGCCGCCTCCGGCAGTCGCGGAACCCCTGATCGCAGCCATTTTTTTTCCGCGAACCACTTATAACGCGATCGCATCAGGTGGACCCCGAGAACTGCGTTATAACGGGTTTCAGCTGTATTTATCTATTCATCATCTATATTAATGCATAACCCTTTGCAAACAAGGATCCTTTGCTCTTGAGGTGTATGGGCAAGAAGGACAAAGAAAGACCAGGAAGTCAGTATTTCCACTGACACTGGATGTGAGATTTCACGCAGTCGATGTTTGAGGTTGGTCACATAGTTTATGTTGTAAGAAAAGCTCTGTATGAAGGCTAATCCATAAACAGATGCTTCTGTTTTTATATGTGTTCATGTCTCAGTGCAGCATGTAACTTAAATAAAAAAAATAATGGAACGAACATATTTAGGAATTCAGGTGTCTTGTTTCCAGCATGGCAGGCAAGGTGAGCAAAGCAGTCCTTCTTATCTGCCATCATATTTTAGGTTTCAATGTACTGTGACATCAGTGAAAGAACTGTAAATGTATATGTACAAATGAACCTTCAGATATACACTTTTACACACCAGAGGCAACAGCCATGTTGCAGGAGCGGCTCAGTGAGTAAAAGACTGACTCCGTAAGCCATAACACCGAGCCTGAATCAGGGGTTCAATTTCCGGTGTCTGCTCCTTGTGACGTTGGGCAAGTCACTTTATCTCCCTGTTCCTCAGGCATCAAAATCATAGATTGTAAGCTCACCTGGGCAGGGACTGTGTCTGTAACATTCCTATGTGCTGCGTACCGCGCGCTGTACTGTAATTGTGACGCGCTTTGTGTCCCATGGGGAGAAAACCGCTATATGAAATAAAGTTATTATTAAAACTCCACAAAAGCAAGGTTTTGACATTCTTAGATAAGTGAGCTCATAAAGTAATTTTAATTTCTGGGTAGGTTTTTAAGTCTGCATTTCAGTTTAAATCAATATCCGTGAACCTTATTTGAATTGGGGTTCACGTGCTACAAATATTGGGAGTTATGTATTAAGGTGATTTTGATGCAAACGACATCATTTTTATGTTTCATCTCTATGCGTTAATGTTTCTCAAGCTTTGTTCCACCTTTAGCCCCATTTGCGCCAGCCTGCGACATACATATATCTGTATTGTTATATTAAGAATGGGCACAAAAGTTTGAATTTCATTTGAAAAAATTTAGTTTTTTCCATCATTTCTCTTTAACAAAACCAAAACAATGATATTTTTAGAACCAAAACACACACGTGTGAAAAAGCCCACGTGTGAATATGCCCACGTATGAATATGCCCACATGTGAATATGCCCACGTGTGAATATGCCCACCCATAGTTAATATACAGTCACATCCCCAAATTACAATTGAACTATTGTCCTGGGTGGATATTTTGGGGCTACTGTATAATAAAAATGAATGTAAATCGCAGTTTGGATGTCTGATTTGGTAGAAGAGTAAGCGTTTCTCACAAAAAAGTCATTCTGTTAAATGAATTGATCTATTTAATACCAGAGGGCATCCTGGGCATATTATCTAAGCAGTGCTATGTCAGATAACACCTTGTGTTGCTTATTCAAGTGAAGGTGTCATAGTTGATATAGGCCATAATATTTAGTTTTAAAAAGCAATATCCTACATGTGTGTTTTTTTAAATAAATGTACTATGCGAAAATACTTTTAAAAATGTATTCTAATGTAACAAGCATTTCTGTTTCTATAGCAACCATTTACAAAGTCACATCCCTTTCTTCTTCTGAAACAGGCTCTGGCACACCCATTTTGAGCCCCGCCCTCTCACTAGCAGTGCACCAATTGTATCTAGTTTCTGTCTGGTCACATGATCTTCCCTGCAGAACTTTGCATCTTTGTTCCTCTTCTGCTGCATTGACAGCCATTTAGTGAGCCCCTGAGCCGATTCTTTGCTGATCGATCACAGGAGAACGTATCGATCGTCAATTTAGCTAATTACTTATCATTATGTGGATTGTATTGATGCACAGATTGTATGGAATTTATTTTTTCTTAATGTAAATGTCAGCTTGAACTGCTGCTTTAAGTTAAAGTATGATGTTAGTAGTGAATTTAGGCCCATATTTGCTAAGCAGTGCTATGCCATTAGACAGCTAGAGCCAGAAGACACCTTACAGTCTATTCACCAGCATCAGAATGTGTCCTGTTGAGTAGCATCGACTTGTAAATATGGCCCTCATATGGCCATGCTGTGTACCGTTCTAAGCAGCTCTCTGCAATAAGACGCGTTATAGTCCATTCAAGTCAATGGCTGTATCCTGGAAGGTGTCTCCCAGTAAATATGGGCCATAAGGCGTTAATAAAATGTGTATATAATGTTTGATTAATCTGCAGAAATTGGCCCCAGCAGAACTTTCATTAAAATCAAATGTTATATGCACTTCAGTGAATAATTACCTAGCTCAGGGGGGCTCAACTCCCTCCCCCCCCCCCCCCCAATAAGTCAGGATATCCCAGCTTCGGCAATGGTGGCTCAATCAGTCCCTGCTTCAGCACAGGTGGCTCAATCAGTCCCTGCTTCAGCACAGGTGGCTCAATCGGTCCCTGCTTCAGCACAGGTGGCTCAATCAGTCCCTGCTTCAACATAGGTGGCTCAACCAGAACCTGTGCTGAAGCTGGGATATCCTGAAAACCTGATCCCTTGGGGGAGGCTTGAGGACTGGAGTTGAGCCCCCCTGACCTAGCTGACAATTAACACTTGCAAATATAACTGACTTATGAATACATCTGCAACATATCTCCGTATAATTCAGCTCTGTCTGATTTGTGTTCTTCCCCAACAGGTAACCAAGATGTTGGCCGTTGTGGTAATCCTGTTCGCTCTCCTGTGGATGCCGTATCGCACGCTGGTGGTGGTGAACTCTTTCATGGACCCTCCGTACCTGAACGTGTGGTTCCTGCTGTTCTGCAGAATGTGCATCTACCTTAACAGTGCGATCAACCCCATCATCTACAACCTGATGTCCCAAAAGTTCAGGGCGGCCTTCAAAAACCTATGCAAATGTGAGCAGAAAAGGACAGAGAAGGCCGCCAAGTACAACGTCCCCGTATATTACAGCGTCATGAAGGACAGTTCCCACGACAGCCCCGACCACGATCTCACTGACCAAGAAGACCTCAACGGGTTTCCAGCCAAAAAAGTCAGCTTCACCGAGAAGTGTGTAGCCACCAGAACAACATACAGTGTGGCGTAATGCCCAACACTCAGTACAACACGGAGTGTGTTAGTTGTGTCAGCGTAATGTATTGCCAATCGTGTTGTGCTAATGTTTGAAAAATAATGCCTGAATGGGGGAAAAAAAACATCTGTACGGTAGATAACGGAAACGTAACTGAAACTGATCTCGCGCTGCCAAATACCTGTACAATATTTTGCTCTTATGCTGCATTTAAGTACAATGAGTAATCTTATCACAGAACCACTAGCCACATTACTGCTTGTTGGTGTACCTTCAGAAAGCTGCAGATCAGTGATTCTCAAACTAAGCTCAATGAACCACCAGTGACCCCCAACGTCTTTAATGGGGGTCTCCATACCCAAAGCCTTTCAAAATTAACTTCAGCCAACTCCTCTTTTATATCGTTTGTAAGGCTGCTTTTTAGATAAGGGTTCAGTATTTATCAAATATATTTTAATATATATATCTTATACTATATTAGTGAAAGCACTGTATGTTTGCCTGCCTGCCTGCCTGCATGCATGCCTGCCTGCTGGATGTCCGGTGTCCCTAGCGGCAATCTCATTGGTCCCTTGGCCCGCCCGCCCCCGCACACCTCTCATTGGCCTCACACACTCACACCACCCCCTTGGCCCGCCCCCCACACCTCTCATTGGCCTGAGGCGGAGTGACGGGCCAAAGGTCCAAAAAAATAAATAAAACACACACACACACACCTCTCTCCCCCTCTCCAAATCACCTTTTCCCCCCTCCCCAGCGGCATCACCTCTTCCCCCTCCCCAGCGGCATCACCTCTTCCCCCTCCCCAGCGGCATCACCTCTTCCCCCTCCCCAGCGGCATCACCTCTTCCCCTCCCCAGCGGCATCACCTCTTCCCCCTCCCCAGCGGCATCACCTCTTCCCCCTCCCCAGCGGCATCACCTCTCCCCGCTCCAAATCACCTCTCCCCCTCCCCAGCGGCATCACCTCTTCCCCCTCCCCAGCGGCATCACCTCTTCCCCCTCCCCAGCGGCATCACCTCTTCCCCCCTCCCCAGCGGCATCACCTCTCCCCGCTCCAAATCACCTCTCCCCGCTCCAAATCACCTCTCCCCCCTCCCCGCTCCAAATCACCTCGCTTCCCGCAGCTGCCACGCGGCGCGTAAGATGGCGGACCCCCTTCCTCCCTCGCGGCGCCGAGTCAGACGGTGGCGGCGCCCGGAAGTACAGGTAGGTGTCGCTCCCCACCTCCGGCGCCAAACGGAACTGAGAAAGGGCGCATCAACTGAGGTGTGTGTGTGTGTGTGTGTGTGTGTGTCACTGTCCACTGCCCCCCCCTCCTATCCACTGCCCCCCCCTCCTGTCCACTGCCCCCCCCTCCTGTCCACTGCATCCCCCCTCCTGTCCACTGCGTCCCCCCTCCTGTCCCCCCTCCTGTCCACTGCCCCCCCCTCCTGTCCACTGCCCCCCCTCCTGTCCACTGCCCCCCCCTCCTGTCCACTGCCCCCCCCTCCTGTCCACTGCCCCCCCTCCTGTCCACTGCCCCCCCCTCCTGTCCACTGCCCCCCCCCCTCCTGTCCACTGCCCCCTCCCTCCTGTCCACTGCCCCCCCCCTCCTGTCCACTGCCCCCCCCCTCCTGTCCACTGCCCCCCCCTCCTGTCCACTGCCCCCCCCCTCCTGTCCACCTTGCCCCCCCCCTCCTGTCCACTGCCCCCCCCCTCCTGTCCACTGCCCCCCCCCTCCTGTCCACTGCCCCCCCCCCTCCTGTCCACTGCCCCCCCCCTCCTGTCCACTGCCCCCCCCTCCTGTCCACTGCCCCCCCCCCTCCTGTCCACTGCCCCCCCCCCTCCTGTCCACTGCCCCCCCCCCCTCCTGTCCACTGCCCCCCCCCCCTCCTGTCCACTGCCCCCCCCCTCCTGTCCACTGCCCCCTCCCTCCTGTCCACTGCCCCCCCCTCCTGTCCACTGCCCCCCCCTCCTGTCCACTGCCCCCCCCTCCTGTCCACTGCCCCCCCCCTCCTGTCCACTGCCCCCCCCTCCTGTCCACTGCCCCCCCCCTCCTGTCCACTGCAGGAAATGCAGGGGAGGAATCCATGCCTTTGAGGCGCCCCCCCCCTCCCTTTGACGCCCCCCCCCCTCCCTTTGACGCCCCCCCCCCTCCCTTTGACGCCCCCCCCTCCCTTTGACGCCCCTCCCTTTGACGCCCCCCCTCTCCCTTTGACGCCCCCCCCCTCTCCCTTTGACGCCCCCCCCCCTCTCCCTTTGACGCCCCCCCCCTCCCTTTGACGCCCCCCCCCTCCCTTTGATGCCCCCCCCTCCCTTTGACGCCCCCCCTCCCTTTGACGCCCCCCCCCCTCCCTTTGACGCCCCCCCCTCCCTTTGACGCCCCCCCCTCCCTTTGACGCCCCCCCCCCTCCCTTTGACGCCCCCCCCCTCCCTTTGACGCCCCCCCCCTCCCTTTGACGCCCCCCCCCCTCCCTTTGACGCCCCCCCCCCTCCCTTTGACGCCCCCCCCCCTCCCTTTGCCGCCCCCCCCCCTCCCTTTGACGCCCCCCCCCTCCCTTTGACGCCCCCCCTGCTTTTGACGCCCCCCCCTGCCTTTGACGCCCCGCGCGCACACACTGACTGACTGCCGCACGCACGCACACACTGACTGACGCGCACACAAAGCCTGACTGACGCACGCACACACTGACTGAGGCACACACTGACTGTGTGTGCGTCAGTCAGTCTGTGTGTGTTTGTGTTTCTGCCTCAGACTCACTGACGCGCGAGCAAACACACAGTGACTGACGCACACACGCTACATGAAGCTGTAAAGGAGGGAGGGAGGGGGGGGACTGGATTGATGTGAATGGGGGACAAACAGAGAGAGGGGGGAGGAGAGAGAGGAACGGGAACATTACATCCCGGGCAACGCCGGGTCTCTCAGCTAGTATATATATATATAATCAGTCAGATGAATAGAGAGTAAAGTGTATGCATGGTCAGCCACCAAATGGTTATTTACATTGAAGTGGTCGGATATATGGAATAGTTTGAGGACCCTTACTGTAGATGATCCTAAGAAATTCCCAATGGAGTCTGTTATGAAACATCTGGATGTATATCAGTAGCGAGACACAAGCCGGAGATATTCTCTTCAGTGTCCTCTTCTTAACTCTGCATTAGAGATGTGTAAACTGGTCGCAGCACTTTGCAAATGTAGCTATTTATGGCAAATGGCATCATTCCCCCAAAATATTTGCTGGATCGTGTGACCAATGGGCGGTTGATACTGGTGGTTTGACCAATGGGCGGTTGATACTGGTGGTTTAACCAATGGGCAGTTGATACTAGTGGTTTGACCAATGGGCAGTTGATACTAGTGGTTTGACCAATGGGCAGTTGATATTACTCATGTGACCTATTTAAAAAAAAAAAAAAGAAAGAAAATTGACATAAATGTGGTTGAAATTGCAAAATAAAGGCACATTTTGTAGGGGGGGGGAGGAGGCAACATTTTGCACCCTTTTGTAAGGGTGCTGCTGCCAGAATCACTCTACTCTTTCCTAAATCTGTCTCAGCGTCTCCCCTGCTGAAATCCCTCTCCTGCTTCCTATCAAATCTCGCATCTCGCATTCAATTCTACTCCTCACTTTTAAAGCTTTACACTCTTCTGTCCCTCCTTACATCTCAGCCCTAATTTCTCGCTATGCACCATCCCGACTCTTGCGTTCTGTTCAAGGATGTTTTCTCTCTACCCCCTTTGTATCTAAAGCCCTCTCCCACCTTAATCCTTTCTCACTGACTGCCCCACACCTCTGGAATGCCCTTCCCCTCAATACCCGACTAGCACCCTCTCTATCCACCAAGACTCACCTTAAGATACACCTGCTTAAAGAAGCATATGAGTAGCACAGTGCCTAATAATATACACGATACATAAAGCTTGGTCCCCTGCAGACGTACTTAACTCCCTCCTACTGTCTCTGTACGTTCTTCCTACTAATTAGATTGTAAGCTATTCGGAGCAGGGACTCCTCTTCCTAAATGTTACTTTTATGTCTGAAGCACTTATTCCCATGATCTGTTATTTGTATTATTTGTTATTTATATGATTGTCACGTGTATTACTACTGTGACGCGCTATGTACATTAATGGCGCTATATAAATAAAGATGTACATATATACTATAAAAACCCTGCACAATTTCAACACGTTGCGGGGGGGGGGGGGGGGGGGGGAATGTGCCCGAATCCTGGACAGTATACCTATGGCTAATTCCCAGGGGACGCTGCTGCACGCGTGCGCCGTCCTGGCAGCACGTGCACTGCTTAAAACCGCGGTCTGTAGGGAGCGATCGGAGGTGCAGGGGGCGTGGCCAAAACGGGGAGTGGGCGCTGCCATGACGGGGGGGGGGGGGGAGACAGGGGGCCATGACATCAGGCACAACACAAAGCACAGCCCAGCAGCCCCAAGCACAGAACAGGGAAAATAACGAGGACCAGGGGGCTGTTATACTGTTATCAATGAAGCTGCACAAGTTGGAGGAAGAAAATAATCCATTTGAAAGAAACGTAGTTACCGTTTGTAGATACAGCTGGTACTATTGTTGCCCATAAGTACTTTGCACCAATATTGAGACTTTGATGAATAACCCCTCCGCCCCCCCCCCCCCCCCCCTGGATATAACGTTTTCTGTTTGTTACATTTGCATTGCTTGTTGGAGGCTATTTATCAAAGTTTAATAGCACAAGATGTATCAAAGAAAACATTCCCCAAAAGAAAATAATGTTTTTATTCCCTTTGGTAAATCTGATGCTGTTTTTTTTTTGCTGTAAAGAGACTTTCATAAATAACCCACTTGTTGTTATTAAAAATGCAAACCCCTTATAAATAGTCCTCTTTAATAGGGCAATAATTACAATTAAGACAGCCTAAACGCAGTGTAAATTATTGAGAGGTTACTGAAAAATCCTCTTTAAGAGAATGTGCTCAACTTTCACATAAAAGCCGATATAGACCGAAAATATGGGATTTCCTTTGCACAAAACAAACACAACTGAGAAACTGTACCATGCATCAACCAAAAGGTATCTTCCAAAACCATCAGAAAACACAAGTATTCATATTTCAGATGTCGTTTAATATTTTATCTCCTTTTAAACCATGCCCACTTGTTTCTTTCCTGAATATAATTCTGTCCCACCAAAGCGATCGGCCCTTGTATTGGCTCCCGGCGCAACCACGTGACCGCGTCGCCGCACGGGCACACAATCATCTTGTATCCCCTGCTGGCTAACGCGCCACAGCGCCGCGTGAGCCAACACGCAAGGAGACACTGGGGCCTGCCTCTGCTGAGATGAGTGATTGGCGTACGGCGTGCACGCCATCGCCGCCGTCACCGGTGACCTAGCCCAACTCTACTTGGCATGCTTAAGATTCATCAAGTGGTGAGGCGCAACACGAAGAAGCTCTAAAAGCAAAAGAAAGGAGGAGTACGTTCTCACAAGCGCCTTACACGTTTTGGAATTTTAGTAAAGTCAATAAGAAACACAAAATTGGATCAATATTTAAAAGGTTTGCAATTTCAAGCAAAGAAGGGTGGGGGGCCGTGCTGGTCTTTTCTTCCATGTAGAAACAAAGGAGGGAGAGGGAGTAGGGGGTATGATACCTTATATTGGACCAACAAGTAGAAGATCTGTTACAAGCTTTCCAACTTCTCGGGAGCCTTCGAGTCCTACCCCTATCCTGAGAGGTTGGAAGCTTGTGGTACTGGGGTTACATGATGAAGAACCGATGGGTGAGGCGATGGGGAGGCGATGGAGAGGTGATGATGGGGAGGTGATGATGTGGAGGCAATGGGGAGGTGATGATGGGGAGGTGATGGGGAGGCGATGTGGAGGCAGACTCCGGTTGTGCAAACTCTTGCTGAACACACAATGACATCAAACAAAAGAGACTGGCCAGAGAGATCGGAGAGCGATCAGCTTCCTATGCAAATTCCACCCTTTTTGGTTCGGCAAAAAAGTTTGCACCTTGTTCACTTAACGCTACAAGTTCTGATGTTAAAAACAGCACCAGACAGGTCAAGCAAAAAATATGTTTAAAAGCAATGGAATTTTTTCTTTAGTTATTGTAACTCCATCATTTTACGTAAATGAATTGAAGTGGTTTGCATGAGTTTCGCCTCACTTGTGGCTAGCGAGCATTGTGAGCGGTGGTTATAGCAGGAGATAGCCAATGCAGTAAATCCGCTATTCTTAGGCTGCATTAACCTCTGTTCCTGAGAGATCTGCGCCAAAGGTAAGAACAAGCGTTACACATATGCCCCCAGCGCAAATTGATGCAGATGTGCGTTTTTGTTCCATAATTTGGAGCAAATTGCACCATTTTCCTACATATCCCTGCTTCAGAACAGGTGGCTAAATTGTATTGTATTGTATGTCTTTATTTATATAGCGCCATTAATGTACATAGCGCTTAATCAATGTCAACGACTGCCCCACCTGTGCTGAAGCAGGTACATTCTGAAAACCTGACCTGGTGGTGGCCTTTGAGGACTGGAGTTGGAAACCCCCTGTTCTTCTGCATAAAGAACAGTAAACTTTACACTTCTGTTTCACACAATCGTTATTCCATCCCAATTATAATGATCACTGACTTCCTCTGTTCTCTGGCGTACGGGGGAATACGCCGATCCTGGATTGGTTTAAACCAATGTCATGTTACTTAGAAAATATAAAGAAAACCATCATTAGATCATTGGATTTTGCCTTGGAAAGATAATTACACCGAAACTATTACAAAAATAATCAATCAACGCTCTAGTGACTTGGACAGAGGAAGTAAGGGAGGAACGATCATTGGAGTTTCAGATGCTTGGAAAGTAACGCAGGACTCAGATTAATTTGGCAAAGTTTCAGCATTTGATAGAGCTTGAAATATTTAGTTCCCAACATTGAACAAGAATGTTTATTGTAGATCTTCCTAAATGTTTCAAGATGTAGGGGGTTATCTTCAAATCTGCTGTGTAAAAGGAGTGCTAACACCGCCACATGAAAACATTGGTTTCCCAAATCTTCAAAAACGTTGGAGAAACACATTTTTTTATCGAACTTTTGACACCAAAAGTTCTAGAGAAATTACCCAAATTGTTAACAAAATCGCTATTTTGCTTTTTTAAGCTGCTAAATGTAAGTGACAAAAATAAATCCAACATTGATTGATTTTTAGCGTCAAGTGAAATTTGTTGAGGATTGTTTTTCCAACGCTGGCTGACGCACATTTCTACTAAAGATTTAATCATTAAAAAACTTCTTCGTATTGAAGTACTTTCCAACAAAAACGCTACAATTCAAACGGGATTTTATTGCGATTCACCTACAGTACAATTGTTCCCATTGTGATTAAAAAATACTTAACCCAACGTAAGAGAGTTAAAAAAATTAATCAACTATGCGTGAAAAGAGATGAAAAGAATCAGACTCATCCTTGGAATGGTAAATGGTAAAATTGCTTAAAATTATTTATCACACAGAAAGGTAACGATCAACAGAAATATCATTTTTTTTCTATAGTGTTATATTTAGGCATTTGTAACTATATCACAACATCAGTCTTTCACTCCTAAGGGATGTTTTATCTGAGGTTGACCCAACACCTGAGAAATGGTAGCAGTTTTACTCTCTGCTACTGGCAAGCATTAAATAGCTTTATCTAGCCTATTTAGAAATATTAGTGTAGCTGCTTCACTTCCTCAGATGTTAGGACTCCGAACCTACACGTGTAGATACATTTAACAGTGTGAAGAAAGATATTTGTGTGACCACCTGATGCCCCATTCTCCTTACCCATGTATAGCATATTTACAATCAATATTACAGGTTAACAATTTACCGATGAGAGTTCAGTGGGGGGAATCGTGTAACAAACAGATGATGTGATATTCAGACTTCACTGTTACCATCCTTTGGGTCGATGTATCAGCGCGTTTTTGTAATTCTTTACAATTGAAAGGAGGCCGTTTCATCTTGTGTTGCTGTACAAGGGGCTTCCTGCCAGCCTAATATTGCCCCGCGTGGTAGCTGGTGGTTTGGTTAGCATCCTGTCACAGTGATATATATTAAATTCTAGGTAGAAGAGAAGGGATCCCATGCCCCCTTAGCGACGCTACTTCAATAGCATCCAGGATATGAAAAGTTCACATGTGTCTGTAAGTATTTAAATGCCATTGACTGTCCCATATGAATATAATGTCCCTCGTAGCCACGTTATGATACAGTGGTCTGGTCTCCTCAATAGCCTCTGTCCCGAGGTATATCTTATTATGGGGTAAACCAGCTGTAATGAAAGCAAATAACTCACGGTTTGCACGTGGGACCCGGACAGCGTCGGCGTGCTCCAACCAGGGTACATACGAAAATGTAGAAGGGTGAGGCGGTGCAGCTGCTCGGGGAAAGAGACTGCAGACCGGGACTTCTTAACTAAGTACAAAAAGCGCTTTATTGGCACATAGTAGCAAAGAGACTAACTCTTACGCGTTTCGCACGGAGGTCCGGGCTTTATCAAAGATTACTCCGCCTCACCCTTCTACATTTTCATATATTCAATTCTGCCTGCACATCTCTGCCAGATTTCAAATGGTGTTACTACCTAATAATCTTTAAAACATGCATTGCCAAGTGTTTTGTGTCTCGCCCAACTTCCAGCAAAAGGCCCCTAGATACCCGAGTTATGTATGACATTATTAGCCAATTATCCCACAAAGCTGGAATTTTCTGCGTGAAGAATTGTGGCCATATTTACTCTGCCCTGACCCACCTCCCGACGCCTGGAGACACCCCGATGTTGATTTTGTCTCAGTATAAAAAGCTGAATATAACTTCAGCAATCTGAAATAATTCCACATACTGTACTTTCTATGACACTATGAGGTGGAGTTTGTTTTTTTTAACTGTGTGCAAATGTATGTTTATTTACTCAAATGTAAAAACAAATTGTAAATATCCATGCGTATAGGTACTCTCGGGATAATATTTACTGCATAAAATATGTGACAGAATTGGCTGTGATGTTTCCAAAATCCCATTGAACCCCATGGAAAGTTTGAAATATTCAGATCTTTATTGTGACGCAGGTTACATCTGCACACTGTATATCTAACGCCAACTGCATGTTTTATAGTATACATAGCAAATACTGTATGTGTAGCTGTGCTTACAGCTTACAGCTAACATCTACAGCATAGCATGAACGTACGTGTGAATTAGAGCTGTGATTACCCAACACCTATTTAATTATCCTACCTTAGACATTACTGCACAACTGTAAATTCTTCTCATCGTTTTACTCAATAATTAAAGAGAACTGTTATAAAGTAAGCCTAATAAATGACATTGCACATGACTTTATGTAAACTTTTGTACCGAGTATATGGATAGCATATCTTATCTGTATGTATTTCCTAATTAAAGAATGCTGTTAAAGCACAGATCTGAATGTATCTGGTTTCATATGTGTACAATGAATATGTTATTGCTTATATAGAAATACAGTACCTGCTTTTCTAAACCTCTTCCAAACACTATGGAACCTATTCAGGTAGCATCGATAAGTGACTTAACGCTTGTGCACTTTCCATGCGATTTTGCATGTGTAGCTATTCACAAAGCTGTGATCACATGTTAATATCGCCTGTAAATGGCTTTTTTTTACAAGCGTTATCACTCTGGCTCTGACTAGCCGTCCGGCAGCTCAAAAAATGCAGAAACCCGTCTTTTGTGCCAGTCACTGCTATTCAGGTAATTCCGAGATGCAAATCACGGGATAAATACTCGCTTTTTTTATCATCACCTAAAGGATGGCGAGATCAGATTAGTGATTTGCATCAGACGGAGTAGAATTTATTTTTACTACATAGGATAGAAGCCGGGGGTCTCCGGAGCTGACCCGCATTAATATCAGCTCCGGAGACCCCCTGCGTCAATCCTATGTAATAAAAATAAAATTATTTAGTGGCTAACTGCTAAGATAATGAAGGGGTTAAAGAGCAGTACCTGATTTGTTGGGGGAAGAGGGGTTGGGTGAAGGTTGTAGCTGCCCCAGGGTGGGTGTTTAGGCCTCCAGGGAGGGTTATGGGAAGGATTAAGCCCTTTATTACCTTAGCAGTTACTACCTGAGAATGTGGGCCTAAGAGCCATATCAAAGACTAGAAAACAATAAGGTTCATGAATACACTTAATGTCACAAAGAAAAATTAGCAAAGAAAGTTTTTATGCTGCCAGAAATAATACACAAGTTTTCTGTAAATAATCAACAATTATTTAACAGAAGTTGCATCTATCGCCCCATGAATTAGGATTAAATAATGCAAACCCATTTTGAAATCAAGCATTCATGTCAACATTACCCCACCGATGAGAAGATTGAGCTTATAAATGGATTAGCACAAAGTTGAAACAATTACAGGAACAGAACTGTATTATCTTTCCTATATCTGGTTATCACGCGATCCATGAGTTCCTTTCAACAATGGATCAGCACTGAAGTTCTAAACCCTTATTCATCGTGGCGTGAAGCAGCTTCCGTGTGCTGGAGGTCCGCTCCATTCAAATCAATGGGACTAAAGACCATATTTACCAAGCAGTCTTCAGCCATACGACCTTTCAAAGCTTGAAGACACCCAAGTAAATAGTCCGTGAGCTGTCTCCCAGCGCCGGAAGGTGTCTTTTGACAAAAGACCGCGTAGTAAATATTGCTGTAAATCTCCTTTAGTGCATAAAAGCACTAAGCTCCGGTAAGGGGGATTGGAAATCGATCCTCACATTAGCTGCAGTTGACACTGAATCAAGCTCCATTATCCCTTATCGGAGTTTAGTAATTATTCCCTTAAGTGCAATTATTCCCTTAAGTGCAGTAAACCATTAGGGTGCGTTATTATTGATGTGCATAGCAGCAGGTCAGTAATGCCCTCAACCAGTACTCAAGTGTCACCAACAGGTCAGGTTGTAAGGATATTCCTGCTTCAGCATAGGTGGCGCAATTAGTGGCTCAGCCGTTGACTGGGGTTGGCTCAATCAGTGGTGCTAAAGCAGGGGTGTCCTTAAAACCTGACCTGCTGGTGGCCCCTGAGGACTGGAGTTGGCCACGCCTGTCCTATACCAGTGCTGTAAATTGACAACAGCAAAAATGTATTAGAGAAAGTTCTTGGGAGTTTAAAATAAGGCAACTACAGTGACATTCAGTGCCCCAAAACATGGCAAGTAAGAGAGGAGCGCTCGGATTATCAATAAATTAGAGCTGATAACAATAAAACCCCGGTGTGCACCTCTGGCAGGGAAGAGGTTAATGTGGAATGCCCGTGTCCCGGGGAGGTGTGTACAGTACAACTGAAACGGGCCGAAGTCCCTGTTATGTGCTTAGAAATGTCATACACGGGCACATCCACTCAGCAAATGATAATGTATGGACTGACCGTAATGGGCAGTCATTAACAGCGTGTTCACGTAGGTAACTGCTCCCAAGGGCGAATGATTAGGAGTGAGAATAATTGATCCATTTAAATAAATGACCCAGCACCAGGAAATTAAGTGTTGTGTGTGTGTGTGTGTGTGTGTGTGTAATAACTTACATGTAAAGCTACTGATTCATATAGTGAGGTGCATTTTAAAAGGGTGATACTGTGATCCAATGGTAATAGCACTACTGCCGGAATCCTCCATGGCCTTTAACACCCCAAATATCTCCCCGTGAATCACTCCGATGCTCAAAACGCAATTGTGGGTCAAAATGGCCACATCATTTAATTCACAATCTTACACGTAAATTAAGATGACCTTGCCAGCACCGTGTATATGTAGAGATCAAGATCAACTTGTACCCCAACCACCAGCTGTACCCACTCGCTGGGCTGATCCAAATGTCCTAATCAACATTCCATGAGATGGCACCACCAGGCTGTTCACCGAGGCGTATTAGGAGCAGCAAACTTTGCCATCAGGTATGGGTTCTACCTGCCCTTCACCCACCATGAGAGGACACCCCCATGTTCTGCCACTCACCATTGGGTTGTTGTGCTGTCTCTCACACCACTAAACCCTTTCACCTAGCACAGGCAGTATCAGCGCCTCTCCCAATATATACAGTGGAAGTGGGGGGAGACCCTCATATAATAATAATAGTATGTTCTTGTATAGCGCTGCTAGTTTTACAGAGACATTTTGCAGACACAGGTCCCTGCCCCGTGGAGCTTACAATCTATGTTATTGGTGCCTGAGGCACCGGGAGATAAAGTGACTTGCTCAAGGTCACAAGGAGCCGACACTGGGAATTGAACCAGGTTCCGTGCCAGTCAGTGTCTTTACTCACTGAGCCACTCCTTCTCCTGCTTCACACTCAGTGCCAGTCAGTGTCTTTACTCACTGAGCCGCTCCTTCTCCTGCTTCACACTCCGTGCCAGTCAGTGTCTTTACTCACTGAGCCGCTCCTTCTCCTGCTTCACACTCAGTGCCAGTCAGTGTCTTTACTCACTGAGCCGCTCCTTCTCCTGCTTCACACTCAGTGCCAGTCAGTGTCTTTACTCACTGAGCCGCTCCTTCTCCTGCTTCACACTCAGTGCCAGTCAGTGTCTTTACTCACTGAGCCACTCCTTCTCCTGCTTCACACTCAGTGCCAGTCAGTGTCTTTACTCACTGAGCCACTCCTTCCCTCACCTCAGCTGATGTTGTGTGCGTTCCTCTGGCAAGGCCCGTCCGCTGCTGTGACAAAATATGTGAACATGATTTACCAAACGCCCAGCATTCCTTTTTTACTTTTCTTTGTTTTTCTTTCTTTTTTGCCCAAATTATTATTAATTATTTTAAACATTCAAACACTGCTATTAATACTGAGCTACATATCATCCCACGCAAGTACCATGCTTGCAATAGGCTTCCTTGTTCAGTTCCACTCTCTACCTAACCGTAACCCATTAGTTAACAGGGGAGAGGGGTGTTACCAGCTCCTGACATCCAGAAACAATAAAATATTTCACTTCTTCCCATCTCATCCCCCCCTCGTTGCTCTACCCCTCTTACACAGCCTTCTCCTCACTACCCCATGCTGTCTTCTTCTGACCTGCCATTTATTTCCCCTTAATCCCTTTTTTTGGCCTGGCTACAGGACTTTCGGACCCGCAGTCATGCCGCCTTGTACTAATATATCACAATATCTGGCTTTCAAAGTTCTTGGATCTGAGTTAAATCGGTAATTTAGTGCTGGAAAACAACAAAACGCAGATTCAATCAGAGATGATATCCAACTGTGGGGAGATATTATCTCAGCTGACACGTAGGAGAAATAATTCCGCTCCCTGTTCCAGGTATCCATGTAAACATTTTGCTCAACTATAATCTGCATTTCATTTTTTTTTTACTTTTGTTTTTACGTTTGTTCATCCAAACACTGTCATCTGATCCCTAGGGCATCTCCGGGAAAATGTCTACTTCATTCCAATTGTGTGTGTTTTGTCTGCCTTTGAGAAGCTGGAGGTCAAATCAATTTGTTCAGCACATTGCCTGAACCTTTCATTATAGCTGCATGACTCTGTATGAAGACACGGATATTGCCTCTTGCGAACAATTTTCAAGATATTTATCCCTATTGATAAGAACAACTAGTGTTATTGCAATGTCTGGATGCTATGACACAATGCAACCGGAACCCAAATGGACAAAAAAAATAAATAGACTAGTTGACAATGAATACAGGGCAGACAAACAGAAAAATACTTTTTCACGTGCTGAAAATAAGTGAAATACAATGTTTGCGAGGGAATCACTGCTGAGAATGGATTTTGACCTTCCATATTTGGCAAGTATAATCTATCTAGAAAAATAAGAACTATTAATAAGTGCTAACAAAATAATACATAATGCTGCCAGTATTGGATAAACATACTTTACATCTACTGCAGAAGAGAAAAAAGAATCACAGAAAAACATTATATCTGGTTGGAGAAAAACACTACATTTGATGAATTCCCAAGTGTCACGCTGAACATTTGACTTTAAATCCAGGGAATAAATAAAGACGCGCTCCCAGGTATGGCGGCATTTCAGGCTAAAGTCTACAAATCACTATAAATTATAATTACAATCCCACACAGAAATAATGATTCTAAAAATAAAAAGCTTTGTTGATACCGGTAGCACGAAATGAAAGGCATGCAAAGTACTGTACGTTATGTGACAAATATATTTGAATTGATGGATGAAGAAGCAAATTAAAGAAAGAAGATATACATTTCATTGGATTTCTGTCAGACATTTGAAGTAGCTGCTTGCATCAATTGATGTATGCCAACAGCCTCCTTCTACACTGAGCTACATAACGTTACAATATAACTGCAATGTATGCCAACAGCCTCCTTCTACACCGAGCTACATAACGTTACAATATAACTGCAATGTATTCCAACAACATCCTCCTTCTACACTGAGCTACATAACGTTACAATATAACTGGAAATGTATGCCAACAACAGCCTCCTTCTACACTGAGCTACATAACGTTACAGTATAACTGCAACGTATTCCAACAACAGCCTCCTTCTACACTGAGCTACATAACGTTACAATATAACTGCAATGTATGCCAACAACATCCTCCTTCTACACCGAGCTACATAACGATACAATATAACTGCAATGTATGCCAACAACATCCTCCTTCTACACTGAGCTACATAACGTTACAATATAACTGCAATGTATGCCAACAACAGCCTCCTTCTACACCGAGCTACATAACGTTACAATATAACTGCAATGTATTCCAACAACATCCTCCTTCTACACTGAGCTACATAACGTTACAATATAACTGGAAATGTATGCCAACAACAGCCTCCTTCTACACTGAGCTACATAACGTTACACTATAACTGCAACGTATTCCAACAACAGCCTCCTTCTACACTGAGCTACATAACGTTACAATATAACTGCAATGTATGCCAACAACATCCTCCTTCTACACCGAGCTACATAACGATACAATATAACTGCAATGCATGCCAACAACATCCTCCTTCTACACTGAGCTACACAACGTTACACTATAACTGCAACGTATTCCAACAACAGCCTCCTTCTACACTGAGCTACATAACGTTACAATATAACTGCAACGTATTCCAACAACAGCCTCCTTCTACACTGAGCTACATAACGTTACAATATAACTGCAATGTATGCCAACAACATCCTCCTTCTACACCGAGCTACATAACGATACAATATAACTGCAATGTATGCCAACAACATCCTCCTTCTACACTGAGCTACATAACGTTACAATATAACTGCAATGTATGCCAACAACAGCCTCCTTCTACACTGAGCTACATAACGTTACACTATAACTGCAATGTATGCCAACAACAGCCTCCTTCTACACCGAGCTACATAACGTTACAATATAACTGCAATGTATGCCAACAACAGCCTCCTTCTACACCGAGCTACATAACGTTACAATATAACTGCAATGTATGCCAACAACAGCCTCCTTCTACACCGAGCTACATAACGTTACAATATAACTGCAATGTATGCCAACAACATCCTCCTTCTACACGGAGCTACATAACGTTACACTATAACTGCAACGTATGCCAACAACAGCCTCCTTCTACACTGAGCTACATAACGTTACACTATAACTGCAACGTATTCCAACAACAGCCTCCTTCTACACTGAGCTACATAACGATACAATATAACTGCAATGTATGCCAACAACATCCTCCTTCTACACGGAGCTACATAACGTTACACTATAACTGCAATGTATGCCAACAACAGCCTCCTTCTACACCGAGCTACATAACGTTACACTATAACTGCAATGTATGCCAACAACATCCTCCTTCTACACTGAGCTACATAACGTTACACTATAACTGCAACGTATGCCAACAACAGCCTCCTTCTACACTGAGCTACATAACATTACACTATAACTGCAATGCATGCCAAAAACAGCCTCCTTCTACACTGAGATACATAACATTACAATATAACTGCAACGTATGCCAACAACATCCTCCTTCTACACCGAGCTACATAACGTTACACTATAACTGCAATGTATGCCAACAACATCCTCCTTCTACACTGAGCTACATAACGTTACAATATAACTGCAACGTATGCCAACAACAGCCTCCTTCTACACTGAGCTACATAACGTTACAATATAACTGCAATGTATGCCAACAACAGCCTCCTTCTACACTGAGCTACATAACGTTACAATATAACTGCAATGCATGCCAACAACAGCCTCCTTCTACACTGAGCTACATAACGTTACAATATAACTGCAATGCATGCCAACAACAGCCTCCTTCTACACTGAGCTACATAACGTTACAATATAACTGCAATGCATGCCAACAACAGCCTCCTTCTACACTGAGCTACATAACATTACAATATAACTGCAACGTATGCCAACAACAGCCTCCTTCTACACTGAGCTACATAACGTTACAATATAACTGCAATGCATGCCAACAACAGCCTCCTTCTACACTGAGCTACATAACATTACAATATAACTGCAATGTATGCCAACAACAGCCTCCTTCTACACCGAGCTACATAACGTTACACTATAACAGCAATGTATGCGAACAACAGCCTCCTTCTACACTGAGCTACATAACGTTACACTATAACAGCAATGTATGCCAACAACATCCTCCTTCTACACGGAGCTACATAACGTTACACTATAACTGCAATGTATGCCAACAACATCCTCCTTCTACACTGAGCTACATAACGTTACACTATAACAGCAATGTATGCCAACAACAGCCTCCTTCTACACTGAGCTACATAACGTTACACTATAACAGCAATGTATGCCATCAACAGCCTCCTTCTACACCGAGCTACATAACGATACAATATAACTGCAATGTATGCCAACAACAGCCTCCTTCTACACTGAGCTACATAACGTTACACTATAACAGCAATGTATGCCAACAACATCCTCCTTCTACACTGAGCTACATAACGTTACACTATAACAGCAATGTATGCCAACAACATCCTCCTTCTACACTGAGATACATAACGTTACACTATAACTGCAACGTATGCCAACAACAGCCTCCTTCTACACTGAGCTACATAACGTTACAATATAACTGCAATGTATGCCAACAACATCCTCCTTCTACACGGAGCTACATAACGTTACAATATAACTGCAATGTATGCCAACAACAGCCTCCTTCTACACTGAGCTACATAACGTTACAATATAACTGCAATGTATGCCAACAACAGCCTCCTTCTACACTGAGCTACATAACATTACAATATAACTGCAATGTATGCCAACAACAGCCTCCTTCTACACGGAGCTACATAACGTTACAATATAACTGCAATGCATGCCAACAACAGCCTCCTTCTACACTGAGCTACATAACGTTACAATATAACTGCAATGCATGCCAACAACAGCCTCCTTCTACACTGAGCTACATAACGTTACAATATAACTGCAATGTATGCCAACAACATCCTCCTTCTACACTGAGCTACATAACGTTACACTATAACAGCAATGTATGCCAACAACAGCCTCCTTCTACACGGAGCTACATAACGTTACAATATAACTGCAATGCATGCCAACAACAGCCTCCTTCTACACTGAGCTACATAACGTTACAATATAACTGCAATGCATGCCAACAACAGCCTCCTTCTACACTGAGCTACATAACGTTACAATATAACTGCAATGTATGCCAACAACAGCCTCCTTCTACACTGAGCTACATAACGTTACAATATAACTGCAATGTATGCCAACAACAGCCTCCTTCTACACTGAGCTACATAACGTTACAATATAACTGCAATGCATGCCAACAACAGCCTTCTTCTACACTGAGCTACATAACGTTACAATCTAACTGCAATGTATGCCAAAAACAGCCTCCTTCTACACTGAGCTACATAACGTTACAATATAACTGCAATGTATGCCAACAATAGCCTCCTTCTACACTGAGATACATAACGTTACAATATAACTGCAATGTATGCCAACAACAGCCTCCTTCTACACTGAGATACATAACGTTACAATATAACTGCAATGTATGCCAAAAATAGCCTCCTTCTACACTGAGATACATAACGTTACAATATAACTGCAATGTACGCCAACAACAGCCTCCTTCTACACTGAGCTACATAACGTTACAGTATAACTGCAATGCATGCCAACAACATCCTCCTTCTACACTGAGCTACATAACGTTACAATATAACTCTGCAATGTATGCGAACAACAGCCTCCTTCTACACTGAGCTACATAACGTTACACTATAACTGCAATGTACGCCAACAACAGCCTCCTTCTACACTGAGCTACATAACGTTACAATATAACTGCAATGTATGCCAACAACAGCCTCCTTCTACACTGAGCTACATAACGTTACACTATAACTGCAATGTATGCCAACAACATCCTCCTTCTACACTGAGCTACATAACGTTACACTATAACTGCAACGTATTCCAACAACAGCCTCCTTCTACACTGAGCTACATAACATTACAGTATAACTGCAATGCATGCCAACAACATCCTCCTTCTACACTGAGATACATAACGTTACAATATAACTCTGCAATGTATGCGAACAACAGCCTCCTTCTACACCGAGCTACATAACGTTACAATATAACTGCAATGTATGCCAACAATAGCCTCCTTCTACACTGAGCTACACAATATAACTGCAATGTATGCCAACAACAGCCTCCTTCTACACTGAGCTACATAACGTTACACTATAACTGCAATGTATGCCAACAACATCCTCCTTCTACACTGAGCTACATAACGTTACAATATAACTGCAATGTATGCCAAAAACAGCCTCCTTCTACACTGAGATACATAACGTTACAATATAACTGCAATGTATGCCAAAAACAGCCTCCTTCTACACGGAGCTACATAACGTTACAATATAACTGCAATGCATGCCAACAACAGCCTCCTTCTACACTGAGCTACATAACGTTACAATATAACTGCAATGCATGCCAACAACAGCCTCCTTCTACACTGAGCTACATAACGTTACAATATAACTGCAATGTATGCCAACAACAGCCTCCTTCTACACTGAGCTACATAACGTTACAATATAACTGCAATGTATGCCAACAACAGCCTCCTTCTACACTGAGCTACATAACGTTACAATATAACTGCAATGCATGCCAACAACAGCCTCCTTCTACACTGAGCTACATAATGTTACAATCTAACTGCAATGTATGCCAAAAACAGCCTCCTTCTACACTGAGCTACATAACGTTACAATATAACTGCAATGTATGCCAACAATAGCCTCCTTCTACACTGAGATACATAACGTTACAATATAACTGCAATGTATGCCAACAACAGCCTCCTTCTACACTGAGATACATAACGTTACAATATAACTGCAATGTATGCCAAAAATAGCCTCCTTCTACACTGAGATACATAACGTTACAATATAACTGCAATGTACGCCAACAACAGCCTCCTTCTACACTGAGCTACATAACGTTACAGTATAACTGCAATGCATGCCAACAACATCCTCCTTCTACACTGAGCTACATAACGTAACAATATAACTCTGCAATGTATGCGAACAACAGCCTCCTTCTACACTGAGCTACATAACGTTACACTATAACTGCAATGTACGCCAACAACAGCCTCCTTCTACACTGAGCTACATAACGTTACAGTATAACTGCAATGCATGCCAACAACATCCTCCTTCTACACTGAGCTACATAACGTTACAATATAACTCTGCAATGTATGCGAACAACAGCCTCCTTCTACACTGAGCTACATAACGTTACAATATAACTGCAATGTATGCCAACAATAGCCTCCTTCTACACTGAGCTACACAATATAACTGCAATGTATGCCAACAACAGCCTCCTTCTACACTGAGCTACATAACGTTACACTATAACTGCAACGTATTCCAACAACAGCCTCCTTCTACACTGAGCTACATAACGTTACAATATAACTGCAATGTATGCCAACAACATCCTCCTTCTACACTGAGCTACATAACGTTACACTATAACTGCAATGTATGCCAACAACAACCTCCTTCTACAGTGAGCTACATAACGTTACAATATAACAGCAATGTATGCCAACAACATCCTCCTTCTACACTGAGCTACATAACGTTACAATATAACTGCAATGTATGCCAACAATAGCCTCCTTCTACACTGAGATACATAACGTTACACTATAACTGCAATGTATGCCAACAACAACCTCCTTCTACAGTGAGCTACATAACGTTACAATATAACAGCAATGTATGCCAACAACATCCTCCTTCTACACTGAGCTACATAACGTTACAATATAACTGCAATGTATGCCAACAATAGCCTCCTTCTACACCGAGCTACATAACGTTACAATATAACTGCAACGTATGCCAACAACAGCCTCCTTCTACACCAAGCTACATAACGTTACAATATAACTGCAATGTATGCCAACAACATCCTCCTTCTACACGGAGCTACATAACGTTACAATATAACTGCAATGTATGCCAACAACATCCTCCTTCTACACTGAGCTACATAACGTTACAATATAACTGCAATGTATGCCAACAACATCCTCCTTCTACACTGAGCTACATAACGTTACAATATAACTGCAATGTATGCCAACAACATCCTCCTTCTACACTGAGCTACATAACGTTACACTATAACTGCAATGTATGCCAACAACAACCTCCTTCTACAGTGAGCTACATAACGTTACAATATAACAGCAATGTATGCCAACAACAGCCTCCTTCTACAGTGAGCTACATAACGTTACACTATAACAGCAATGTATGCCAACAACAGCCTCCTTCTACACTGAGCTACATAACGTTACAGTATAACTGCAATGTATGCCAACAACAGCCTCCTTCTACACTGAGCTACATGACGTTACACTATAACAGCAATGTATGCCAACAACAGCCTCCTTCTACACTGAGCTACATAACATTACAATATAACTGCAATGTATGCCAACAACATCCTCCTTCTACACTGAGCTACACAACGTTACACTATAATTGCAATGCATGGCTAGAATTGTGTCAATCTATCAGTAGAGATATGCAAAACGTTCTCCTTGGGACGCCATTAGAGACGGGTGGTCCGGTCCAAATCCATTTCCCTGAATTTCACGGGTTTTTAAGACCAAATCTGCCCCCCCCCCTACCAAAATCCATCTGCGGATTGGGTCCTAAAAAATCCAAGAAGATTCATCCAAATCCGCCATTGGATACAATCCGGGTGTATTTTTAAGCATTACATATTGAATCCAAAATCCGTTAACTGTTAAGAATTCGCACTCCAATCGTTACAGATCTGCTCTCTCCCCCCACTTGGATTTAACCCGAGTGCGGATTTTTAACAATCCGACCTCGGATTATTTCTCCGCCGTGTGAACTGTCGATGATAGAAAACAAAAATCTGAAAAGAGCGGATCCAAATTTGCAACAAAAATAAAAACCGCCCGTCTATGAGCGTCACCAATGTGACATTTGCCCTTTTTTAACAACGAAAAAAAGCTTTGCCCGACTCAGCGCTTGCACGCGGTTTAACGTGCAAATTTGCGAAAACATTCTCTAAAATCGCGACATTCACTTAAATGCTGAGAATAATAAACAGGGCGCACACACCACGTGTAACCTTCTGGTGATAACAAGATGAAAGCTCAATAATTTGGTGACGTGGTGAGTAGCCCTGCGAGGCATTGTGAAATGTCTCACAGGGATTCCAATGTATTGGGGGGAAACACTTAAAATGTGGCCAATGCATTTTGGCCCATTTTAAACATCTCTATTTCTTAGCCAATTTTGGCTCTTTAAAACATCAGCCACTATTTTAGGCTGGGTGTGTCTTAGGCTGGGTGTGTCTTAGGCTGGGTGTGTCTTAGGCTGGGTGTCTAGGTGTGTCTTAGGCTGGGTGTGTCTTAGGCTGGGTGTGTCTTAGGCTGGGTGTGTCTTAGGCTGGGTGTGTCTTAGGCTGAGTGTGTCTTAGGCTGAGTGTGTCTTAGGCAGGGTGTGTCTTAGGCTGGGTGTGTCTTAGGCTGGGTGTGTCTTAGGCTGGGTGTGTCTTAGGCTGGGTGTATCATAGGCTGGGTGTGTCTTAGGCTGGGTGTGTCTTAGGCTGGGTGTGTCTTAGGCTGGGTGTGTCTTAGGCTGGGTGTGTCTTAGGCTGGGTGTGTCTTAGGCTGGGTGTGTCTTAGGCTGGGTGTGTCTTAGGCTGGGTGTGTCTTAGGCTGGATGTGTCTTAGGCTGGGTGTGTCTTAGGCTGGGTGTGTCTTAGGCTGGGTGTGTCTTAGGCTGGGTGTGTCTTAGGCTGGGTGTATCATAGGCTGGGTGTGTCTTAGGCTGGGTGTGTCTTAGGCTGGGTGTGTCTTAGGCTGGGTGTGTCTTAGGCTGGATGTGTCTTAGGCTGGATGTGTCTTCGGCTGGGTGTGTCTTCGGCTGGGTGTGTCTTCGGCTGGGTGTATCTTAGGCTGGGTGTGTCTTAGGCTTTCCCCCTGCAGCTCTGCACAGATCGGGTATAACAGCTGCACGCTCCGCCAGCCTTGCAGGCGCGCGTGCTGCGCCAACACCGGGACCGTAGCCATGGGCTGGGTGTTGGTCTCATGCTGGAAGAACATTCAGACCCTAAAAAATGATCTTCGTGAAATCCACCTGCGAGTCTTTCATTGTGTATATGCTAATACGTGGACTTCGTGATGTTAGCAAAGGGGTGACACAATGAATACATTCTTTGACAGGCAACAGCCCAGATAAGAAAAGTTAATGAGCTCCAGGAAAATCCATACAACATCCTCACTTTTCAATTGTAAACGTCAGGCTCTGCTGACCCGGACAGAAATAACGTACTCATTTTTAAACAATACAGACACTGCCAAGATTAGAAATCTTGCCAGGTCTTTAGTGCTTTTACGTGAACACCAAATACTATTTGAACAACCCTGCATTATACATTAAGAACTATTTTTGTTCAAGCACACAGATACAGAAAAGCAATACAAAAACAATTGATCAAGTATAAGAAGAATTGATTAATCAGACACGGGGGTAATACAGATGTACAGGCCTCAGTTTCCCTTTCGGTAGGATTCGTGGATATTCTGCCTATGCATCTCTATGGAAACATGTGAAATTCTGCGTTGCGACATGATATACCGTGTTATCTGGGGGAATTATTATTGGAGATGGGCACTTTTTAATTTTGCCAATTTGGATCCCAGCGGATGAGCCGGCTGCTTTGGTCCGTGAATTTCGGCGGATCAATGTGAAAAAGGGCGATTTGCGGTGTGTGTATTTTGTAATTGTTATTACCAATACACTCGGCGTATTCCGCCCCCGTGGCCGGATCTGTAAAACCCAATCCGTGGATTCAGCCATCCATTGGCGGATTCTAAAAATCTGCCAACAGATCACCGAATCCACGGATTGGGTGCCACAAATCCGGCCACGGGATGTATCCAACGGATTTTGATGAATCCGAACAGATTAAAACCGTCCTCATCCGTTTTTCGGAATTTACACAGTGAAACGGATTTTGGGGGTAACATCAGCGAAAATTCGGGGAAACGGCATTGGGCAAATTCACCGATCTCTAGGAATAATGTAACACTGCATCGGGACTTCAGGAAGCATTCATTTATTTGTATGTAGTAATCTATACAAAAAAAAATATGCTACATTGATCGTACCCATGAATTTCTCAGATCATATGGTGCTTAAAATAAAGCTGTTAATAATGGGTACATGGAAAATTGTATGCGGGGCCCAAGGGGTTAAAAAAACAGAAGTGCCCTAAGAAATAGTGGAACAAAATGTAAAAAAAAAAGTGCAAGAATATATATATATACTTCCCAGTTTATTGCTACAGCACAGATTATCACCACCTTTCTCCTAGGGGAAGACATGTCTCAATTACCCCTACACCTGTGTGTACTGGGACCTCCTGGGTAAATAGGGGGGAGGGATGGGTGAGCGGAAGCGAAGAGGAGGCACATATACCTCCCAACAATTTACCATTAGAGATACACAATCTTAGCGATCTCAGTATTATATTATATTTATATATTTCATTGCGCGCTACTGGGAAAGTGACCTCAAATATACACCAGGAAAGAGAGGGCGCCCCAGCGCACGCCCAATGTGGCAAGTTATTGGGTTCATTCTGGTTTGTTTTTTCTTCTCATAAGAACAGGCCGTTTGGTTCTATCTCTTGGCCAATACATGTTGGGCGGCAAGGACGGGCTTCCCCCGCCCCCCCCCCCCCCTTCCTCACCCGGCGGCAAAACAGGGGAAATAACAACACCAGATTTATTAAAGAAAAGGAATTCAATTGAAGTCACTGTTGTTTTTTCCCCCTTTGATAAATCCTGTGTAATTACTGGTAACTTGCAATGGTTTTGCCGCCAACATACTTTAGTCAATATACAGTAGCCCCCAGTGCACCCAATGGCGTTACCAACATTAACTATTTCATAGCCAGGACTTTAAAGATACTACAAGAAATCAAAAGACATACAGGCACACCCCGCATTAACGTACGCAATGGGACCGGAGCTTGTACGTAAAGCGAAAATGTACTTAAAGTGAAGCACCTTTTTCCCACTTATTGTATTGTATTGTATGTCTTTATTTATATAGCACCATAAATGTACGTAGCGCTTCACAGTAGTAATACATATCATATAAATAACAAATAATATAAATAACAAATCATGGGAATAAGTGCTTCAGACATACTGTAAAAGTAACATTAAGGAAGGAGTCCCTGCTCCGAGGAGCTTACAATCTAATTGGTAGGTAGGGAGAACGTACAGAGACAGTAGGAGGGAATACTAGTAAGTGCGTCTGCAGGGGGCCAAGCTTTATGTGTCATGTGTCCATGATTATCCAGTGCTACTCATATGTTTCTTTAAGCAGATGTGTCTTAAGGTGGGCCTTAAAGGTGGATAGCGAAGGGGCTAGTCGGGTATTGAGGGGAAGGGCATTCCAGAGGTGTGGGGCAGAAAGTGAGAAAGGTTTAAGGCGGGAGAGAGCTTTAGATACAAAGGGGGTAGAAAGAAAACATGCTTGAGAAGAACGCAAGAGTCGGGATGATGCATAGCGAGAAATTAGGGCTGAGATGTAAGGAGGAGCAGAAGAGTGTAAAGCTTTAAAAGTGAGGAGAAGAATGGAATGTGAGATACGTGATTTAATCGGAAGCCAGGAGAGGGATTTCAGGAGGGGACATGCATGTACTGTACTGCAATCGTCACATACGTGCATAACTGCTGTAAATAACACATTTATAACAGGCTCTATAGTCTCCCCGCTTGCGCACAGCTTCGGTACAGGTAGGGAGCCGGTATTGCTGGTCAGGACGTACTGACAGGCGCATGCGTGAGCTGCCGTTTGCCTATTGGGTGATATGTCCTTACTCGCAAGTGTACTTAAAGGGAGTGTCCTTAAACCGGGGTATGCATGTACAATGTAATTACAGTTGTAACCCTGCTTTCCCCCCCCCAGACTCTATGGTTGTGTCTAGGGTGCATGAGGGCAGATTACATGCGGTGTGGTGCGTACCTGTGAGGAACAGGAGGGCCTGAGCTTCCCGCGATGTTGTGGGGGAGCCAGGACCGGGCTTCTGGGGTGGTAGCCTCCATGATCTCTTAGAGGTGCAGCGCCTCCATCTTCTATACTCCCAGGAATATGGGACAGGACCGGTATAGAAGAACCCCTTGGGTCCCAGGGTTATACTCTCCAAGTCACACACAGTCTTTGATAATAACGAATAGTCTCTTTATTTGACAGAGCAGCACTCTCCTCGCGATAGTGGCTTCCAACAGCCGCAACAACAGTAGTCGAGATGGGTTATCACGACACTCGCCTTCGCCCAAATAATTCCTCCTCTCCTTCCCTCCAAGTCACTCTTCCGGGAGGATGGTCTGAGCTAGGGCTTCAATACCCCGTGGCCCACCCCTGAGGTTGGTCTTGAATTCTCCCCCATCACCCCTGGCAGTGGGGTGAGGGCATTGGTCCACCAAGTCTATAATTCTATCAGCTCTACCTATAGACGCTGCTTCTTGTCCGCTCCTTTCTCTCTCTGATCCGGCACTCTGCGCCGGGGAGACCGCAGCCTCCTGATAATCCTCGGACCGATCCGCAGGACTCGTTGGCTCACGGCATACTAACCGGCAACTCCAGACTCTCGATATCACTGTTCACTCGAACTCTCCCTAACTACTCTCTCGAACGAAGAACCACTACTCACCGGAGTTGGCTGCTAAATATAGAGCTAGCCCCGCCCCTCGTGGTGTCAGCAGAGCCTCCCCTCTTGCTCACGCCTGCAGCAGAGTCCAGGCCTGCGTCTACCACTCAGGATAGGGCTATGAAGGGGGAAACCCATGATGATTACTGGCACCTGATCTTAACAGGGCTTATCACAGTAGAAGGAAGATAGGTATAGCCTGTGCTGTTTACAGGGGGCTACACAGTATATCAGAAACTGGGAGAATGATGTATGCAGTTCAAAAGATGGATTAAGCAAAAATTGGTGAGGTGCTGTTGTTTTTTAATTTGCTTTTCCACTTTGTTTATGAATTACACTATTTTCTCAGCTGCAGAAATTATTTTGTGCAATTAGTAAAATTACCTTTCTCAATGGTCTATAATGGAGTCTTTCTCGTTATCTCTGCCTGCCAAACGTACAGAATGTCTTCGGACCATTCATTAGCTGTCCGGCTGCTCAGATTCTTATGGGCTGATGTTACATGTAAGAATTCTCAGGGCAGATTTGCAGAAGTAATTAGGCCCCGTGTCAGACAGGCAGAGTAATGATTAATCACGTCTTCAATAGACTTACAGAGCCATAATATACTGACCTCCCGGTGTGCAGAGCGCAGAGCAAACCTCTTATCCAGCAGCTAGTAACCTGAGGGACAATGAGTCTCCTTACCTGCCAGAGAGAGACCTGCAGAGCAATGATTAGACCTTCCTGTCAGAGAGAGAGAGACCTGCAGAGCAATGATTAGACCTTCCTGTCAGAGAGAGAGAGACCTGCAGAGCAATGATTAGACTTTCCTGTCAGAGAGAGACCTGCAGAGCAATGATTAGACCTCCCTGTCAGAGAGAGAGAGACCTGCAGAGCAATGATTAGACCTCCCTGACAGAGAGAGACCTGCAGAGCAATGATTAGACCTCCCTGACAGAAAGAGACCTGCAGAGCAATGATTAGACTTCCCTGTCAGAGAGAGAGACCTGCAGAGCAATGATTAGACTTCCCTGCCAGAGAGAGACCTGTAGAACAATGATTAGACCTCCCTGTCAGAGAGAGACCTGCAGAGCAATGATTAGACTTCCCTGCCAGAGAGAGACCTGTAGAACAATGATTAGACCTCCCTGGCAGAGAGAGACCTGCAGAGCAATGATTAGACCTCCCTGTCAGAGAGAGACCTGCAGAGCAATGATTAGACCTCCCTGACAGAGACATGCAGAGCAATGATTAGACCTCCCTGTCAGAGAGAGAGAGACCTGCAGAGCAATGATTAGACCTCCCTGTCAGAGAGAGACCTGCAGAGCAATGATTAGACCTTCCTGTCAGAGAGAGAGAGACCTGCAGAGCAATGATTAGACCTCCCAGTCAGAGAGAGACCTGCAGAGCAATGATTAGACCTCCCTGTCAGAGAGAGACCTGCAGAGCAATGATTAGACCTCCCTGTCAGAGAGAGAGACCTGCAGAGCAATGATTAGACCTCCCTGTCAGAGAGAGAGACCTGCAGAGCAATGATTAGACTTCCCTGCCAGAGAGAGACATGCAGAGCAATGATTAGACCTCCCTGTCAGAGAGAGAGACCTGCAGAGCAATGATTAGACTTCCCTGTCAGAGAGACCTGCAGAGCAATGATTAGACCTCCCTGTCAGAGAGAGAGACCTGCAGAGCAATGATTAGACCTCCCTGACAGAGACCTGCAGAGCAATGATTAGACCTCCCTGTCAGAGAGAGACCTGCAGAGCAATGATTAGACCTCCCTGTCAGAGAGAGACCTGTAGAACAATGATTAGACCTCCCTGTCAGAGAGAGAGACCTGCAGAGCAATGATTAGACCTCCCTGTCAGAGAGAGACCTGTAGAACAATGATTAGACCTCCCTGGCAGAGAGAGACCTGCAGAGCAATGATTAGACCTTCCTGTCAGAGAGAGAGAGACCTGCAGAGCAATGATTAGACCTCCCTGTCAGAGAGAGACCTGTAGAACAATGTTTAGACCTCCCTGTCAGAGAGAGACCTGCAGAGCAATGATTAGACTTCCCTGCCAGAGAGAGACCTGTAGAACAATGATTAGACCTCCCTGTCAGAGAGAGACCTGCAGAGCAATGATTAGACCTCCCTGACAGAGACATGCAGAGCAATGATTAGACCTCCCTGTCAGAGAGAGAGAGACCTGCAGAGCAATGATTAGACCTTCCTGTCAGAGAGAGACATGCAGAGCAATGATTAGACCTTCCTGTCAGAGAGAGAGAGACCTGCAGAGCAATGATTAGACCTCCCAGTCAGAGAGAGACCTGCAGAGCAATGATTAGACCTCCCTGTCAGAGAGAGACCTGCAGAGCAATGATTAGACTTCCCTGTCAGAGAGACCTGCAGAGCAATGATTAGACCTCCCTGTCAGAGAGAGACCTGCAGAGCAATGATTAGACCTCCCTGACAGAGAGAGACCTGCAGAGCAATGATTAGACTTCCCTGTCAGAGAGAGACCTGCAGAGCAATGATTAGACCTCCCTGTCAGAGAGAGAGACCTGCAGAGCAATGATTAGACCTCCCTGTCAGAGAGAGACCTGCAGAGCAATGATTAGACCTCCCTGTCAGAGAGAGAGAGACCTGCAGAGCAATGATTAGACCTCCCTGACAGAGAGAGACCTGCAGAGCAATGATTAGACCTCCCTGACAGAGAGAGAGACATGCAGAGCAATGATTAGACCTCCCTGACAGAGAGAGAGACCTGCAGAGCAATGATTAGACCTCCCTGACAGAGAGAGACCTGCAGAGCAATGATTAGACCTCCCTGACAGAGAGACCTGCAGAGCAATGATTAGACCTCCCTGACAGAGAGAGAGAGACCTGCAGAGCAATGATTAGACTTCCCTGTCAGAGAGAGAGACCTGCAGAGCAATGATTAGACCTCCCTGTCAGAGAGAGACCTGCAGAGCAATGATTAGACCTCCCTGTCAGAGAGAGAGAGACCTGCAGAGCAATGATTAGACCTCCCTGACAGAGAGAGACCTGCAGAGCAATGATTAGACCTCCCTGTCAGAGAGAGAGAGACCTGCAGAGCAATTATTAGACTTCCCTGTCAGAGAGAGAGAGAGACATGCAGAGCAATGATTAGACTTCCCTGTCAGAGAGAGACATGCAGAGCAATGATTAGACCTCCCTGTCAGAGAGAGAGACCTGCAGAGCAATGATTAGACTTCCCTGTCAGAGAGAGACCTGCAGAGCAATGATTAGACCTCCCTGTCAGAGAGAGAGACCTGCAGAGCAATGATTAGACCTCCCTGACAGAGAGACCTGCAGAGCAATGATTAGACCTCCCTGACAGAGAGACCTGCAGAGCAATGATTAGACCTCCCTGTCAGAGAGAGAGACCTGCAGAGCAATGATTAGACCTCCCTGTCAGAGAGAGACCTGCAGAGCAATGATTAGACCTCCCTGTCAGAGAGAGAGAGACCTGCAGAGCAATGATTAGACTTCCCTGGCAGAGAGAGACCTGCAGAGCAATGATTAGACCTCCCTGTCAGAGAGAGAGACCTGCAGAGCAATGATTAGACCTCCCTGACAGAGAGAGAGACATGCAGAGCAATGATTAGACCTCCCTGACAGAGAGAGAGACCTGCAGAGCAATGATTAGACTTCCCTGACAGAGAGAGACCTGCAGAGCAATGATTAGACCTCCCTGACAGAGAGAGAGAGACATGCAGAGCAATGATTAGACCTCCCTGACAGAGAGAGAGACATGCAGAGCAATGATTAGACCTCCCTGTCAGAGAGAGACCTGCAGAGCAATGATTAGACTTCCCTGTCAGAGAGAGAGACCTGCAGAGCAATGATTAGACCTCCCTGACAGAGAGACCTGCAGAGCAATGATTAGACCTCCCTGACAGAGAGAGAGAGACCTGCAGAGCAATGATTAGACCTCCCTGACAGAGAGAGACCTGCAGAGCAATGATTAGACCTCCCTGTCAGAGAGAGAGACCTGCAGAGCAATGATTAGACCTCCCTGTCAGAGAGAGACACCTGCAGAGCAATGATTAGACCTCCCTGTCAGAGAGAGACCTGCAGAGCAATGATTAGACCTCCCTGTCAGAGAGAGAGAGACCTGCAGAGCAATGATTAGACCTCCCTGACAGAGAGAGACCTGCAGAGCAATGATTAGACCTCCCTGTCAGAGAGAGAGACCTGCAGAGCAATTATTAGACTTCCCTGTCAGAGAGAGAGAGACATGCAGAGCAATGATTAGACTTCCCTGTCAGAGAGAGACATGCAGAGCAATGATTAGACCTCCCTGTCAGAGAGAGAGACCTGCAGAGCAATGATTAGACTTCCCTGTCAGAGAGAGACCTGCAGAGCAATGATTAGACCTCCCTGTCAGAGAGAGAGACCTGCAGAGCAATGATTAGACCTCCCTGACAGAGAGACCTGCAGAGCAATGATTAGACCTTCCTGACAGAGAGACCTGCAGAGCAATGATTAGACTTCCCTGACAGAGAGAGACACCTGCAGAGCAATGATTAGACTTCCCTGTCAGAGAGAGACACCTGCAGAGCAATGATTAGACTTCCCTGTCAGAGAGAGACACCTGCAGAGCAATGATTAGACCTCCCTGACAGAGAGACCTGCAGAGCAATGATTAGACCTCCCTGACAGAGAGAGAGAGACCTGCAGAGCAATGATTAGACCTCCCTGACAGAGAGAGAGAGACCTGCAGAGCAATGATTAGACCTCCCTGTCAGAGAGAGACCTGCAGAGCAATGATTAGACCTCCCTGTCAGAGAGAGAGAGACCTGCAGAGCAATGATTAGACTTCCCTGTCAGAGAGACCTGCAGAGCAATGATTAGACTTCCCTGGCAGAGAGAGACATGCAGAGCAATGATTAGACCTCCCTGTCAGAGAGAGACCTGCAGAGCAATGATTAGACTTCCCTGTCAGAGAGAGACCTGCAGAGCAATGATTAGACTTCCCTGGCAGAGAGAGACATGCAGAGCAATGATTAGACCTCCCTGTCAGAGAGAGACACCTGCAGAGCAATGATTAGACCTCCCTGTCAGAGAGAGACCTGCAGAGCAATGATTAGACCTCCCTGTCAGAGAGAGAGAGACCTGCAGAGCAATGATTAGACCTCCCTGACAGAGAGAGACCTGCAGAGCAATGATTAGACCTCCCTGTCAGAGAGAGAGACCTGCAGAGCAATTATTAGACTTCCCTGTCAGAGAGAGAGAGACATGCAGAGCAATGATTAGACTTCCCTGTCAGAGAGAGACATGCAGAGCAATGATTAGACCTCCCTGTCAGAGAGAGAGACCTGCAGAGCAATTATTAGACTTCCCTGTCAGAGAGAGAGAGACATGCAGAGCAATGATTAGACTTCCCTGTCAGAGAGAGACATGCAGAGCAATGATTAGACCTCCCTGTCAGAGAGAGAGACCTGCAGAGCAATGATTAGACTTCCCTGTCAGAGAGAGACCTGCAGAGCAATGATTAGACCTCCCTGTCAGAGAGAGAGACCTGCAGAGCAATGATTAGACCTCCCTGGCAGAGAGAGACACCTGCAGAGCAATGATTAGACCTCCCTGTCAGAGAGAGAGAGACCTGCAGAGCAATGATTAGACTTTCCTGTCAGAGAGAGACCTGCAGAGCAATGATTAGACTTCCCTGTCAGAGAGAGAGAGACATGCAGAGCAATGATTAGACTTCCCTGTCAGAGAGAGACATGCAGAGCAATGATTAGACCTCCCTGTCAGAGAGAGAGACCTGCAGAGCAATGATTAGACTTCCCTGTCAGAGAGAGACCTGCAGAGCAATGATTAGACCTCCCTGTCAGAGAGAGAGACCTGCAGAGCAATGATTAGACCTCCCTGACAGAGAGACCTGCAGAGCAATGATTAGACCTCCCTGTCAGAGAGAGAGACCTGCAGAGCAATGATTAGACCTCCCTGTCAGAGAGAGACCTGCAGAGCAATGATTAGACCTCCCTGTCAGAGAGAGACACCTGCAGAGCAATGATTAGACTTCCCTGGCAGAGAGAGACCTGCAGAGCAATGATTAGACCTCCCTGACAGAGAGAGACCTGCAGAGCAATGATTAGACCTCCCTGACAGAGAGAGACCTGCAGAGCAATGATTAGACTTCCCTGTCAGAGAGAGAGAGACCTGCAGAGCAATGATTAGACCTCCCTGTCAGAGAGAGACCTGCAGAGCAATGATTAGACTTCCCTGGCAGAGAGAGACCTGCAGAGCAATGATTAGACCTCCCTGACAGAGAGAGACCTGCAGAGCAATGATTAGACTTCCCTGACAGAGAGAGACCTGCAGAGCAATGATTAGACTTCCCTGTCAGAGCGAGAGACCTGCAGAGAAATTATTAGACTTCCCTGTCAGAGAGAGAGAGACATGCAGAGCAATGATTAGACTTCTCTGTCAGAGAGAGACATGCAGAGCAATGATTAGACTTCTCTGTCAGAGAGAGACATGCAGAGCAATGATTAGACTTCTCTGTCAGAGAGAGAGAGACATGCAGAGCTTTCCCAGTGCATGTGGAAATGCAACATTTTAGATACATTTCCCCCTCCAGACTGCCATAGCTGGTTGCCTTGACAACCTCTTTAGTACTCCTAGCTGAGATGGTTCGTCTCAACTCCCCTGTCTGTGTTCACAGTTAGCACAGTCCTGTCTTGTTTCCTGTGTGACAGGATTCACATACTTCCTTTCCATCCCACCAGGCTGAGTGAGTACATCTTCTCACCTACCCCTTTGCAAGACATCCGTTTTTGACCTTCCCTTAATACAAAAGCACCTTCACAGAGAAGCCCTCTCTCACCACTCATAACACCTACAAGCAGCCTTTATTTGCTGTGACTTTCTCAATAAAGTTAAGAATATTCTAAATGACCTGGTGTGCTTTCAGAGAGGGATGAGTTCAGCTATCTGGCCATATTTATATCCTGCATATAACCCTTTGGCTCCAGAATACCCAGGGATAAATCCAAAATGCAATTTGTTACTGTACCTTTCCACTTTTGCAATAAGAAATAAACATTCCCTTTGTGATGATTATTTGCAAGAAACACAGAAATATTGAAAATAAAGATGCGTGTCATGGGACCGTTGAATGCTTAAATCTTTCATATAATTAAAGACAGATCAGTCTATTGTGGATTTGTTTATTAATGGTCTTTAAATTGCTTGAATCGAACTGACATAAAGCTGCACCTATTTAAACACAACGATAACACAATACTGACGCTGCGGCCGTTATTCGAACACTTCACGCGTCATGTACATCGGAATCCCGACTTGAAACCGCGGGATGAATTCCAGCCATCCCGCACTAAGATGCGAGCGCGGCGAGAGCAGAAAAACGAATGTTAGTGTTCTGGCTTTTAAAAACATGAAATTGACACAGTAGCACTGTAACACAGTAGCACAGTGACACAGTGACACAGTGACACAGTAGCACAGTAGCACAGTGACACAGTAGCACAGTGACACAGTAGCACAGTGACACAGTAGCACAGTGACACAGTGACACAGTGACACAGTAGCACAGTAGCACAGTGACACAGTAGCACAGTGACACAGTAGCACAGTGACACAGTCGCACAGTAGCACAGTGACACAGTGACACAGTCGCACAGTACTGTACACATTACAATTCATCCATTTTATTGCAAATGAAGAAACAGAATCCATGAAATTCAAACAAAACATCCACGATAAGCGCGGGTCCCTGGGGCAATAAGCGCGGGTCCCCGGGACGATAAGCGCGGGTGCCTGGGGCGATTGGCCGCGTTCATGCTGCGTGGGGATCAGCAGAGAACTCAAAATCGGCGCCGAGATGTGTTCGAATAAAGGCCGCTGCATCAGTATATCAGTAAAACTAGAATATCACAGACTTCCTGTAGGATTTTGTGGTAATGTTGGCACAATACATGTGAATAATATTGATTTAGGCCAGGGGCGGCCAAAATCCAGTCCTCAAGGGCCACCAACAGGCCAGGATTTAAGGATAGCCCTGCTTCAGCACATGTCAATCAGGGATATATTTAAAACCTGACCTTTTGGTGACCCTTGAGGACTGGAGTTGGCCATCCCTAATTTAGGCCCATATATATATATATGGTCAGGATGAGGTTCAAGTAGTGACGATGGGTACATACTACTTCAATACAACAAGTATTTTATAATGAACAGTAGAAGAAGACAGAAGGGGGGGGGGGCAGGGAACCTTTTAGGGATGCCCGGGGGAACCCAATGGTTCCTAGAAACCCTGGCTGAAAAACACTGGTCTAGGACCTAAAAGTAAGAGAGGAATTACAGGTATATACATCATACATAAGCAGTGAATCTAGCAGCAACAAATGTAATAGGTATAGCCATAGCAGGCTGTTTGCTTTGATACAATGCACCATTTTGTTTCCCATAGTTATTCACAAGTTTCTTATTTGGTGAAACTTGCTAACCAGAGAAGTCCATGCTTCATAAGACCTGGCAACTTAATCCGGAGGGAGAAAAACGAATGCACAGACACGGAATTGATGCATGCCATTAAGTGCATCGTATACTGTAAATCCATCCTGCGTCCTTCCGCTGACCAATCCCACATTGTAAGCTGGTGCACACAGAGCAAAACCTGGGGGAACGTTACTTCACGCGGTGAAACAAGACTTCTACTTGCATTGATAGATTGCACAATGTGGCCACGTAAACATGGTAAATATTGTCCCTAATGTGTTAGGTAAAATGTCTCGGTTGAATACCGTGTTGGAAAGTACTGCGTACATGGTTGGCACAATATAAAATAAATTATACATACAAATAAATAAAAAATATACACACCGGGCAACACAACATGAGACTCTCCCAAGTGTCCAAAGTAAAAAAAATTCTCTTATTCAACTCAACTTTTGCCAACTCAAATACACGTGACCATGAACTAACGTTGCTGTTGTAACAGAAAAAGCCTGAGATAATATAATTACTTGAAGAGTTCAAGGGTTTTGATACAATTATTAGTGACATAAAAATTATTAGGCTGCCTCTTGGATATGAAGGTGTAAACCAAACATCTAATTTCCAATCCAACATTAGGTTGTTCATCTGTGTCTAGAAGTTTAAAAGTATAGGGAGATTATGGGGAAACAGACATTGGTAACCAAGGCAATAAAATAATGTTTATTGGATTTATGAGCACCTTTATTATAGAGAAGATAAACATTTGTCTTCTGGTAGGAATTAATTTGAGAGTTATATTCTATACTAAATCAACAAAAGACTTGTAAAATATTAACACAATATAGATAAAATGTCTTGTCTTTTATCTCTAACTGACATGTCCGAAGAACAATGAGAAACCAAAATAGCTATATTTTATGGACTTTATGATTTCAAATATTGCTTTGCAGCTATAGTCATATAAGTGGACGCTTCCGTTCATTAAATGCACAAAATGGTGTAACATATTATATTTTAATCTATCACCCAACGGTTCACAGGAAGACTGTCAGCTGCACTTAATCATACGGATCAATAAGCCATTGGGCCTAAATGGATTTTTTTATGGGATTTTTATTTTGTATCTTTTTTTGGTGCCCATCGGGCTTTGAATTAATTTTATGGGTTTATTTTATGATTCGGCATCAGCGCTTTTTTTGGATTCATTTCAGGGGGCTACATATTGAAGATGAGGAGAGCCTTCATCCAGGATGCTGTGTTACCAAATTTTATTACAGCTTCCCATTGATTGCAAATGTGGCTATCTAGACTCCCATTGAGAGCCCGAGATAGCCACAGTGACAATCAATTGGTTTATTTTTAAAATGTTTTTTTTTTTTTTTAAATAATTTGTAATAATTACAGGGAGGAGGGAGCAAGTCTTTTGGAGCAGGAAACGAGTCTGCGGGGAGGAGGAAGCGAGTCTGCGGAGGATGAGAAAGCGAGTCTGCGAGAAGGAGGAAGTGAATTATCTGAAAAACCAAAACTGCATGTAATGTTGTTAGGGGGTTCAGGGCTGCCACAGTGGACGGTTGTATACTCTTCCAGTAGGAGACTTTCACACGGAAGATTGCGAGGAGCTGCAGCAGATTACACAGTTTCTATGTTTCAAATGTTTCTCCTGTAACAAAAACAACCGTGTGCCAGATCCAACAGCCGGTGGAGTTTTATATCTCCGGCTAATACCTGCGTCAGATATCAGCAACTTGTATTTGACACAAACAAAAATAATACCCCCTCCCCCCCCCCCCCCAATCATCTAATTTGTTCTCCACAAAAGAATTAAAATATAGATGTAAATACACTCAGACCCTTATCTTTCTGTCTAAGTGACCCTTGGTTGTAGGTAACATTGAGAACGTTAATGGAAAACTCCCACCTAGGTTTTCTTTGAAGCTCCACAATGATTCTCGATGACATTCTTTAGAAGTTACTCCTGTTGTATTCCAGGGGGAGCATGGAGGAAAATAGAACAGAAAAAAACAATCTAAGTGTAAACAGTATTTAAAGTGCAAAATTCAATATCTTGTCTTGGCTCGTATGTTGTACCTACTTACAAGATGTAAGTTGTATTCAAGCGTTTTAGACACACAATGGTCTCTGCTATGGATGTTGTTCTCCACTTAATGAAGCAGTCTCCAATAGTCAGCTCAGCAACCCAGTGCCTTGGTTTTATTGCACTTCATGGTTTGGTCCCCACTTTCTGCTGTGGTGCTCTCTTGATTCCTCCTCTCCAGCCGGATCACGCAGGAATCCCTTCGGTTATATATAATGTATGCTGTCACTATATATGTGTTGCATTTATTTTTGTTATCCTTGTTTGGTTTTCAGGGTTCTTAATGCAGACTTTCTTTATTGACACACAGCCCCTTTCTACTGCCTTTGCTGCTTCCTCCTCTGCTTGGCCACACACCCAAGGCTCCTGAAACCTCCTCCTGCTGAGGTTTCAGGAGCCTTGGGTGTGTGGCCAAGCAGAGGAGGAAGCAGCAAAGGCAGTAGAAAGGGGCTGTGTGTCAATAAAGAAAGTCTGCATTAAGAACCCTGAAAACCAAACAAGGATAACAAAAATAAATGCAACACATATATAGTGACAGCATACATTATATATAACCGAAGGGATTCCTGCGTGATCCGGCTGGAGAGGAGGAATCAGGAGAGCACCACAGCAGAAAGTGGGGACCAAACCATGAAGTGCAATAAAACCAAGGCACTGGGTTGCTGAGCTGACTATTGGAGACTGCTTCATTAAGTGGAGAACAACATCCATAGCAGAGACCATTGTGTGTCTAAAACGCTTGAATACAACTTACATCTTGTAAGTAGGTACAACATACGAGCCAAGACAAGATATTGAATTTTGCACTTTAAATACTGTTTACACTTAGATTGTTTTTTTCTGTTCTATTTTCCTCCATGCTCCCCCTGGAATACAACAGGAGTGACGATTTGTGGGACTAGCGAAACCAGTCCCTACCAGCTGGGTTTGAGCAGGGGGTTTGAACCTTTTAAATATCACTATTTGCACGTTATTTAAGCACGTTTTTATTACCTGTTATAATCAATTGATTTTGTTAACAACATTCACTATATAGTTTTTTAGTGAAACATTAATAGAGCTAGCGCCGTTTTTTTCACCTTCACAAAGCACGTATTCTTTAGAAGTTATACATGCATAAAAACCACTCGGCATTGAAAGAAGCCCCTCAGTGCAATAATTAGTACACAAATAGCAAGGGCACTACAAAAGCCGAGCGCTTTCATATTAGGTTTTTAATGCGAAATCATAAAAACTGTATAAAATGCACGGACATACTGTATATTTACTCTCATTGTGCTGCTTTGCAAAGGTTATTCTTTAGGACGCGGGAGGCCCACTCCAGCCCTCAGGGGCCACCAACTGGTCAGGTTTTCAGGATACCCCTGCTTCAGCGCAGGTGGTGCAATTGTTGACTGAGCCACTGATTAAGCCACCATTGCTGAAGTAGGGATATCCTGAAAACCTGACCTGTTGGTGGCCCTTGAGAACTGACCACCCCAGCTCTGCAATAACCCTACACAGAGAAAACAGGGGGGGGGGGGAGACCCCAGTTACCCGTGTAGTTTAGGAAGTGAAATAACGATGCACAGGGAGTTTCATGACATCATGTTACTGTGCGCACAATGTATATTGTGTTGATACTTTGTGCACAGAAGGGCAGAATGCCGGAATGTATGAAAACATTATAATGTACGTTCAGCAGACGTATAATTCCCAGAGGGCACGGGGAGTATCGCGGCTGATTGGGTCATCTTAATCCCTTTTGCAAATCAAGTGTTTAGCAATAAGAGCAAATGATTGATTATCTGGTTGAATTTCTCAGGGAAGCCTTAATCCATTTAAAAGGGCCGTCAATTAGAAAAGTAAATGCTTAAGAGGATTAATAACTCAAATGTCCTTTAGTTGCTAAGTGTCGGAGGGAAAGCGGAAAGGTTTTGCTAACGGCTGCAGTGCAATGTTTCATTTAAAGTTTGCATTACTTTTAGGGCAGGGGGGCTCAACTCCAGTCCTCGAGACACCCTCCCTCCCCCCCCAACAGGTCAGGTTTTCAGGATATCCCTGCTTCAGCACAGGTGGCTCAATCAGTCCCTGCTTCAGCACAGGTGGCTCAATCAGTGGCTCAGTCTTCTCCTGAGTGGTTACTAAGCAGTCTCCTGCAATAAGGCACCTTTCAGTCAGGTCAAGATGTCGCCTAGTAGAAAAACAGCAAAAGTCATGTTATCATGCTTACAACATTCAAATAGGGGTGCCAGGCGGCTTCTCCAAAAATACTGGACACAATGGTGAAAGGTGAGACAGATTCTAGACATACACTCCTCCCTCCCCCAAGCCGGTCAGGTCACTATGTCCAGAGAGGTAATACCGGTATACACACATACACACCCAGAGAGGTAATACCGGTATACACACATACACACCCAGAGAGGTAATACCGGTATACACACATACACGCCCAGAGAGGTAATACCGGTATACACACATACACACCCAGAGAGGTAATACCGGTACACACATACACACCCAGAGAGGTAATACCGGTATACACACATACACACCCAGAGAGGTAATACCGGTATACACATACACACCCAGAGAGGTAATACCGGTATACACATACACGCCCAGAGAGGTAATACCGGTATACACATACACACCCAGAGAGGTAATACCGGTATACACATACACGCCCAGAGAGGTAATACCGATATACACATACACACCCAGAGAGGTAATACCGGTATACACATACACACCCAGAGAGGTAATACCGGTATACACACATACACGCCCAGAGAGGTAATACCGGTATACACATACACGCCCAGAGAGGTAATACCGGTATACACATACACACCCAGAGAGGTAATACCGGTATACACATACACGCCCAGAGAGGTAATACCGGTATACACATACACGCCCAGAGAGGTAATACCGGTATACACATACACACCCAGAGAGGTAATACCGGTATACACATACACGCCCAGAGAGGTAATACCGGTATACACATACACGCCCAGAGAGGTAATACCGGTATACACATACACGCCCAGAGAGGTAATACCGGTATACACATACACGCCCAGAGAGGTAATACCGGTATACACATACACACCCAGAGAGGTAATACCGGTATACACGTACACACCCAGAGAGGTAATACCGGTATACACATACACGCCCAGAGAGGTAATACCGGTATACACATACACACCCAGAGAGGTAATACCGGTATACACATAAACGCCCAGAGAGGTAATACCGGTATATACATACACGCCCAGAGAGGTAATACCGGTATACACACATACACACCCAGAGAGGTAATACCGGTATACACATAAACGCCCAGAGAGGTAATACCGGTATACACATACACACCCAGAGAGGTAATACCGGTATACACATACACACCCAGAGAGGTAATACCGGTATACACATACACGCCCAGAGAGGTAATACCGGTATACACATACACACCCAGAGAGGTAATACCGGTATACACACATACACGCCCAGAGAGGTAATACCGGTATACACACATACACACCCAGAGAGGTAATACCGGTATACACACATACACGCCCAGAGAGGTAATACCGGTATACACACATACACACCCAGAGAGGTAATACCGGTACACACATACACACCCAGAGAGGTAATACCGGTATACACACATACACACCCAGAGAGGTAATACCGGTATACACATACACACCCAGAGAGGTAATACCGGTATACACATACACGCCCAGAGAGGTAATACCGGTATACACATACACACCCAGAGAGGTAATACCGGTATACACATACACGCCCAGAGAGGTAATACCGATATACACATACACACCCAGAGAGGTAATACCGGTATACACATACACACCCAGAGAGGTAATACCGGTATACACACATACACGCCCAGAGAGGTAATACCGGTATACACATACACGCCCAGAGAGGTAATACCGGTATACACATACACACCCAGAGAGGTAATACCGGTATACACATACACGCCCAGAGAGGTAATACCGGTATACACATACACGCCCAGAGAGGTAATACCGGTATACACATACACACCCAGAGAGGTAATACCGGTATACACATACACGCCCAGAGAGGTAATACCGGTATACACATACACGCCCAGAGAGGTAATACCGGTATACACATACACGCCCAGAGAGGTAATACCGGTATACACATACACGCCCAGAGAGGTAATACCGGTATACACGTACACACCCAGAGAGGTAATACCGGTATACACATACACGCCCAGAGAGGTAATACCGGTATACACATACACACCCAGAGAGGTAATACCGGTATACACATAAACGCCCAGAGAGGTAATACCGGTATATACATACACGCCCAGAGAGGTAATACCGGTATACACACATACACACCCAGAGAGGTAATACCGGTATACACATAAACGCCCAGAGAGGTAATACCGGTATACACATACACACCCAGAGAGGTAATACCGGTATACACATACACGCCCAGAGAGGTAATACCGGTATACACATACACACCCAGAGAGGTAATACCGGTATACACATACACGCCCAGAGAGGTAATACCGGTATATACACATACACACCCAGAGAGGTAATACCGGTATACACATACACGCCCAGAGAGGTAATACCGGTATACACACATACACACCCAGAGAGGTAATACTGGTATACACATACACACCCAGAGAGGTAATACCGGTATACACATACACGCCCAGAGAGGTAATACCGGTATACACATACACGCCCAGAGAGGTAATACCGGTATACACATACACGCCCAGAGAGGTAATACCGGTATACACATACACGCCCAGAGAGGTAATACCGGTATACACGTACACACCCAGAGAGGTAATACCGGTATACACATACACACCCAGAGAGGTAATACCTGTATACACATACACACCCAGAGAGGTAATACCGGTATACACGTACACACCCAGAGAGGTAATACCGGTATACATATACACGCCCAGAGAGGTAATACCGGTATACACATACACACCCAGAGAGGTAATACCGGTATACACATACACGCCCAGAGAGGTAATACCGGTATACACACATACACACCCAGAGAGGTAATACCGGTATACACATAAACGCCAAGAGAGGTAATACCGGTATACACATACACACCCAGAGAGGTAATACCGGTATACACATACACGCCCAGAGAGGTAATACCGGTATACACATACACACCCAGAGAGGTAATACCGGTATACACATACACGCCCAGAGAGGTAATACCGGTATACACATAAACGCCCAGAGAGGTAATACCGGTATATACATACACGCCCAGAGAGGTAATACCGGTATACACACATACACACCCAGAGAGGTAATACCGGTATACACATAAACGCCCAGAGAGGTAATACCGGTATACACATACACACCCAGAGAGGTAATACCGGTATACACATACACGCCCAGAGAGGTAATACCGGTATACACATACACACCCAGAGAGGTAATACCGGTATACACATACACACCCAGAGAGGTAATACCGGTATATACACATACACACCCAGAGAGGTAATACCGGTATACACATACACGCCCAGAGAGGTAATACCGGTATACACACATACACACCCAGAGAGGTAATACCGGTATACACATACACACCCAGAGAGGTAATACCGGTATACACATACACGCCCAGAGAGGTAATACCGGTATACACATACACGCCCAGAGAGGTAATACCGGTATACACATACATGCCCAGAGAGGTAATACCGGTATACACATACACGCCCAGAGAGGTAATACCGGTATACACGTACACACCCAGAGAGGTAATACCGGTATACACATACACACCCAGAGAGGTAATACCTGTATACACATACACACCCAGAGAGGTAATACCGGTATACACGTACACACCCAGAGAGGTAATACCGGTATACACATACATGCCCAGAGAGGTAATACCGGTATACACACATACACACCCAGAGAGGTAATACCTGTATACACATACACACCCAGAGAGGTAATACCGGTATACACATACACGCCCAGAGAGGTAATACCGGTATACACATACACACCCAGAGAGGTAATACCTGTATACACATACACACCCAGAGAGGTAATACCGGTATACACATACACGCCCAGAGAGGTAATACCGGTATACACATACACACCCAGAGAGGTAATACCTGTATACACATACACACCCAGAGAGGTAATACCGGTATACACGTACACACCCAGAGAGGTAATACCGGTATACACATACACGCCCAGAGAGGTAATACCGGTATACACACATACACACCCAGAGAGGTAATACCTGTATACACATACACACCCAGAGAGGTAATACCGGTATACACATACACACCCAGAGAGGTAATACCGGTATACACATACACGCCCAGAGAGGTAATACCGGTATACACATACACGCCCAGAGAGGTAATACCGGTATACACATACACACCCAGAGAGGTAATACCGGTATACACATACACGCCCAGAGAGGTAATACCGGTATACACATACACACCCAGAGAGGTAATACCGGTATACACATACACGCCCAGAGAGGTAATACCGGTACACACATACACACCCAGAGAGGTACTGCACCGACACACTTTATTCGAGCAAATACCCAGTATGTACCTGGCAGATACCTGGAATGCGCCGCTCCTCACCTCTGACAAGCCCCGTTGCGTTTGCCTTCCCAGCCTGGGTTCATGCCTGGCTGACGGGCGGCTGATCTGTTAAATGATAATGATTAGGATTTAATAGGCTGCAATGCTTCGCGTGTCTACCAGATGGCATAAATTCATGAATTGTAATGCAGTATATATATATATACTGTGCAGTATTGCAGCCAGGGGGAATAAAATGCTTCAATCCCTGCCTGGAAAATACCTCAATGCACTCGGGCAGAAAACAGTCACAAACCTCAATACACCCGGGTATACCCGAATTCGTGGGACTAGCCGAGCTCGAATAAAGTGTGTCGCCAGTGTAATACCGGTATACACATACACGCCCAGAGAGGTAATACCGGTATACACATACACACCCAGAGAGGTAATACCGGTATACACATACACGCCCTGAGAGGTAATACCGGTATATACATACACGCCCAGAGAGGTAATACCGGTATACACATACACGCCCAGAGAGATAATACCGGTATACACATACACGCCCAGAGAGGTAATACCGGTATACACATACACGCACAGAGAGGTAATACCGGTATACACATACACGCCCAGAGAGGTAATACCGGTATACACACACACACCCAGAGAGGTAATACCGGTATACACATACACTCCCAGAGAGGTAATACCGGTATGCACATACATATCCAGAGAGGTAATACCGGTATACACATACACACCCAGAGAGGTAATACCGGACACGCCCAGAGAGATAATATTGGTATACACACACACACACACCCAGAGAAGTAATACCGGTATACACATACACACCCAGAGAGGTAATACGGTATACACATACACGCCCAGAGAGGTAATACCTGTATGCACATACATATCCAGAGAGGTAATACCGGTATACACATACATGCCCAGAGAGGTAATACCGGTATACACATACACACCCAGAGAGGTAATACCTGTATACACATACACGCCCAGAGAGTTAATACCGGTATACACATACACACCCAGAGAGGTAATACCTGTATACACATACACGCCCAGAGAGGTAATACCGGTATACACATACACGCCCAGAGAGATAATACCGGTATACACATACACGCCCAGAGAGGTAATACCGGTATACACATACATGTACAGAGAGGTAATACCGGTTTACACATACACGTCCAGAGAAGTAATACCGGTATACACATACACGCCCAGAGAGGTAATACAGGTATACACATACACACCCAGAGAGGTAATACCAGTATACACATACACGCCCAGAGAGGTAATACCAGTATACACATACACGCCCAGAGAGGTAATACCGGACACGCCCAGAGAGGTAATACCAGTATACACATACATGTCCACTTTTACCTCAAATTTGTTGCTGGACAGTGTCCAAATACAGAACTGTCCAGTTTAACACTGGACACCTGGCAACCCTACATTCAAATCACCTAAAAGACTGTATCCAGCAAAGCTTTAAAAATATTTATAGGGTTAACTCTTATTCTGTATTATTCAATTCAGTATAATTTCTCTCTTGGAAGAAGTTTTATCATTTTTTAAAGATATTGTGTAGGCTGGAAACCCCATATATCTTTGAACCCTACAGGTAAAAGAAAATTTCCTAAAATGATAATGCGACTGTTTCTGTCACCTTCCCGGGGCACTTTGTAAAATGTTCTATTCTGTTCCAACCTCAATATGAATGAACCCAATTTTATTTGACAAAGGGCCATTTAATGTATCTGTACATCTGTTCTTGCTCTGCCACAGATTACATTATATACACACTGGGTTTGCCTTGAAAATTCTGCCCATTAATAGTATTCTCCCCACAGAATACAGAGGTCCCGAAAGAGGGACCTTTTTTATTGTCCAATTTCATTTCCCCCTCGTGTCCTCCTAAGAGGTTCTGTGAAGCAGGCTTTCTGTAGCATAATAATCGGTATAATCTGCCCGTTTTAATGTTCTTCCTGTCTGGAACATTATCTACCGCAGGGAGCTCCATTCCAGCCCTCAAGGCCCCCCCCCAAACAGGTCAGGTTTTCAAGATATCCCTGCTTCAGCACAGGTGGCTCAATCAGAGGCTTAGGACTGAGCCACCTGTGCTGAAGCAATGATATTCTGAAAACCTGACCTCTCATTGGCCTGAGGCGGAGTGACGGGCCAAAGGTCCAAACACACACACACACACGGCTCACAGTGTTAGCAGCACCCGCGCGCACCTCCTCCTTTCCCCGTGTCTCCCGCGCTTTCACCCCGCCCCGCCCCCCCCCCCTCCCCTGCCGCGCCCCCCCCCCTCCCTCCCCCGCCGCCGCTACAGTCAGCGGGACACACACACTATTATTACCCCTTCAGCGCCTCCCCCCCACCCAGTGTCAGCGGCCGTGCGAGACCCCCCCTCTATATCTCCCACCTCTCCCCCCCCACACATATACATGCCCCCCCCTCCCCGGCGCTACAACTCACCCCTTCCCCGGCGGGGGAACAGCCAGTGGCCAGGCAGGCTGCCTCGCGGCGCCGAGTACCCAAGATGGCGGCGCCCGGGACACAGCGGGGGAGCGGCCACAACACGCTGCCTCCCGCCTCAGATCCACGTGGGACCTGCCGGACGGGTGAGTGAGCGGCCTTCACCTCCCCTCCACCCCCCCTTCACCTCCCCTCCACCCCCCCTTCACCTCCCTTCCACCCCCCCCCCTTCACCTCCCTTCCACCCCCCCTTCACCTCCCTTCCACCCCCCCTTCACCTCCCCTCTACCCCCCACTTCACCTCCCCTCCACCCCCCCTTCGCCTCCCCCACCCCTTCCCACCGCCTCCCCCCTTCCCACCGCCTCCCCCCCTTCCCACCGCCCCCCCCACTTCCCACCGCCTCCCCCCCCCTTCCCACCACCCCCCCCCCCCCCTTCCCACCGCCTCCCCTCCACCTTTCTACCGCCTCCCCCCCCCTCCGCTCCCCTTCCCCCCCCCTCCGCTCCCCTTCCCCCCCCCTCCGCTCCCCTTCCCCCCCCCCTCCGCTCCCCTTCCCCCCCCCTCCGCTCCCCTTCCCCCCCCCTCCGCTCCCCTTCCCCCCCCCTCCGCTCCCCTTCCCCCCCCCTCCGCTCCCCTTCCCCCCCTCCGCTCCCCTTCCCCTCCGCTCCCCTTTCCACCCCCCCCTCCGCTCCCCTTTCCCCCCCTCCGCTCCCCTCCCCCCCCTCCGCTCCCCTCCCCCCCACCCCTCCACCCCTTTTTCCCCTCCCACCCCCTCCCACACTTCCACCCCTTCTCCCCCTCCTCTAACCCTTCCCCCCCCTCCTCTAACCCTTCCCCCCCCTTCTCTAACCCTTCCCCCCCTCCTCTAACCCTTCCCCCCCTCCTCTAACCCTTCCCCCCCTCCTCCACCCCTTGCCCCCCTCCTCCACCCCCTGCCCCCCTCCTCCACCACCCCCTCCTCCCCTTCCCGCCGCCCTTTGCCTTCCTGCCCGCCTTACCGCCTCCCCACCCCCGCCTCTGCCTTTCATCCGCCCTTACTCCGGCCGCCTCTGCCTTTCACCCACCGCCTCATAGCCGCTGCACGCACTCAACAGACACCCGCCACACTCGACACATACCTGCCGCCACACACACCTGCTGCCTCCCGCCCCTACGCACCGACATCACTGACCCACCGCCTCACACCCTAGCAGGACCCCCACTCACAGACAGCACTCACAACCCACGCGCCACCCGCCGCCTCACACCCTAGCAGGACCCCCACTCACAGACAGCACTCACAACCCACGCGCCACCCGCCGCCTCACACCCTAGCAGGACCCCCACTCACAGACAGCACTCACAACCCACGCGCCACCCGCCGCCTCACACCCTAGCAGGACCCACACTCACAGACAGCACTCACAACCCACGCACCACCCGCCGCCTCACACCCTAGCAGGACCCCCACTCGCAGACAGCACTCACAACCCACGCGCCATCGGCCGTCTCGCACCCTAGCAGGACCCACACTCACAGACAGCACTCACAACCCACGCACCACCCGCCACCTCACACCCTAGCAGGACCCACACTCACAACCCACGCACCACCCGCCGCCTCACACCCTAGCAGGACCCCCACTCACAGACAGCACTCACAACCCTTCCTTTCCCCCCAGCACACTGAGTGAGCGCAGTACCTGACCTTATACTTCCTTTCCCACAGCACACTGAGTGAGTGAGTACCTGCCTTATACTTCCTTTCCTGCCAGCACACTGAGTGAGCGCAGTACCTGCCTTATACTTCCTTTCCACCCAGCACACTGAGTGAGTGAGTACCTGCCTTATACTTCCTTTCCACCCAGCACACTGAGTGAGTGCAGTACCTGCCTTATACTTCCTTTCCCCCAGCACACTGAGTGAGTGCAGTATCTGCCATATACTTCCTTTCCCCCAGCACACTGAGTGATTGAGTACCTGCCTTATACTTCCTTTCCCCCCAGCACACTGAGTGAGTGCAGTACCTGCCTTATACTTCCTTTCCCCCCAGCACACTGAGTGAGTGCAGTACCTGCCTTATACTTCCTTTCCCCAGCACACTGAGTGAGTGAGTACCTGCCTTATACTTCCTTTCCCCCCAGCACACTGAGTGAGCGCAGTACCTGCCTTATACTTCCTTTCCCCCCAGCACACTGAGTGAGCGCAGTACCTGCCTTATACTTCCTTTCCACCCAGCACACTGAGTGAGTGAGTACCTGCCTTATACTTCCTTTCCACCCAGCACACTGAGTGAGTGCAGTACCTGCCTTATACTTCCTTTCCCCCAGCACACTGAGTGAGTGCAGTATCTGCCATATACTTCCTTTCCCCCCAGCACACTGAGTGAGTGAGTACCTGCCTTATACTTCCTTTCCCCCCAGCACACTGAGTGAGTGCAGTACCTGCCTTATACTTCCTTTCCCCCAGCACACTGAGTGAGCGCAGTACCTGCCTTATACTTCCTTTCCACCCAGCACACTGAGTGAATGCAGTACCTGCCTTATACTTCCTTTCCCCCCAGCACACTGAGTGAGTGAGTACCTGCCTTATACTTCCTTTCCACCCAGCACACTGAGTGAGTGAGTACCTGCCTTATACTTCCTTTCCACCCAGCACACTGAGTGAGTGAGCACCTGCCTCATACTTCCTTTCCCCCAGCACACTGAGTGAGTGAGTACCTGCCTTATACTTCCTTTCCACCCAGCACACTGAGTGAGTGAGTACCTGCCTTATACTTCCTTTCCACCCAGCACACTGAGTGAGTGTAGTACCTGCCTTATACTTCCTTTCCCCCAGCACACTGAGTGAGTGAGTACCTGCCTTATACTTCCTTTCCACCCAGCATACTGAGTGAGTGAGTACCTGCCTTATACTTCCTTTCCACCCAGCACACTGAGTGAGTACCTGCCTTATACTTCCTTTCCACCCAGCACACTGAGTGAGTGAGCACCTGCCTTATACTTCCTTTCCACCCAGCACACTGAGTGAGCACAGTACCTGCCTTATACTTCCTTTCCCCCCAGCACACTGAGTGAGCGCAGAACCTGCCATATACTTCCTTTCCCCCCAGCACACTGAGTGAGCGCAGTACCTGCCTTATACTTCCTTTCCCCCAGCACACTGAGTGAGCGCAGTACCTGCCTTATACTTCCTTTCCCCCCAGCACACTGAGTGAGCGCAGTACCTGCCTTATACTTCCTTTCCCCCCAGCACACTGAGTGAGTACCTGCCTTATACTCCCTTTCCCCCCAGCACACTGAGTGAGTGCAGTACCTGCCTTATACTTCCTTTCCACCCAGCACACTGAGTGAGTGCAGTACCTGCCTTATACTTCCTTTCCCCCCAGCACTGAGTGAGTGCAGTACCTGCCTTATACTTCCTTTCCCCCCAGCACACTGAGTGAGTGCAGTACCTGCCTTATACTTCCTTTCCCCCCAGCACACTGAGTGAGTGCAGTACCTGCCATATACTTCCTTTCCCCCCAGCACACTGAGTGAGTGCGTACCTGCCTTATATATACTTCCTTTCCACCCAGCACACTGAGTGAGTGAGTACCTGCCTTATACTTCCTTTTCCCCAGCACACTGAGTGAGTGCAGTACCTGCCTTATACTTCCTTTCCCCCAGCACACTGAGTGAGTGCAGTACCTGCCTTATACTTCCTTTCCCCCAGCACACTGAGTGAGTGCAGTACCTGCCTTATACTTCCTTTCCCCCAGCACACTGAGTGAGTGCAGTACCTGCCTTATACTTCCTTTCCCCCCAGCACACTGAGTGAGTGAGTACCTGCCTTATACTTCCTTTCCCCCCAGCACACTGAGTGAGTGCGTACCTGCCTTATATATACTTCCTTTCCACCCAGCACACTGAGTGAGTGAGTACCTGCCTTATACTTCCTTTCCCCCAGCACACTGAGTGAGTGCAGTACCTGCCTTATACTTCCTTTCCCCCTAGCACACTGAGTGAGTGAGTACCTGCCTTATACTTCATTTCCCCCAGCACACTGAGTGAGTGAGTACCTGCCTTATACTTCCTTTCCCCCCAGCACACTGAGTGAGTGCAGTACCTGCCTTATACTTCCTTTCCACCCGGCACACTGAGTGAGTGAGTACCTGCCTTATACTTCCTTTCCCCCTAGCACACTGAGTGAGTGAGTACCTGCCTTATACTTCATTTCCCCCAGCACACTGAGTGAGTGAGTACCTGCCTTATACTTCCTTTCCCCCCAGCACACTGAGTGAGTGCAGTACCTGCCTTATACTTCCTTTCCCCCCAGCACACTGAGTGAGTGCAGTACCTGCCTTATACTTACTTTCCCCCCAGCACACTGAGTGAGTGAGCACCTGCCTTATACTTCCTTTCCACCCAGCACACTGAGTGAGTGAGTACCTGCCTTATACTTCCTTTCCCCCAGCACACTGAGTGAGCGCAGTACCTGCCTATACTTCCTTTCCCCCCAGCACACTGAGTGAGCGCAGTACCTGCCTTATACTTCCTTTCCCCCCAGCACACTGAGTGAGTGCAGTACCTGCCTTATACTTCCTTTCCCCCCAGCACACCGAGTGAGCACCTGCCTTATACTTCCTTTCCCCCCAGCACACTGAGTGAGTGCAGTACCTGCCATATACTTCCTTTCCCCCAGGACACTGAGTGAGTGCAGTACCTGCCATATACGTCCTTTCCCCCCAGGACACTGAGTGAGTGCAGTACCTGCCTTATACTTCCTTTCCCCCCAGCACACTGAGTGAGTACCTGCCTTATACTTCCTTTCCCCCCAGCACACTGAGTGAGTGCAGTACCTGCCTTATACTTCCTTTCCACCCAGCACACTGAGTGAGTGCAGTACCTGCCTTATACTTCCTTTCCCCCCAGCACTGAGTGAGTGCAGTACCTGCCTTATACTTCCTTTCCCCCCAGCACACTGAGTGAGTGCAGTACCTGCCTTATACTTCCTTTCCCCCCAGCACACTGAGTGAGTGCAGTACCTGCCATATACTTCCTTTCCCCCCAGCACACTGAGTGAGTGCGTACCTGCCTTATATATACTTCCTTTCCACCCAGCACACTGAGTGAGTGAGTACCTGCCTTATACTTCCTTTCCCCCAGCACACTGAGTGAGTGCAGTACCTGCCTTATACTTCCTTTCCCCCAGCACACTGAGTGAGTGCAGTACCTGCCTTATACTTCCTTTCCCCCCAGCACACTGAGTGAGTGCAGTACCTGCCTTATACTTCCTTTCCCCCAGCACACTGAGTGAGTGCAGTACCTGCCTTATACTTCCTTTCCCCCCAGCACACTGAGTGAGTACCTGCCTTATACTTCCTTTCCCCCCAGCACACTGAGTGAGTGCGTACCTGCCTTATATATACTTCCTTTCCACCCAGCACACTGAGTGAGTGAGTACCTGCCTTATACTTCCTTTCCCCCAGCACACTGAGTGAGTGCAGTACCTGCCTTATACTTCCTTTCCCCCTAGCACACTGAGTGAGTGAGTACCTGCCTTATACTTCATTTCCCCCAGCACACTGAGTGAGTGCAGTACCTGCCTTATACTTCCTTTCCCCCCAGCACACTGAGTGAGTGCAGTACCTGCCTTATACTTCCTTTCCACCCGGCACACTGAGTGAGTGAGTACCTGCCTTATACTTCCTTTCCCCCTAGCACACTGAGTGAGTGAGTACCTGCCTTATACTTCATTTCCCCCAGCACACTGAGTGAGTGAGTACCTGCCTTATACTTCCTTTCCCCCCAGCACACTGAGTGAGTGCAGTACCTGCCTTATACTTGCTTTCCCCCCAGCACACTGAGTGAGTGCAGTACCTGCCTTATACTTACTTTCCCCCCAGCACACTGAGTGAGTGAGCACCTGCCTTATACTTCCTTTCCACCCAGCACACTGAGTGAGTGAGTACCTGCCTTATACTTCCTTTCCCCCAGCACACTGAGTGAGCGCAGTACCTGCCTTATACTTCCTTTCCCCCCAGCACACTGAGTGAGCGCAGTACCTGCCTTATACTTCCTTTCCCCCCAGCACACTGAGTGAGTGCAGTACCTGCCTTATACTTCCTTTCCCCCCAGCACACTGAGTGAGCACCTGCCTTATACTTCCTTTCCCCCCAGCACACTGAGTGAGTGCAGTACCTGCCATATACTTCCTTTCCCCCAGGACACTGAGTGAGTGCAGTACCTGCCATATACGTCCTTTCCCCCCAGGACACTGAGTGAGTGCAGTACCTGCCTTATACTTCATTTCCCCCCAGCACACTGAGTGAGTACCTGCCTTATACTTCCTTTCCCCCCAGCACACTGAGTGAGTGCAGTACCTGCCTTATACTTCCTTTCCACCCAGCACACTGAGTGAGTGCAGTACCTGCCTTATACTTCCTTTCCCCCCAGCACTGAGTGAGTGCAGTACCTGCCTTATACTTCCTTTCCCCCCAGCACACTGAGTGAGTGCAGTACCTGCCTTATACTTCCTTTCCCCCCAGCACACTGAGTGAGTGCAGTACCTGCCATATACTTCCTTTCCCCCCAGCACACTGAGTGAGTGCGTACCTGCCTTATATATACTTCCTTTCCACCCAGCACACTGAGTGAGTGAGTACCTGCCTTATACTTCCTTTCCCCCAGCACACTGAGTGAGTGCAGTACCTGCCTTATACTTCCTTTCCCCCAGCACACTGAGTGAGTGCAGTACCTGCCTTATACTTCCTTTCCCCCAGCACACTGAGTGAGTGCAGTACCTGCCTTATACTTCCTTTCCCCCAGCACACTGAGTGAGTGCAGTACCTGCCTTATACTTCCTTTCCCCCCAGCACACTGAGTGAGTGAGTACCTGCCTTATACTTCCTTTCCCCCCAGCACACTGAGTGAGTGCGTACCTGCCTTATATATACTTCCTTTCCACCCAGCACACTGAGTGAGTGAGTACCTGCCTTATACTTCCTTTCCCCCAGCACACTGAGTGAGTGCAGTACCTGCCTTATACTTCCTTTCCCCCTAGCACACTGAGTGAGTGAGTACCTGCCTTATACTTCATTTCCCCCAGCACACTGAGTGAGTGAGTACCTGCCTTATACTTCCTTTCCCCCCAGCACACTGAGTGAGTGCAGTACCTGCCTTATACTTCCTTTCCACCCGGCACACTGAGTGAGTGAGTACCTGCCTTATACTTCCTTTCCCCCTAGCACACTGAGTGAGTGAGTACCTGCCTTATACTTCATTTCCCCCAGCACACTGAGTGAGTGCAGTACCTGCCTTATACTTACTTTCCCCCCAGCACACTGAGTGAGTGAGTACCTGCCTTATACTTCCTTTCCACCCAGCACACTGAGTGAGTGAGTACCTGCCTTATACTTCCTTTCCCCCAGCACACTGAGTGAGTGCAGTACCTGCCTTATACTTCCTTTCCACCCAGCACACTGAGTGAGCGCAGTACCTGCCTTATACTTCCTTTCCCCCCAGCACACTGAGTGAGTGCAGTACCTGCCTTATACTTCCTTTCCACCCGGCACACTGAGTGAGTGAGTACCTGCCTTATACTTCCTTTCCCCCTAGCACACTGAGTGAGTGAGTACCTGCCTTATACTTCATTTCCCCCAGCACACTGAGTGAGTGCAGTACCTGCCTTATACTTACTTTCCCCCCAGCACACTGAGTGAGTGAGCACCTGCCTTATACTTCCTTTCCACCCAGCACACTGAGTGAGTGAGTACCTGCCTTATACTTCCTTTCCCCCAGCACACTGAGTGAGTGCAGTACCTGCCTTATACTTCCTTTCCACCCAGCACACTGAGTGAGCGCAGTACCTGCCTTATACTTCCTTTCCCTCCAGCACACTGAGTGAGCGCAGTACCTGCCTTATACTTCCTTTCCACCCAGCACACTGAGTGAGCGCAGTACCTGCCTTATACTTCCTTTCCCCCCAGCACACTGAGTGAGTGCAGTACCTGCCATATACGTCCTTTCCCCCCAGGACACTGAGTGAGTGCAGTACCTGCCTTATACTTCCTTTCCCCCCAGCACACTGAGTGAGTACCTGCCTTATACTTCCTTTCCCCCCAGCACACTGAGTGAGTGCAGTACCTGCCTTATACTTCCTTTCCACCCAGCACACTGAGTGAGTGCAGTACCTGCCTTATACTTGCTTTCCCCCCAGCACACTGAGTGAGTGCAGTACCTGCCTTATACTTACTTTCCCCCCAGCACACTGAGTGAGTGAGCACCTGCCTTATACTTCCTTTCCCCCCAGCACTGAGTGAGTGCAGTACCTGCCTTATACTTCCTTTCCCCCCAGCACACTGAGTGAGTGCAGTACCTGCCTTATACTTCCTTTCCCCCCAGCACACTGAGTGAGTGCAGTACCTGCCATATACTTCCTTTCCCCCCAGCACACTGAGTGAGTGCGTACCTGCCTTATATATACTTCCTTTCCACCCAGCACACTGAGTGAGTGAGTACCTGCCTTATACTTCCTTTCCCCCAGCACACTGAGTGAGTGCAGTACCTGCCTTATACTTCCTTTCCCCCAGCACACTGAGTGAGTGCAGTACCTGCCTTATACTTCCTGTCCCCCCAGCACACTGAGTGAGTGCAGTACCTGCCTTATACTTCCTTTCCCCCAGCACACTGAGTGAGTGCAGTACCTGCCTTATACTTCCTTTCCCCCCAGCACACTGAGTGAGTACCTGCCTTATACTTCCTTTCCCCCCAGCACACTGAGTGAGTGCGTACCTGCCTTATATATACTTCCTTTCCACCCAGCACACTGAGTGAGTGAGTACCTGCCTTATACTTCCTTTCCCCCAGCACACTGAGTGAGTGCAGTACCTGCCTTATATTTCCTTTCCCCCTAGCACACTGAGTGAGTGAGTACCTGCCTTATACTTCATTTCCCCCAGCACACTGAGTGAGTGAGTGCCTGCCTTATACTTCCTTTCCCCCTAGCACACTGAGTGAGTGAGTACCTGCCTTATACTTCATTTCCCCCAGCACACTGAGTGAGTGAGTACCTGCCTTATACTTCCTTTCCCCCCAGCACACTGAGTGAGTGCAGTACCTGCCTTATACTTGCTTTCCCCCCAGCACACTGAGTGAGTGCAGTACCTGCCTTATACTTACTTTCCCCCCAGCACACTGAGTGAGTGAGCACCTGCCTTATACTTCCTTTCCACCCAGCACACTGAGTGAGTGAGTACCTGCCTTATACTTCCTTTCCCCCAGCACACTGAGTGAGCGCAGTACCTGCCTTATACTTCCTTTCCCCCCAGCACACTGAGTGAGTGCAGTACCTGCCTTATACTTCCTTTCCCCCAGCACACTGAGTGAGTGCAGTACCTGCCTTATACTTCCTTTCCCCCCAGCACACTGAGTGAGTACCTGCCTTATACTTCCTTTCCCCCCAGCACACTGAGTGAGTGCGTACCTGCCTTATATATACTTCCTTTCCACCCAGCACACTGAGTGAGTGAGTACCTGCCTTATACTTCCTTTCCCCCAGCACACTGAGTGAGTGCAGTACCTGCCTTATACTTCCTTTCCCCCTAGCACACTGAGTGAGTGAGTACCTGCCTTATACTTCATTTCCCCCAGCACACTGAGTGAGTGAGTACCTGCCTTATACTTCCTTTCCCCCTAGCACACTGAGTGAGTGAGTACCTGCCTTATACTTCATTTCCCCCAGCACACTGAGTGAGTGAGTACCTGCCTTATACTTCCTTTCCCCCCAGCACACTGAGTGAGTGCAGTACCTGCCTTATACTTGCTTTCCCCCCAGCACACTGAGTGAGTGCAGTACCTGCCTTATACTTACTTTCCCCCCAGCACACTGAGTGAGTGAGCACCTGCCTTATACTTCCTTTCCACCCAGCACACTGAGTGAGTGAGTACCTGCCTTATACTTCCTTTCCCCCAGCACACTGAGTGAGCGCAGTACCTGCCTTATACTTCCTTTCCCCCCAGCACACTGAGTGAGCGCAGTACCTGCCTTATACTTCCTTTCCCCCCAGCACACTGAGTGAGTGCAGTACCTGCCTTATACTTCCTTTCCACCCAGCACACTGAGTGAGCGCAGTACCTGCCTTATACTTCCTTTCCCCCCAGCACACTGAGTGAGTGCAGTACCTGCCTTATACTTCCTTTCCACCCAGCACACTGAGTGAGTGCAGTACCTGCCTTATACTTCCTTTCCCCCCAGCACTGAGTGAGTGCAGTACCTGCCTTATACTTCCTTTCCCCCCAGCACACTGAGTGAGTGCAGTACCTGCCTTATACTTCCTTTCCCCCCAGCACACTGAGTGAGTGCAGTACCTGCCATATACTTCCTTTCCCCCCAGCACACTGAGTGAGTGCGTACCTGCCTTATATATACTTCCTTTCCACCCAGCACACTGAGTGAGTGAGTACCTGCCTTATACTTCCTTTCCCCCAGCACACTGAGTGAGTGCAGTACCTGCCTTATACTTCCTTTCCCCCAGCACACTGAGTGAGTGCAGTACCTGCCTTATACTTCCTTTCCCCCCAGCACACTGAGTGAGTGCAGTACCTGCCTTATACTTCCTTTCCCCCAGCACACTGAGTGAGTGCAGTACCTGCCTTATACTTCCTTTCCCCCCAGCACACTGAGTGAGTGAGTACCTGCCTTATACTTCCTTTCCCCCCAGCACACTGAGTGAGTGCGTACCTGCCTTATATATACTTCCTTTCCACCCAGCACACTGAGTGAGTGAGTACCTGCCTTATACTTCCTTTCCCCCAGCACACTGAGTGAGTGCAGTACCTGCCTTATACTTCCTTTCCCCCTAGCACACTGAGTGAGTGAGTACCTGCCTTATACTTCATTTCCCCCAGCACACTGAGTGAGTGAGTACCTGCCTTATACTTCCTTTCCCCCCAGCACACTGAGTGAGTGCAGTACCTGCCTTATACTTCCTTTCCACCCGGCACACTGAGTGAGTGAGTACCTGCCTTATACTTCCTTTCCCCCTAGCACACTGAGTGAGTGAGTACCTGCCTTATACTTCATTTCCCCCAGCACACTGAGTGAGTGCAGTACCTGCCTTATACTTACTTTCCCCCCAGCACACTGAGTGAGTGAGCACCTGCCTTATACTTCCTTTCCACCCAGCACACTGAGTGAGTGAGTACCTGCCTTATACTTCCTTTCCCCCAGCACACTGAGTGAGTGCAGTACCTGCCTTATACTTCCTTTCCACCCAGCACACTGAGTGAGCGCAGTACCTGCCTTATACTTCCTTTCCCCCCAGCACACTGAGTGAGTGCAGTACCTGCCTTATACTTCCTTTCCACCCAGCACACTGAGTGAGTGAGTACCTGCCTTATACTTCCTTTCCCCCAGCACACTGAGTGAGCGCAGTACCTGCCTTATACTTCCTTTCCACCCAGCACACTGAGTGAGCGCAGTACCTGCCTTATACTTCCTTTCCCCCCAGCACACTGAGTGAGCGCAGTACCTGCCTTATACTTCCTTTCCCCCCAGCACACTGAGTGAGTACCTGCCTTATACTTCCTTTCCCCCAGCACACTGAGTGAGTGCAGTACCTGCCTTATACTTCCTTTCCACCCAGCACACTGAGTGAGTGCAGTACCTGCCTTATACTTCCTTTCCCCCCAGCACTGAGTGAGTGCAGTACCTGCCTTATACTTCCTTTCCCCCCAGCACACTGAGTGAGTGCAGTACCTGCCTTATACTTCCTTTCCCCCCAGCACACTGAGTGAGTGCAGTACCTGCCATATACTTCCTTTCCCCCCAGCACACTGAGTGAGTGCGTACCTGCCTTATATATACTTCCTTTCCACCCAGCACACTGAGTGAGTGAGTACCTGCCTTATACTTCCTTTTCCCCAGCACACTGAGTGAGTGCAGTACCTGCCTTATACTTCCTTTCCCCCAGCACACTGAGTGAGTGCAGTACCTGCCTTATACTTCCTTTCCCCCAGCACACTGAGTGAGTGCAGTACCTGCCTTATACTTCCTTTCCCCCAGCACACTGAGTGAGTGCAGTACCTGCCTTATACTTCCTTTCCCCCCAGCACACTGAGTGAGTGAGTACCTGCCTTATACTTCCTTTCCCCCCAGCACACTGAGTGAGTGCGTACCTGCCTTATATATACTTCCTTTCCACCCAGCACACTGAGTGAGTGAGTACCTGCCTTATACTTCCTTTCCCCCAGCACACTGAGTGAGTGCAGTACCTGCCTTATACTTCCTTTCCCCCTAGCACACTGAGTGAGTGAGTACCTGCCTTATACTTCATTTCCCCCAGCACACTGAGTGAGTGAGTACCTGCCTTATACTTCCTTTCCCCCCAGCACACTGAGTGAGTGCAGTACCTGCCTTATACTTCCTTTCCACCCGGCACACTGAGTGAGTGAGTACCTGCCTTATACTTCCTTTCCCCCTAGCACACTGAGTGAGTGAGTACCTGCCTTATACTTCATTTCCCCCAGCACACTGAGTGAGTGAGTACCTGCCTTATACTTCCTTTCCCCCCAGCACACTGAGTGAGTGCAGTACCTGCCTTATACTTCCTTTCCCCCCAGCACACTGAGTGAGTGCAGTACCTGCCTTATACTTACTTTCCCCCCAGCACACTGAGTGAGTGAGCACCTGCCTTATACTTCCTTTCCACCCAGCACACTGAGTGAGTGAGTACCTGCCTTATACTTCCTTTCCCCCAGCACACTGAGTGAGCGCAGTACCTGCCTATACTTCCTTTCCCCCCAGCACACTGAGTGAGCGCAGTACCTGCCTTATACTTCCTTTCCCCCCAGCACACTGAGTGAGTGCAGTACCTGCCTTATACTTCCTTTCCCCCCAGCACACTGAGTGAGCACCTGCCTTATACTTCCTTTCCCCCCAGCACACTGAGTGAGTGCAGTACCTGCCATATACTTCCTTTCCCCCAGGACACTGAGTGAGTGCAGTACCTGCCATATACGTCCTTTCCCCCCAGGACACTGAGTGAGTGCAGTACCTGCCTTATACTTCCTTTCCCCCCAGCACACTGAGTGAGTACCTGCCTTATACTTCCTTTCCCCCCAGCACACTGAGTGAGTGCAGTACCTGCCTTATACTTCCTTTCCACCCAGCACACTGAGTGAGTGCAGTACCTGCCTTATACTTCCTTTCCCCCCAGCACTGAGTGAGTGCAGTACCTGCCTTATACTTCCTTTCCCCCCAGCACACTGAGTGAGTGCAGTACCTGCCTTATACTTCCTTTCCCCCCAGCACACTGAGTGAGTGCAGTACCTGCCATATACTTCCTTTCCCCCCAGCACACTGAGTGAGTGCGTACCTGCCTTATATATACTTCCTTTCCACCCAGCACACTGAGTGAGTGAGTACCTGCCTTATACTTCCTTTCCCCCAGCACACTGAGTGAGTGCAGTACCTGCCTTATACTTCCTTTCCCCCAGCACACTGAGTGAGTGCAGTACCTGCCTTATACTTCCTTTCCCCCAGCACACTGAGTGAGTGCAGTACCTGCCTTATACTTCCTTTCCCCCAGCACACTGAGTGAGTGCAGTACCTGCCTTATACTTCCTTTCCCCCCAGCACACTGAGTGAGTACCTGCCTTATACTTCCTTTCCCCCCAGCACACTGAGTGAGTGCGTACCTGCCTTATATATACTTCCTTTCCACCCAGCACACTGAGTGAGTGAGTACCTGCCTTATACTTCCTTTCCCCCAGCACACTGAGTGAGTGCAGTACCTGCCTTATACTTCCTTTCCCCCTAGCACACTGAGTGAGTGAGTACCTGCCTTATACTTCATTTCCCCCAGCACACTGAGTGAGTGCAGTACCTGCCTTATACTTCCTTTCCCCCCAGCACACTGAGTGAGTGCAGTACCTGCCTTATACTTCCTTTCCACCCGGCACACTGAGTGAGTGAGTACCTGCCTTATACTTCCTTTCCCCCTAGCACACTGAGTGAGTGAATACCTGCCTTATACTTCATTTCCCCCAGCACACTGAGTGAGTGAGTACCTGCCTTATACTTCCTTTCCCCCCAGCACACTGAGTGAGTGCAGTACCTGCCTTATACTTGCTTTCCCCCCAGCACACTGAGTGAGTGCAGTACCTGCCTTATACTTACTTTCCCCCCAGCACACTGAGTGAGTGAGCACCTGCCTTATACTTCCTTTCCACCCAGCACACTGAGTGAGTGAGTACCTGCCTTATACTTCCTTTCCCCCAGCACACTGAGTGAGCGCAGTACCTGCCTTATACTTCCTTTCCCCCCAGCACACTGAGTGAGCGCAGTACCTGCCTTATACTTCCTTTCCCCCCAGCACACTGAGTGAGTGCAGTACCTGCCTTATACTTCCTTTCCCCCCAGCACACTGAGTGAGCACCTGCCTTATACTTCCTTTCCCCCCAGCACACTGAGTGAGTGCAGTACCTGCCATATACTTCCTTTCCCCCAGGACACTGAGTGAGTGCAGTACCTGCCATATACGTCCTTTCCCCCCAGGACACTGAGTGAGTGCAGTACCTGCCTTATACTTCCTTTCCCCCCAGCACACTGAGTGAGTACCTGCCTTATACTTCCTTTCCCCCCAGCACACTGAGTGAGTGCAGTACCTGCCTTATACTTCCTTTCCACCCAGCACACTGAGTGAGTGCAGTACCTGCCTTATACTTCCTTTCCCCCCAGCACTGAGTGAGTGCAGTACCTGCCTTATACTTCCTTTCCCCCCAGCACACTGAGTGAGTGCAGTACCTGCCTTATACTTCCTTTCCCCCCAGCACACTGAGTGAGTGCAGTACCTGCCATATACTTCCTTTCCCCCCAGCACACTGAGTGAGTGCGTACCTGCCTTATATATACTTCCTTTCCACCCAGCACACTGAGTGAGTGAGTACCTGCCTTATACTTCCTTTCCCCCAGCACACTGAGTGAGTGCAGTACCTGCCTTATACTTCCTTTCCCCCAGCACACTGAGTGAGTGCAGTACCTGCCTTATACTTCCTTTCCCCCAGCACACTGAGTGAGTGCAGTACCTGCCTTATACTTCCTTTCCCCCAGCACACTGAGTGAGTGCAGTACCTGCCTTATACTTCCTTTCCCCCCAGCACACTGAGTGAGTGAGTACCTGCCTTATACTTCCTTTCCCCCCAGCACACTGAGTGAGTGCGTACCTGCCTTATATATACTTCCTTTCCACCCAGCACACTGAGTGAGTGAGTACCTGCCTTATACTTCCTTTCCCCCAGCACACTGAGTGAGTGCAGTACCTGCCTTATACTTCCTTTCCCCCTAGCACACTGAGTGAGTGAGTACCTGCCTTATACTTCATTTCCCCCAGCACACTGAGTGAGTGAGTACCTGCCTTATACTTCCTTTCCCCCCAGCACACTGAGTGAGTGCAGTACCTGCCTTATACTTCCTTTCCACCCGGCACACTGAGTGAGTGAGTACCTGCCTTATACTTCCTTTCCCCCTAGCACACTGAGTGAGTGAGTACCTGCCTTATACTTCATTTCCCCCAGCACACTGAGTGAGTGCAGTACCTGCCTTATACTTACTTTCCCCCCAGCACACTGAGTGAGTGAGCACCTGCCTTATACTTCCTTTCCACCCAGCACACTGAGTGAGTGAGTACCTGCCTTATACTTCCTTTCCCCCAGCACACTGAGTGAGTGCAGTACCTGCCTTATACTTCCTTTCCACCCAGCACACTGAGTGAGCGCAGTACCTGCCTTATACTTCCTTTCCCCCCAGCACACTGAGTGAGTGCAGTACCTGCCTTATACTTCCTTTCCACCCGGCACACTGAGTGAGTGAGTACCTGCCTTATACTTCCTTTCCCCCTAGCACACTGAGTGAGTGAGTACCTGCCTTATACTTCATTTCCCCCAGCACACTGAGTGAGTGCAGTACCTGCCTTATACTTACTTTCCCCCCAGCACACTGAGTGAGTGAGCACCTGCCTTATACTTCCTTTCCACCCAGCACACTGAGTGAGTGAGTACCTGCCTTATACTTCCTTTCCCCCAGCACACTGAGTGAGTGCAGTACCTGCCTTATACTTCCTTTCCACCCAGCACACTGAGTGAGCGCAGTACCTGCCTTATACTTCCTTTCCCTCCAGCACACTGAGTGAGCGCAGTACCTGCCTTATACTTCCTTTCCACCCAGCACACTGAGTGAGCGCAGTACCTGCCTTATACTTCCTTTCCCCCCAGCACACTGAGTGAGTGCAGTACCTGCCATATACGTCCTTTCCCCCCAGGACACTGAGTGAGTGCAGTACCTGCCTTATACTTCCTTTCCCCCCAGCACACTGAGTGAGTACCTGCCTTATACTTCCTTTCCCCCCAGCACACTGAGTGAGTGCAGTACCTGCCTTATACTTCCTTTCCACCCAGCACACTGAGTGAGTGCAGTACCTGCCTTATACTTGCTTTCCCCCCAGCACACTGAGTGAGTGCAGTACCTGCCTTATACTTACTTTCCCCCCAGCACACTGAGTGAGTGAGCACCTGCCTTATACTTCCTTTCCCCCCAGCACTGAGTGAGTGCAGTACCTGCCTTATACTTCCTTTCCCCCCAGCACACTGAGTGAGTGCAGTACCTGCCTTATACTTCCTTTCCCCCCAGCACACTGAGTGAGTGCAGTACCTGCCATATACTTCCTTTCCCCCCAGCACACTGAGTGAGTGCGTACCTGCCTTATATATACTTCCTTTCCACCCAGCACACTGAGTGAGTGAGTACCTGCCTTATACTTCCTTTCCCCCAGCACACTGAGTGAGTGCAGTACCTGCCTTATACTTCCTTTCCCCCCAGCACACTGAGTGAGTGCAGTACCTGCCTTATACTTCCTTTCCACCCGGCACACTGAGTGAGTGAGTACCTGCCTTATACTTCCTTTCCCCCTAGCACACTGAGTGAGTGAATACCTGCCTTATACTTCATTTCCCCCAGCACACTGAGTGAGTGAGTACCTGCCTTATACTTCCTTTCCCCCCAGCACACTGAGTGAGTGCAGTACCTGCCTTATACTTGCTTTCCCCCCAGCACACTGAGTGAGTGCAGTACCTGCCTTATACTTACTTTCCCCCCAGCACACTGAGTGAGTGAGCACCTGCCTTATACTTCCTTTCCACCCAGCACACTGAGTGAGTGAGTACCTGCCTTATACTTCCTTTCCCCCAGCACACTGAGTGAGCGCAGTACCTGCCTTATACTTCCTTTCCCCCCAGCACACTGAGTGAGCGCAGTACCTGCCTTATACTTCCTTTCCCCCCAGCACACTGAGTGAGTGCAGTACCTGCCTTATACTTCCTTTCCCCCCAGCACACTGAGTGAGCACCTGCCTTATACTTCCTTTCCCCCCAGCACACTGAGTGAGTGCAGTACCTGCCATATACTTCCTTTCCCCCAGGACACTGAGTGAGTGCAGTACCTGCCATATACGTCCTTTCCCCCCAGGACACTGAGTGAGTGCAGTACCTGCCTTATACTTCCTTTCCCCCCAGCACACTGAGTGAGTACCTGCCTTATACTTCCTTTCCCCCCAGCACACTGAGTGAGTGCAGTACCTGCCTTATACTTCCTTTCCACCCAGCACACTGAGTGAGTGCAGTACCTGCCTTATACTTCCTTTCCCCCCAGCACTGAGTGAGTGCAGTACCTGCCTTATACTTCCTTTCCCCCCAGCACACTGAGTGAGTGCAGTACCTGCCTTATACTTCCTTTCCCCCCAGCACACTGAGTGAGTGCAGTACCTGCCATATACTTCCTTTCCCCCCAGCACACTGAGTGAGTGCGTACCTGCCTTATATATACTTCCTTTCCACCCAGCACACTGAGTGAGTGAGTACCTGCCTTATACTTCCTTTCCCCCAGCACACTGAGTGAGTGCAGTACCTGCCTTATACTTCCTTTCCCCCAGCACACTGAGTGAGTGCAGTACCTGCCTTATACTTCCTTTCCCCCAGCACACTGAGTGAGTGCAGTACCTGCCTTATACTTCCTTTCCCCCAGCACACTGAGTGAGTGCAGTACCTGCCTTATACTTCCTTTCCCCCCAGCACACTGAGTGAGTGAGTACCTGCCTTATACTTCCTTTCCCCCCAGCACACTGAGTGAGTGCGTACCTGCCTTATATATACTTCCTTTCCACCCAGCACACTGAGTGAGTGAGTACCTGCCTTATACTTCCTTTCCCCCAGCACACTGAGTGAGTGCAGTACCTGCCTTATACTTCCTTTCCCCCTAGCACACTGAGTGAGTGAGTACCTGCCTTATACTTCATTTCCCCCAGCACACTGAGTGAGTGAGTACCTGCCTTATACTTCCTTTCCCCCCAGCACACTGAGTGAGTGCAGTACCTGCCTTATACTTCCTTTCCACCCGGCACACTGAGTGAGTGAGTACCTGCCTTATACTTCCTTTCCCCCTAGCACACTGAGTGAGTGAGTACCTGCCTTATACTTCATTTCCCCCAGCACACTGAGTGAGTGCAGTACCTGCCTTATACTTACTTTCCCCCCAGCACACTGAGTGAGTGAGCACCTGCCTTATACTTCCTTTCCACCCAGCACACTGAGTGAGTGAGTACCTGCCTTATACTTCCTTTCCCCCAGCACACTGAGTGAGTGCAGTACCTGCCTTATACTTCCTTTCCACCCAGCACACTGAGTGAGCGCAGTACCTGCCTTATACTTCCTTTCCCCCCAGCACACTGAGTGAGTGCAGTACCTGCCTTATACTTCCTTTCCACCCGGCACACTGAGTGAGTGAGTACCTGCCTTATACTTCCTTTCCCCCTAGCACACTGAGTGAGTGAGTACCTGCCTTATACTTCATTTCCCCCAGCACACTGAGTGAGTGCAGTACCTGCCTTATACTTACTTTCCCCCCAGCACACTGAGTGAGTGAGCACCTGCCTTATACTTCCTTTCCACCCAGCACACTGAGTGAGTGAGTACCTGCCTTATACTTCCTTTCCCCCAGCACACTGAGTGAGTGCAGTACCTGCCTTATACTTCCTTTCCACCCAGCACACTGAGTGAGCGCAGTACCTGCCTTATACTTCCTTTCCCTCCAGCACACTGAGTGAGCGCAGTACCTGCCTTATACTTCCTTTCCACCCAGCACACTGAGTGAGCGCAGTACCTGCCTTATACTTCCTTTCCCCCCAGCACACTGAGTGAGTGCAGTACCTGCCATATACGTCCTTTCCCCCCAGGACACTGAGTGAGTGCAGTACCTGCCTTATACTTCCTTTCCCCCCAGCACACTGAGTGAGTACCTGCCTTATACTTCCTTTCCCCCCAGCACACTGAGTGAGTGCAGTACCTGCCTTATACTTCCTTTCCACCCAGCACACTGAGTGAGTGCAGTACCTGCCTTATACTTGCTTTCCCCCCAGCACACTGAGTGAGTGCAGTACCTGCCTTATACTTACTTTCCCCCCAGCACACTGAGTGAGTGAGCACCTGCCTTATACTTCCTTTCCCCCCAGCACTGAGTGAGTGCAGTACCTGCCTTATACTTCCTTTCCCCCCAGCACACTGAGTGAGTGCAGTACCTGCCTTATACTTCCTTTCCCCCCAGCACACTGAGTGAGTGCAGTACCTGCCATATACTTCCTTTCCCCCCAGCACACTGAGTGAGTGCGTACCTGCCTTATATATACTTCCTTTCCACCCAGCACACTGAGTGAGTGAGTACCTGCCTTATACTTCCTTTCCCCCAGCACACTGAGTGAGTGCAGTACCTGCCTTATACTTCCTTTCCCCCAGCACACTGAGTGAGTGCAGTACCTGCCTTATACTTCCTTTCCCCCCAGCACACTGAGTGAGTGCAGTACCTGCCTTATACTTCCTTTCCCCCAGCACACTGAGTGAGTGCAGTACCTGCCTTATACTTCCTTTCCCCCCAGCACACTGAGTGAGTACCTGCCTTATACTTCCTTTCCCCCCAGCACACTGAGTGAGTGCGTACCTGCCTTATATATACTTCCTTTCCACCCAGCACACTGAGTGAGTGAGTACCTGCCTTATACTTCCTTTCCCCCAGCACACTGAGTGAGTGCAGTACCTGCCTTATACTTCCTTTCCCCCTAGCACACTGAGTGAGTGAGTACCTGCCTTATACTTCATTTCCCCCAGCACACTGAGTGAGTGAGTACCTGCCTTATACTTCCTTTCCCCCTAGCACACTGAGTGAGTGAGTACCTGCCTTATACTTCATTTCCCCCAGCACACTGAGTGAGTGAGTACCTGCCTTATACTTCCTTTCCCCCCAGCACACTGAGTGAGTGCAGTACCTGCCTTATACTTGCTTTCCCCCCAGCACACTGAGTGAGTGCAGTACCTGCCTTATACTTACTTTCCCCCCAGCACACTGAGTGAGTGAGCACCTGCCTTATACTTCCTTTCCACCCAGCACACTGAGTGAGTGAGTACCTGCCTTATACTTCCTTTCCCCCAGCACACTGAGTGAGCGCAGTACCTGCCTTATACTTCCTTTCCCCCCAGCACACTGAGTGAGTGCAGTACCTGCCTTATACTTCCTTTCCCCCAGCACACTGAGTGAGTGCAGTACCTGCCTTATACTTCCTTTCCCCCCAGCACACTGAGTGAGTACCTGCCTTATACTTCCTTTCCCCCCAGCACACTGAGTGAGTGCGTACCTGCCTTATATATACTTCCTTTCCACCCAGCACACTGAGTGAGTGAGTACCTGCCTTATACTTCCTTTCCCCCAGCACACTGAGTGAGTGCAGTACCTGCCTTATACTTCCTTTCCCCCTAGCACACTGAGTGAGTGAGTACCTGCCTTATACTTCATTTCCCCCAGCACACTGAGTGAGTGAGTACCTGCCTTATACTTCCTTTCCCCCTAGCACACTGAGTGAGTGAGTACCTGCCTTATACTTCATTTCCCCCAGCACACTGAGTGAGTGAGTACCTGCCTTATACTTCCTTTCCCCCCAGCACACTGAGTGAGTGCAGTACCTGCCTTATACTTGCTTTCCCCCCAGCACACTGAGTGAGTGCAGTACCTGCCTTATACTTACTTTCCCCCCAGCACACTGAGTGAGTGAGCACCTGCCTTATACTTCCTTTCCACCCAGCACACTGAGTGAGTGAGTACCTGCCTTATACTTCCTTTCCCCCAGCACACTGAGTGAGCGCAGTACCTGCCTTATACTTCCTTTCCCCCCAGCACACTGAGTGAGCGCAGTACCTGCCTTATACTTCCTTTCCCCCCAGCACACTGAGTGAGTGCAGTACCTGCCTTATACTTCCTTTCCACCCAGCACACTGAGTGAGCGCAGTACCTGCCTTATACTTCCTTTCCCCCCAGCACACTGAGTGAGTGCAGTACCTGCCTTATACTTCCTTTCCACCCAGCACACTGAGTGAGTGCAGTACCTGCCTTATACTTCCTTTCCCCCCAGCACTGAGTGAGTGCAGTACCTGCCTTATACTTCCTTTCCCCCCAGCACACTGAGTGAGTGCAGTACCTGCCTTATACTTCCTTTCCCCCCAGCACACTGAGTGAGTGCAGTACCTGCCATATACTTCCTTTCCCCCCAGCACACTGAGTGAGTGCGTACCTGCCTTATATATACTTCCTTTCCACCCAGCACACTGAGTGAGTGAGTACCTGCCTTATACTTCCTTTCCCCCAGCACACTGAGTGAGTGCAGTACCTGCCTTATACTTCCTTTCCCCCAGCACACTGAGTGAGTGCAGTACCTGCCTTATACTTCCTTTCCCCCCAGCACACTGAGTGAGTGCAGTACCTGCCTTATACTTCCTTTCCCCCAGCACACTGAGTGAGTGCAGTACCTGCCTTATACTTCCTTTCCCCCCAGCACACTGAGTGAGTGAGTACCTGCCTTATACTTCCTTTCCCCCCAGCACACTGAGTGAGTGCGTACCTGCCTTATATATACTTCCTTTCCACCCAGCACACTGAGTGAGTGAGTACCTGCCTTATACTTCCTTTCCCCCAGCACACTGAGTGAGTGCAGTACCTGCCTTATACTTCCTTTCCCCCTAGCACACTGAGTGAGTGAGTACCTGCCTTATACTTCATTTCCCCCAGCACACTGAGTGAGTGAGTACCTGCCTTATACTTCCTTTCCCCCCAGCACACTGAGTGAGTGCAGTACCTGCCTTATACTTCCTTTCCACCCGGCACACTGAGTGAGTGAGTACCTGCCTTATACTTCCTTTCCCCCTAGCACACTGAGTGAGTGAGTACCTGCCTTATACTTCATTTCCCCCAGCACACTGAGTGAGTGCAGTACCTGCCTTATACTTACTTTCCCCCCAGCACACTGAGTGAGTGAGCACCTGCCTTATACTTCCTTTCCACCCAGCACACTGAGTGAGTGAGTACCTGCCTTATACTTCCTTTCCCCCAGCACACTGAGTGAGTGCAGTACCTGCCTTATACTTCCTTTCCACCCAGCACACTGAGTGAGCGCAGTACCTGCCTTATACTTCCTTTCCCCCCAGCACACTGAGTGAGTGCAGTACCTGCCTTATACTTCCTTTCCACCCGGCACACTGAGTGAGTGAGTACCTGCCTTATACTTCCTTTCCCCCTAGCACACTGAGTGAGTGAGTACCTGCCTTATACTTCATTTCCCCCAGCACACTGAGTGAGTGCAGTACCTGCCTTATACTTACTTTCCCCCCAGCACACTGAGTGAGTGAGCACCTGCCTTATACTTCCTTTCCACCCAGCACACTGAGTGAGTGAGTACCTGCCTTATACTTCCTTTCCCCCAGCACACTGAGTGAGTGCAGTACCTGCCTTATACTTCCTTTCCACCCAGCACACTGAGTGAGCGCAGTACCTGCCTTATACTTCCTTTCCCTCCAGCACACTGAGTGAGCGCAGTACCTGCCTTATACTTCCTTTCCACCCAGCACACTGAGTGAGCGCAGTACCTGCCTTATACTTCCTTTCCCCCCAGCACACTGAGTGAGTGCAGTACCTGCCATATACGTCCTTTCCCCCCAGGACACTGAGTGAGTGCAGTACCTGCCTTATACTTCCTTTCCCCCCAGCACACTGAGTGAGTACCTGCCTTATACTTCCTTTCCCCCCAGCACACTGAGTGAGTGCAGTACCTGCCTTATACTTCCTTTCCACCCAGCACACTGAGTGAGTGCAGTACCTGCCTTATACTTGCTTTCCCCCCAGCACACTGAGTGAGTGCAGTACCTGCCTTATACTTACTTTCCCCCCAGCACACTGAGTGAGTGAGCACCTGCCTTATACTTCCTTTCCCCCCAGCACTGAGTGAGTGCAGTACCTGCCTTATACTTCCTTTCCCCCCAGCACACTGAGTGAGTGCAGTACCTGCCTTATACTTCCTTTCCCCCCAGCACACTGAGTGAGTGCAGTACCTGCCATATACTTCCTTTCTCCCCAGCACACTGAGTGAGTGCGTACCTGCCTTATATATACTTCCTTTCCACCCAGCACACTGAGTGAGTGAGTACCTGCCTTATACTTCCTTTCCCCCAGCACACTGAGTGAGTGCAGTACCTGCCTTATACTTCCTTTCCCCCAGCACACTGAGTGAGTGCAGTACCTGCCTTATACTTCCTTTCCCCCCAGCACACTGAGTGAGTGCAGTACCTGCCTTATACTTCCTTTCCCCCAGCACACTGAGTGAGTGCAGTACCTGCCTTATACTTCCTTTCCCCCCAGCACACTGAGTGAGTACCTGCCTTATACTTCCTTTCCCCCCAGCACACTGAGTGAGTGCGTACCTGCCTTATATATACTTCCTTTCCACCCAGCACACTGAGTGAGTGAGTACCTGCCTTATACTTCCTTTCCCCCAGCACACTGAGTGAGTGCAGTACCTGCCTTATACTTCCTTTCCCCCTAGCACACTGAGTGAGTGAGTACCTGCCTTATACTTCATTTCCCCCAGCACACTGAGTGAGTGAGTACCTGCCTTATACTTCCTTTCCCCCTAGCACACTGAGTGAGTGAGTACCTGCCTTATACTTCATTTCCCCCAGCACACTGAGTGAGTGAGTACCTGCCTTATACTTCCTTTCCCCCAGCACACTGAGTGAGTGCAGTACCTGCCTTATACTTCCTTTCCACCCGGCACACTGAGTGAGTGAGTACCTGCCTTATACTTCCTTTCCCCCTAGCACACTGAGTGAGTGAGTACCTGCCTTATACTTCATTTCCCCCAGCACACTGAGTGAGTGCAGTACCTGCCTTATACTTACTTTCCCCCCAGCACACTGAGTGAGTGAGCACCTGCCTTATACTTCCTTTCCACCCAGCACACTGAGTGAGTGAGTACCTGCCTTATACTTCCTTTCCCCCAGCACACTGAGTGAGTGCAGTACCTGCCTTATACTTCCTTTCCACCCAGCACACTGAGTGAGCGCAGTACCTGCCTTATACTTCCTTTCCCTCCAGCACACTGAGTGAGCGCAGTACCTGCCTTATACTTCCTTTCCACCCAGCACACTGAGTGAGCGCAGTACCTGCCTTATACTTCCTTTCCCCCCAGCACACTGAGTGAGTGCAGTACCTGCCATATACGTCCTTTCCCCCCAGGACACTGAGTGAGTGCAGTACCTGCCTTATACTTCCTTTCCCCCCAGCACACTGAGTGAGTACCTGCCTTATACTTCCTTTCCCCCCAGCACACTGAGTGAGTGCAGTACCTGCCTTATACTTCCTTTCCACCCAGCACACTGAGTGAGTGCAGTACCTGCCTTATACTTGCTTTCCCCCCAGCACACTGAGTGAGTGCAGTACCTGCCTTATACTTACTTTCCCCCCAGCACACTGAGTGAGTGAGCACCTGCCTTATACTTCCTTTCCCCCCAGCACTGAGTGAGTGCAGTACCTGCCTTATACTTCCTTTCCCCCCAGCACACTGAGTGAGTGCAGTACCTGCCTTATACTTCCTTTCCCCCCAGCACACTGAGTGAGTGCAGTACCTGCCATATACTTCCTTTCTCCCCAGCACACTGAGTGAGTGCGTACCTGCCTTATATATACTTCCTTTCCACCCAGCACACTGAGTGAGTGAGTACCTGCCTTATACTTCCTTTCCCCCAGCACACTGAGTGAGTGCAGTACCTGCCTTATACTTCCTTTCCCCCAGCACACTGAGTGAGTGCAGTACCTGCCTTATACTTCCTTTCCCCCCAGCACACTGAGTGAGTGCAGTACCTGCCTTATACTTCCTTTCCCCCAGCACACTGAGTGAGTGCAGTACCTGCCTTATACTTCCTTTCCCCCCAGCACACTGAGTGAGTACCTGCCTTATACTTCCTTTCCCCCCAGCACACTGAGTGAGTGCGTACCTGCCTTATATATACTTCCTTTCCACCCAGCACACTGAGTGAGTGAGTACCTGCCTTATACTTCCTTTCCCCCAGCACACTGAGTGAGTGCAGTACCTGCCTTATACTTCCTTTCCCCCTAGCACACTGAGTGAGTGAGTACCTGCCTTATACTTCATTTCCCCCAGCACACTGAGTGAGTGAGTACCTGCCTTATACTTCCTTTCCCCCTAGCACACTGAGTGAGTGAGTACCTGCCTTATACTTCATTTCCCCCAGCACACTGAGTGAGTGAGTACCTGCCTTATACTTCCTTTCCCCCCAGCACACTGAGTGAGTGCAGTACCTGCCTTATACTTGCTTTCCCCCCAGCACACTGAGTGAGTGCAGTACCTGCCTTATACTTACTTTCCCCCCAGCACACTGAGTGAGTGAGCACCTGCCTTATACTTCCTTTCCACCCAGCACACTGAGTGAGTGAGTACCTGCCTTATACTTCCTTTCCCCCAGCACACTGAGTGAGCGCAGTACCTGCCTTATACTTCCTTTCCCCCCAGCACACTGAGTGAGCGCAGTACCTGCCTTATACTTCCTTTCCCCCCAGCACACTGAGTGAGTGCAGTACCTGCCTTATACTTCCTTTCCCCCCAGCACACTGAGTGAGCACCTGCCTTATACTTCCTTTCCCCCCAGCACACTGAGTGAGTGCAGTACCTGCCATATACTTCCTTTCCCCCAGGACACTGAGTGAGTGCAGTACCTGCCATATACGTCCTTTCCCCCCAGGACACTGAGTGAGTGCAGTACCTGCCTTATACTTCCTTTCCCCCCAGCACACTGAGTGAGTACCTGCCTTATACTTCCTTTCCCCCCAGCACACTGAGTGAGTGCAGTACCTGCCTTATACTTCCTTTCCACCCAGCACACTGAGTGAGTGCAGTACCTGCCTTATACTTCCTTTCCCCCCAGCACTGAGTGAGTGCAGTACCTGCCTTATACTTCCTTTCCCCCCAGCACACTGAGTGAGTGCAGTACCTGCCTTATACTTCCTTTCCCCCCAGCACACTGAGTGAGTGCAGTACCTGCCATATACTTCCTTTCCCCCCAGCACACTGAGTGAGTGCGTACCTGCCTTATATATACTTCCTTTCCACCCAGCACACTGAGTGAGTGAGTACCTGCCTTATACTTCCTTTCCCCCAGCACACTGAGTGAGTGCAGTACCTGCCTTATACTTCCTTTCCCCCAGCACACTGAGTGAGTGCAGTACCTGCCTTATACTTCCTTTCCCCCCAGCACACTGAGTGAGTGCAGTACCTGCGTTATACTTCCTTTCCCCCAGCACACTGAGTGAGTGCAGTACCTGCCTTATACTTCCTTTCCCCCCAGCACACTGAGTGAGTGAGTACCTGCCTTATACTTCCTTTCCCCCCAGCACACTGAGTGAGTGCGTACCTGCCTTATATATACTTCCTTTCCACCCAGCACACTGAGTGAGTGAGTACCTGCCTTATACTTCCTTTCCCCCAGCACACTGAGTGAGTGCAGTACCTGCCTTATACTTCCTTTCCCCCTAGCACACTGAGTGAGTGAGTACCTGCCTTATACTTCATTTCCCCCAGCACACTGAGTGAGTGAGTACCTGCCTTATACTTCCTTTCCCCCCAGCACACTGAGTGAGTGCAGTACCTGCCTTATACTTCCTTTCCACCCGGCACACTGAGTGAGTGAGTACCTGCCTTATACTTCCTTTCCCCCTAGCACACTGAGTGAGTGAGTACCTGCCTTATACTTCATTTCCCCCAGCACACTGAGTGAGTGCAGTACCTGCCTTATACTTACTTTCCCCCCAGCACACTGAGTGAGTGAGCACCTGCCTTATACTTCCTTTCCACCCAGCACACTGAGTGAGTGAGTACCTGCCTTATACTTCCTTTCCCCCAGCACACTGAGTGAGTGCAGTACCTGCCTTATACTTCCTTTCCACCCAGCACACTGAGTGAGCGCAGTACCTGCCTTATACTTCCTTTCCCCCCAGCACACTGAGTGAGTGCAGTACCTGCCTTATACTTCCTTTCCCCCCAGCACACTGAGTGAGTGCAGTACCTGCCTTATACTTCCTTTCCCCCAGCACACTGAGTGAGTGCAGTACCTGCCTTATACTTCCTTTCCCCCCAGCACACTGAGTGAGTGAGTACCTGCCTTATACTTCCTTTCCCCCCAGCACACTGAGTGAGTGCGTACCTGCCTTATATATACTTCCTTTCCACCCAGCACACTGAGTGAGTGAGTACCTGCCTTATACTTCCTTTCCCCCAGCACACTGAGTGAGTGCAGTACCTGCCTTATACTTCCTTTCCCCCTAGCACACTGAGTGAGTGAGTACCTGCCTTATACTTCATTTCCCCCAGCACACTGAGAGAGTGAGTACCTGCCTTATACTTCCTTTCCCCCCAGCACACTGAGTGAGTGCAGTACCTGCCTTATACTTCCTTTCCACCCGGCACACTGAGTGAGTGAGTACCTGCCTTATACTTCCTTTCCCCCTAGCACACTGAGTGAGTGAGTACCTGCCTTATACTTCATTTCCCCCAGCACACTGAGTGAGTGCAGTACCTGCCTTATACTTACTTTCCCCCCAGCACACTGAGTGAGTGAGCACCTGCCTTATACTTCCTTTCCACCCAGCACACTGAGTGAGTGAGTACCTGCCTTATACTTCCTTTCCCCCAGCACACTGAGTGAGTGCAGTACCTGCCTTATACTTCCTTTCCACCCAGCACACTGAGTGAGCGCAGTACCTGCCTTATACTTCCTTTCCCCCCAGCACACTGAGTGAGCGCAGTACCTGCCTTATACTTCCTTTCCACCCAGCACACTGAGTGAGCGCAGTACCTGCCTTATACTTCCTTTCCCCCCAGCACACTGAGTGAGTGCAGTACCTGCCTTATACTTCCTTTCCCCCCAGCACACTGAGTGAGTGCAGTACCTGCCTTATACTTCCTTTCCCCCAGCACACTGAGTGAGCGCAGTACCTGCCTTATACTTCCTTTCCCCCAGCACACTGAGTGAGTGAGTACCTGCCTTATACTTCATTTCCCCCAGCACACTGAGTGAGTGCAGTACCTGCCTTATACTTCCTTTCCCCCAGCACACTGAGTGAGTGCAGTACCTGCCTTATACTTCCTTTCCCCCAGCACACTGAGTGAGTGAGTACCTGCCTTATACTTCCTTTCCCCCCAGCACACTGAGTGAGTGCAGTACCTGCCTTATACTTCCTTTCCACCCGGCACACTGAGTGAGTGAGTACCTGCCTTATACTTCCTTTCCCCCTAGCACACTGAGTGAGTGAGTACCTGCCTTATACTTCATTTCCCCCCGCACACTGAGTGAGTGCAATACCTGCCTTATACTTACTTTCCCCCCAGCACACTGAGTGAGTGAGCACCTGCCTTATACTTCCTTTCCACCCAGCACACTGAGTGAGTGAGTACCTGCCTTATACTTCCTTTCCCCCAGCACACTGAGTGAGTGCAGTACCTGCCTTATACTTCCTTTCCACCCAGCACACTGAGTGAGCGCAGTACCTGCCTTATACTTCCTTTCCTCCCAGCACACTGAGTGAGTGCAGTACCTGCCTTATACTTCCTTTCCCCCCAGCACACTGAGTGAGTGCAGTACCTGCCTTATACTTCCTTTCCCCCAGCACACTGAGTGAGTGCAGTACCTGCCTTATACTTCCTTTCCCCCCAGCACACTGAGTGAGTGAGTACCTGCCTTATACTTCCTTTCCCCCCAGCACACTGAGTGAGTGCGTACCTGCCTTATATATACTTCCTTTCCACCCAGCACACTGAGTGAGTGAGTACCTGCCTTATACTTCCTTTCCCCCAGCACACTGAGTGAGTGCAGTACCTGCCTTATACTTCCTTTCCCCCTAGCACACTGAGTGAGTGAGTACCTGCCTTATACTTCCTTTCCCCCCAGCACACTGAGTGAGTGCAGTACCTGCCTTATACTTCCTTTCCACCCGGCACACTGAGTGAGTGAGTACCTGCCTTATACTTCCTTTCCCCCTAGCACACTGAGTGAGTGAGTACCTGCCTTATACTTCATTTCCCCCAGCACACTGAGTGAGTGCAGTACCTGCCTTATACTTACTTTCCCCCCAGCGCACTGAGTGAGTGAGCACCTGCCTTATACTTCCTTTCCACCCAGCACACTGAGTGAGTGAGTACCTGCCTTATACTTCCTTTCCCCCAGCACACTGAGTGAGTGCAGTACCTGCCTTATACTTCCTTTCCACCCAGCACACTGAGTGAGCGCAGTACCTGCCTTATACTTCCTTTCCCCCCAGCACACTGAGTGAGCGCAGTACCTGCCTTATACTTCCTTTCCACCCAGCACACTGAGTGAGCGCAGTACCTGCCTTATACTTCCTTTCCCCCCAGCACACTGAGTGAGTGCAGTACCTGCCTTATACTTCCTTTCCCCCCAGCACACTGAGTGAGTGCAGTACCTGCCTTATACTTCCTTTCCCCCAGCACACTGAGTGAGCGCAGTACCTGCCTTATACTTCCTTTCCCCCAGCACACTGAGTGAGTGAGTACCTGCCTTATACTTCATTTCCCCCAGCACACTGAGTGAGTGCAGTACCTGCCTTATACTTCCTTTCCCCCAGCACACTGAGTGAGTGCAGTACCTGCCTTATACTTACTTTCCCCCCAGCACACTGAGTGAGTGAGCACCTGCCTTATACTTCCTTTCCACCCAGCACACTGAGTGAGTGAGTACCTGCCTTATACTTCCTTTCCCCCAGCACACTGAGTGAGTGCAGTACCTGCCTTATACTTCCTTTCCACCCAGCACACTGAGTGAGCGCAGTACCTGCCTTATACTTCCTTTCCCCCCAGCACACTGAGTGAGCGCAGTACCTGCCTTATACTTCCTTTCCACCCAGCACACTGAGTGAGCGCAGTACCTGCCTTATACTTCCTTTCCCCCCAGCACACTGAGTGAGTGCAGTACCTGCCTTATACTTCCTTTCCCCCCAGCACACTGAGTGAGTGCAGTACCTGCCTTATACTTCCTTTCCCCCAGCACACTGAGTGAGCGCAGTACCTGCCTTATACTTCCTTTCCCCCAGCACACTGAGTGAGTGAGTACCTGCCTTATACTTCATTTCCCCCAGCACACTGAGTGAGTGCAGTACCTGCCTTATACTTCCTTTCCCCCAGCACACTGAGTGAGTGAGTACCTGCCTTATACTTCCTTTCCCCCCAGCACACTGAGTGAGTGCAGTACCTGCCTTATACTTCCTTTCCACCCGGCACACTGAGTGAGTGAGTACCTGCCTTATACTTCCTTTCCCCCTAGCACACTGAGTGAGTGAGTACCTGCCTTATACTTCATTTTCCCCCGCACACTGAGTGAGTGCAGTACCTGCCTTATACTTACTTTCCCCCCAGCACACTGAGTGAGTGAGCACCTGCCTTATACTTCCTTTCCACCCAGCACACTGAGTGAGTGAGTACCTGCCTTATACTTCCTTTCCCCCAGCACACTGAGTGAGTGCAGTACCTGCCTTATACTTCCTTTCCACCCAGCACACTGAGTGAGCGCAGTACCTGCCTTATACTTCCTTTCCCCCCAGCACACTGAGTGAGTGCAGTACCTGCCTTATACTTCCTTTCCCCCCAGCACACTGAGTGAGTGCAGTATCTGCCTTATACTTCCTTTCCCCCAGCACACTGAGTGAGTGCAGTACCTGCCTTATACTTCCTTTCCCCCCAGCACACTGAGTGAGTGAGTACCTGCCTTATACTTCCTTTCCCCCCAGCACACTGAGTGAGTGCGTACCTGCCTTATATATACTTCCTTTCCCCCTAGCACACTGAGTGAGTGAGTACCTGCCTTATACTTCATTTCCCCCAGCACACTGAGTGAGTGCAGTACCTGCCTTATACTTCCTTTCCACCCGGCACACTGAGTGAGTGAGTACCTGCCTTATACTTCCTTTCCCCCTAGCACACTGAGTGAGTGAGTACCTGCCTTATACTTCATTTCCCCCAGCACACTGAGTGAGTGCAGTACCTGCCTTATACTTACTTTCCCCCCAGCACACTGAGTGAGTGAGCACCTGCCTTATACTTCCTTTCCACCCAGCACACTGAGTGAGTGAGTACCTGCCTTATACTTCCTTTCCCCCAGCACACTGAGTGAGTGCAGTACCTGCCTTATACTTCCTTTCCACCCAGCACACTGAGTGAGCGCAGTACCTGCCTTATACTTCCTTTCCCCCCAGCACACTGAGTGAGCGCAGTACCTGCCTTATACTTCCTTTCCACCCAGCACACTGAGTGAGCGCAGTACCTGCCTTATACTTCCTTTCCCCCCAGCACACTGAGTGAGTGCAGTACCTGCCTTATACTTCCTTTCCCCCCAGCACACTGAGTGAGTGCAGTACCTGCCTTATACTTCCTTTCCCCCAGCACACTGAGTGAGCGCAGTACCTGCCTTATACTTCCTTTCCCCCAGCACACTGAGTGAGTGAGTACCTGCCTTATACTTCATTTCCCCCAGCACACTGAGTGAGTGCAGTACCTGCCTTATACTTCCTTTCCCCCAGCACACTGAGTGAGTGCAGTACCTGCCTTATACTTCCTTTCCCCCAGCACACTGAGTGAGTGAGTACCTGCCTTATACTTCCTTTCCCCCAGCACACTGAGTGAGTGCAGTACCTGCCTTATACTTCCTTTCCCCCAGCACACCGAGTGAGTGCAGTACCTGCCTGCTATCAGCCCCAGCAAGGCCTTTCTGTTTTTACACACGCCTTACCCGGTGATACACAGCACTGCTAGAAAAGGCCTCTCTACCACACTACTCCATCAACAAGAACACTTTGTTTCCTTGACTTTGCAATAAAACCAAGAAAGACAAAAGGACGTGTTGTGCTTTGGAAGAGGGAAGACGTGAGTTACAGTAAGCTAACTGGAGCTATTCATACATCGCACGTGACCCTGGAACCAGGATAGGAGGCAAAACGAACGACTCTCCGGGTTTTATTTACTGCTCCCGGAACTTGCGCTGTGTCTTTTTCACATAGAAAGACGCAGCAGAATGTTTTAAGTTGTAAATTGGTTACATTATTATATTTTCTTATCTTTTATATATCATGTTTGTGGCCGCTCTGTGCTCCCCTTACCTGGGAGACGTAACCAGACTGACCCTCCACTGCTGACCGCTTCTAAGGTAAGTTGTATTACTGTTTAGGGCAGGGGGTTAATTTAAGGGTTTTACCCATTAGGGTAGGGGTTTTAGGGTAAGGGATTAGGGTAGGGGGTTTTAGGGCACGGGCTAAGGGTTAGGGTTTTTAGGGTAAGGGATTAGGGTAGGGGTTTTAGGGTAAGGGATTAGGGTAGGGGGTTTTAGGGCACGGGCTAAGGGTTAGGGTTTTAGGGTAAGGGATTAGGGTAGGGGTTTTTTTTCCACAAAAAGGTTTTTATTATTGGATTACAGTACATTGCATACAGTGTCTACCAACCCGCTATCTTTCTTTATTGTACCATAACCCATAGGGTAGGGGTTTTAGGGTAAGGGATTAGGGTATGAGTTTTAGGGTAAGGGATTAGGGTAGGGGTTTTAGGGTAAGGGATTAGGGTAGGGATTTATGCACTTACCTTAGTAGCGAAGTGGTCAGTGGCGGTAGGTTCCGGTGGCGGGGTGATTCACGGCAAAGCGTGATTGATCATTTAGTTTTGCGACCACATGTCCTACACCGCGCTTCAAAGTCCGCGTCCCATTGTTTTCCATCGGCGCCTTTACTCGCTGCGCATAAATCGCTGCTTCCGCCCAGGGGTACAGTCTCACGGTCTACACCATCCAGTCCTCATGCCACCAGCAGGCCAGGTATTAGGGATGTCCCTGCTTCAGCTCAGGGGGCTCAATCAGTGTCTCGGTGATTTTGATTGACCTGGCCTGTTGGTGGCCCTCGAGGATTGGAGTAACATTTCTGTTACTCCCTTTATCAGCTGCTTATCTAGCACTCTATTGACCCTTAGCTTTCCACGCTGTTCTGTTTTGCGGTTTGAGATAAGGGGTTTCAGAAGGCTATGTCAATGCTATTCTCAAGTGTTAATGAATGCCAAAAAAAGGCTGAAAATGGAGAAAAAAGGTGACAAAAGGAAAAATATATATGTTATTACCTTCCAGAATCCTACCGTATATATGTCATGCAACCAACCTCTTAATGAATACATTGCCATAAAAAAAAGACATTTAAATGGCATTTTAACAGCTCTGTCCTTCACTACAGGATGACAAAAATGGCGTCGGAAGCAGCAATTTTGAGGTCTCATAGAACCAAGAAGACATCACCAAATTGCATTTGAACCCAAAGGTTTTCTGGTCACACGAATTTGCTCTGTGGCAACCCGGGTTCAGATAAGATAAGCTGTGATGATGGGGCCTATTTATATGCTGTATTCTACCACTTCGACACTGTTAAATAATCATTTCACTTATTATTTCAAAGTCAGTTTATTCTTAGGCTGCGGCCAGGCTGGGAGCACGCTCGCTAGCGCTCGAGTACCGTGATGTCAGGCGCTGTGAAGATTAATCTCTTTGCCTGCTGCCAGCTCACCCGAACGCCATGAGTTGGCGCGCAATATTCTAGGCGTTACGGAGATAGAGTTATAAGACATATTATGCTCTGAGGCATTTTTTAGATTTTTTTCTTTTTTTTTTTTTTGAAATATCTTTTCTCCCAAGCCATAAAAATGCCATTAGAGACGGGTGAGAGGGAAAATAGGACACGCCCAGGAACTTTCGGAAAAAATTGAAAGCTGGTTCTTTTTTTATGCTTTCGGGGGCAAATTTGCGAATATTCTCCATTTCTCAAAGATTCTCTTTTGTGAATTTGCGAATATTTGCTGGTTTTCGAATATTTAAAAAACGAAACAAAACGAATACTTTTTTTTTTGAACATCAACCAATGGAAAATGTTGAGAAAAACACTGGTTTAGAGATTATCACGTGTGCTATAGCATAAGGCTGAGTTCATAGTGGTTTTAGCGTGTCGGGGGGGGGGGGGGTTGTGACATCACGGAGCTGGTTCGCCCTCATTGGGCGAACCGCTCACGTGACCGGCCCTGCGCTCCGGCGAGCGCAGAAACTAAAAGTTGTTTAAGACCTACGCTTCCGCAAGCGTGCGCGAGCCCCTGCATCAAGCCGCTCTCATTGCGGCTGCAGGGGCTCACTGCCGAGCAGCAGCGCGCCTCAGCACGGGTCCGCGCCTAAGCGCTGACCATGCCCGAGGCCTTACGCTACACCTACATAACTTGGCCTGACGCCAAATCACTTCACTTGTTATGGTACAAATGTCTCACAGTAAAAAGCTTTCACCTTTTAGATTTCTTCCTTAGAACCACTTGTCGCTCATTAATCCTCTCTCCCCTGTTCCACGGTAACTTCTTGTGTCACAGAAAGTATCATTGTTCGTCGATCCTCATGAGTAGGAATTATTTTCTGCAGCAGGATCTCGACCACCAAAGCAGCAGAATGATGCCACCTGGTCATGGTTATTCCCCGGCTTTTCTGGATGGCATTTCGGCAGCGTCCTCATCCTCAAAGCTCTCACTCTTTCCCATTTCAAAAGATTACTCATGTGGCGCCGCCTTGACGGCTGACCCACATTCTGTGATGATTCATCGCACACATAAGCGGTATCGGTACACGGTAGGTAATTACTGTGTACCTGTACGTTGTGTTGCTATTTTTCCCATCGATGTTGCAGCTGCAATGTTCTTTCTCTTTTCCCTCGCAGAAAAACACCTGTTATGTGACAATACCAGGCATCGCTTTACATCGCCTACAAAGGAAAAGGGTCTCGCATGTTAACACGTTGCTTTGTTCCGCAAAAACCCATTTCAAGCTGTGAGAACAAGGGTCGATAAAGATGAAATCCAGTATTGCTTTTAAAAACAGGATGTTTTAAAAAGCTTGTTAAATCTAAAAAAAAAAGAAGCAGTGTGAGAACGCGGAGGACCACAACAAGATTAAGGATCCACAGTTCGGTACATCTTGATGAAGCGCATTATGCACAAAACGCGTTGGTTGCGTTATTTTGCCTCGTGGGGGGGGGGGTCTTATATGATCCAATAAAAATATATATTTTTTTATATGTGAGCCCCCTCTGGATCCTTTATTTGTCTTTTGGTAGTGCTCTGCTTGTTCACACTAGTTCTGCACTACCTACCTATCCAGCGGATTTGCACACTACCTACCTATCCAGCGGATTTGCACACTACCTACCTATCCAGCGGATTTGCACACTACCGGACCTCCACGGACCTCCAGGTGGACAAGGAACGCCAAGGATTCGAAGCGAGTTCTTTCCTCTTGTTACCATCTGGATAATGATACACATTGAACTTTCATTGCACACTGGGGAGATGTTTTATTGTGCCGGTTTCGGCTATATATTTTGATCCTTAGGCTGAGACCATAGAGGGGGAAGCCGCGCTCCTCCGCGCTGACGCTGAGGCTCGCCTGCTCGGTCAGGAGCGATTCCATGGACTGGCAGGCAAGCCAGTGTGCGCGATCAGGAGGCGGGGCAGTGACGTCGCTGGGCCAATAGCCCGCGAAGCACCGACGTCAATGTCACGGCGTCGACGTCATGGCGCTGCTTCGCGCTGATTGGGTGTTTTCAGCCGACAGCGCGCTGAGAAACAGTTTCGGCTGTCGGCTGAAAATCCCTGCGCCTTAGCACGCCTGCGGACGCTCGCGGGCGCCCCCTCTCAAGACATCCTTATTGAGGATGACGGGGCTCATCGCGGAGCGTCCGCATGGCTCCCCCCTCTATGGACTCAGCCTTATAGACGACACTAGGCACTATTCTTCGCTATGTGTATAGACATTTTCATTCTTTCAACTGTGATAAGGAGGTACCGAATCCTAGCAAGGCCTCGGGCATGGTCAGCGCTTTAGGCGCTAACCCGTGCTGAGGCGCGCTGCTGCTCGGCACTGAGCCCCTGCAGCCGCAATGAGAGCGGCTTGAGCAGGGGCTCGCGCACGCGTGTGTCTTAACAAATCTTTAGTTTTTTCGCTTGCCGGAGCGCAGGGCCGGTCACGTGAGCGGTTCGCCCAATGAGGGCGAACCAGCTCCGTGACGTCACTGGCCCGCCCCCCGACACGCCCATGGACGGCGCGCTCTCTAAGGCCAGGGAAAGCAGCCGCTTTCCCTCAGCGCGCCTCTGCACGGCTTCAGTCTCTATGGACTATGCCTATTAAGGCTTATTACACCGATACTGAGCGCGTGAGGCCTGAGCACCTATGCTCATAAATCTAAGAAACAGAAATGAGATGACCTCTGACCGTGAATGCACAGCATACTGCTTCTATACACTGCTTCATTCCCACACTGCTTCATTCCCACACTGCTTCATTCCCACACTGCTTCATTCCCACACTGCTTCATTCCCACACTGCTTCTATACGCTGTTTCATTCCCACACTGCTTCATTCCCACACTGCTTCATTCCCACACTGCTTCATTCCCACACTGCTTCATTCCCACACTGCTTCATTCCCACACTGCTTCATTCCCACACTGCGTCATTCCCACACTGCTTCATTCCCACACTGTTTCATTCCCACACTGTTTCATTCCCACACTGCTTCATTCCCACACTGCTTCATTCCCACACTGCTTCATTCCCACACTGCTTCATTCCCACACTGCTTCATTCCCACACTGTTTCATTCCCACACTGTTTCATTCCCACACTGCTTCATTCCCACACTGCTTCATTCCCACACTGCTTCATTCCCACACTGTTTCATTCCCACACTGTTTCATTCCCACACTGCTTCATTCCCACACTGCGTCATTCCCACACTGCTTCATTCCCACACTGTTTCATTCCCACACTGTTTCATTCCCACACTGCTTCATTCCCACACTGTTTCATTCCCACACTGCTTCATTCCCACACTGCTTCATTCCCACACTGTTTCATTCCCACACTGTTTCATTCCCACACTGTTTCATTCCCACACTCTTTCATTCCCACACTGTTTCATTCCCACACTGTTTCATTCCCACACTGCTTCATTCCCACACTGTTTCATTCCCACACTGCTTCATTCCCACACTGCTTCATTCCCACACTGTTTCATTCCCACACTGCTTCATTCCCACACTGCTTCATTCCCACACTGTTTCATTCCCACACTGCTTCATTCCCACACTGCTTCATTCCCACACTGTTTCATTCCCACACTGCTTCATTCCCACACTGTTTCATTCCCACACTGTTTCATTCCCACACTGTTTCATTCCCACACTGTTGGCTGTTAGAAGTAACTGAGAACTTTTATCTTTAACTTCCTGTTGCATATCTGATTCATGCAATGGAAGTTAAAACAGAATTGCGTTTTTAATTTGTAATTAGTATTCGTAAATATCAATAATTAGTGTAATATTGTTTGTAATAGCCATACTGTGAAAGTAATGCATTCTGTTAATCTATATATTGAAACGCCCACCCTTAGTAGCCACGCCCCCCCCCCCCCCCGCCCCCTGCTTCTGCTCTAACATTATTGCTGGACAGCCGAGTGAAACTTAAAATGTCCATAATTTGGGAGGTGTGTCACATTGGAAGCTCAAAATAGTTGCGTTGACCTACAAATCCGCAGCAGAATGTAGAGTGAAAGTTTCGTTGTGCTATGTGGTGCCGTTTGTGAGATTTCAAAGCTTCTGACATACAAACAAACAAACAGACGGAATCCAAGTTAGAATTATAGTATAGATTATTATTTTTTATTGGGTTAGGGATAGGGCGAGGGGGGGGGGGGCAATTGGGTCTTTGGATTAATTGTATGGGATAAGTGTCAAACTTTTAATACAGGTTCCTATTGAGAGGATCAATGTTTATTATTTCTATGTTTAATTATGTTAATGTTTATTTAGGTATTGTTAAGATTTGATGTTTTTATGTATTGTGGCCAAAATCCACATTTGGTTAATAGGACTATTGGCCATTACTCTAGAGGGGGGTGTTTGTTAGAGGGATGGGGGTGAAGAAGTGAGTGTTAGGGATAGTCCTTAAACCCCTTGTTTGCCTAATCAGTGCGGCACAGCAATACTTTACTATGCTTTATGTAGACGAGGGGTGCAGGTATTGTAGTTTGAGTTTAATATCAATCCCGTAGTAGCTTTTAGCAGTCAGCTATTCATGGGCACTTATGACTAGCCGACCATTTGGGCTACTAAGGGGTTAATATATTTGTGACTGTAATGCGTTGTGTTATCAGCTGTTTAGGTGCTGGTTTAGGTGATCGAGCCTATGTATGTAATGCTCATTACAAACATAGGTAAAATAGGCCCAACGCCAGCCTGGGGTAGGTAATACAAAATGGCGATACTTTTTAGCGATAACCCGGTACCAATAAATATCAACACTTGACAACAGGCATAAAAATGAGTAAATTCGCGGTATTTACTCTTTTTGGTCCTAATATTTTCACTGGCTGCGGTATAAAATAAAAAGCGTTGTTTTTTAGCAATACCAAGTGGATAACTTGCACCTTAAAAATAACGCTTGTTTGCCGTTAATATCTTATTTTAGGGATAACCAACTGACTCTAGTCCAATGTGTCTCACTCTCCACAACTCCCTACTTTCCTTTTGGATGAGAAAACAGAGATAAGGATGCAGGATCCATCTGGATATTGACCTCAGAGCAGGGGTGGCCAACTCTAGTCCTCAAGGATATCCCTGCTTCAGCACAAGTGAGTGGGGCACTGATTGAGCCACCTATGCGTAGCAGGGTGTGACAGGGCCGTAACCCCCCTGTCTAAATAGGGCTCAAAATAGGAATCCTGTATCTGGCTGATGAGTCCAGCAGGGAGCTGGTTAATTGGAGCTCCAGACAATTAGCCAGTCTCCACCTGGCTCATCAGACAGGGAGAAAAGCTCCTGCTTACACTGCAGGGGATCTCTCTGGCACAGGGGAGGTGTGTGCTGCCACAGAGAGATCCCAGGGAACCAGCCCCTCTATTCCAGGACATAGCGGTCACTGGAACCCGCCAGAGGGCGACACCAACCTCGAACCGGACTGAGGGAAAGAGCCCCTGATAACAGGTACCTCTTTGGGGTGAGAGGGTGGTAAGAGGCCCATCCTCCCAGCCCTGCAGAGAGGGACTGGGAAGTGTGAGTCGGCCCTTACACAGGGACAGGCCGTGTGTTTATTTGTGTGCTGCATTCTTTGAAGATACGCGCTAAATAAAAGCCAGGGTTTATTCCCCCATATCTGTGTCTCCCTGGTTATACCTCTGCACACCACCTGCACAGGGATAGCCTTTAAACCTAACCTGTTGGTGGCTCTTGACGACTGCAGTTGGCCACCCAGGTTGAAGAGGACACGGCTGCCTGAGTGCACCACTGCAGCAGGGTGACCTGGTGCAGTCTAAGTCTTGATGTATACCCTAGCCAGCGACCTGGTAGGTTCTGAAACTGGTTTAGCGATGGGCTTTACCCTCAGTAATGCATCTTTATATCACTACCTTGTGGTAAAATATACCAGCATTCTGCCTCTGTCTCATTTTGGGCTGACGTTGGTACCGGGAACAGGAGGTGTACGCCCCCTGCACTTAGGAGCAGATTACCTTGTCAGACCGTGGCATCTATTCATATATTCTTATCCCCCCCCCCACCCCCCACGCTTTATTATTTTATAACAATAAACATCTGACAGATACCAGCGGAATTGTTGTAATCCTGTTGACATCATTGTAATCGGTGCAGTAAAGTCCTAGTCCAGGCGATGCTTCAGTACAATATCGGAGGTGATTACAGAATCATTATGCGAGTGCAGGGATATGGAACAGGTGCAGAACAAACTCCCTGCTAACATGCAGCGTGCAATCAGAAAAAACCTATCCTTCGTCTCCTTCGTGGGGAGAAAACAGAACAGCTAATCCTACACATGTCCTGGTGGTTCTCATTCAGTATTAAAATACTAATTATGAAGCAGCAGCTAGAAGGAAGTCTTCGTGGATCAAGATGTTTTGACATTGCTGAGCTAATTGTTATTGGAAATAAACGAGTGATTCGGAATGGATTTGTCTAGGCAAATATATGACTAGCTGTGCCGTTCTGCGCCTAACAGTGTTCAGCCATTGTGCATTTAAACTCACTCCTTTTTCTCACGTGTGTGTGTGTCTTCCAAAAGCCAGCGGCCCGTGGATAGGGGCAGCCGGGTGTCCAGTATTGAGCCGGACAGTCCTGTATTTGGACGCCCTGTGCAGTACAAAGTTAGAGATTAATTTCCCCGAGCAGGGGAGTTCCGCGGGGGCTGGGCAACTTCCTCCATCCTGATTGGATGCATTACCCATTACCGACCGCGGGGTGTAGCCAGGGCCGCCGACAGCTTTCCGGCGGCCCAGGCTAGAGTCTCCACCACCAGGCAAAGCTTCCGGATAAGCAAAATGTTGGTAGTATGTACATCCATTGCCGGATTTACAAATGCACCGCCCGTAGGCACTTTCACTCCTCCTTTTGTGCCGCCCTCCTTCAATGTTGTGGCGTCAAGAATGGGTGACCCCAGAACCCACCGCATCGTGTGTGTGTGTGTGTGTGTGTGTGTGTGTGTGTGTGTGTGTGTCAAAAGGAGTGCTACTGAGCGTGGCCAAATGTATACAACAAAAGACAAAGATACTCAATGCTACATCCAATGTGACATCCACAGTGTGTGTGTTTGTATGTGTGAGTGTGCGTGAGCAAATCTGTGTATAGCATGGTATAGATCAGTGCCTGTGTGTTAGTGTTTCTCATCCGGGGTTCTGCGGCACACTGGGGAATCAAAATGGCGATTTCAGTTCTCCCAGTGCAGGGAGATAATAATAATAATAATAGCATGTTCTGTATAGCACTGCTAGTTTTACGTAGCGCTTTACAGAGACATTTTGCAGGCACAGGTCCCTGCCCCGTGGAGCTTACAATCTATGTTTTTGGTGCCTGAGGCACAGGGAGATAAAGTGACTTGCCCAAGGTCACAAGGAGCCGACACCGGGAATTGAACCAGGTTCCCCTGCAGCAATCTCAGTGTCAGCCAGGTAGCAGGGCAGTTTCCTCCATTCCGATTGGCTGCTGCTGGGTAATGCAGCCAATTGGGAGATGCCAGGAGCATATGCCTGGGAGGTGGGGCCAAGCACACAAGGAGGCAACAGCTTGTGCAGGAGAGGTGAGAGGTCGGTGTCCCTGTCCGGTGTGTAGGGGGAGCCTCGGCAGCTCAGCTCTGGGATAAGGGGCAACTTGAGAATGATTTGTTTAGGAGAACAACTGGTTTAGACTGTGTATATATTTGCCTTTCTGTAACAGTGTGTCTTTGTATATTGTTATGGGCATCAGTGTGTTGTGTGTCTTTATGTATCGTTATGTGCATCAGTGTGTTGTGTATCTGTGTATTGTTATGTACTGTGCATCAGTGTTTCATGTGTGTGTATCGTTGTGTGTACGAGTGTGTCGTGTGTATCGGTGAATTTGTGCAGCGGGACGAAAGCGCCTCAGGTGTTGCATTATCAGTCAGTAAATGACTTGTTTCCCTTCTGGATACATGTTGTGCTTACTGAATTCCAGTCCTTTTCTGCGCCTCCAGCGAGGGGCATCGTTTGGGGAAGAGATTCTTCTGAACCACAATGTCCCTTTTCTGCCGCACACGGAACACACATTTTGACCTAAAACGTCAGAACTTTGGCAGATTTGCTCACAACTTTCCTGCCCGGCTGTGACCTGCTCATTAAACAGAAGTAACAAGCAACAAAGTGTCATCCTCGAGGTAAACTAATGAACATTTAAAAAATGATGGATCACTATGATCGGAAAGGAAGCTGTTATTTTTTTAATGGCAAACACTGGTTTTGCTTACATTTATGTAACCAACATTTCAAAAATGGTGCATCAAGGAGCCAAGTGTCCTGCCAATCATTTACATGTCCCTGCCTCGAAGAGCTTACAATTTATCAAGGTATTTGCTCCAATTTTGCCCTCTGCACGTCCGCTTATGATATAAAGAGGGTGTCAAAGTCTCCCGGCTGCAAAACAGGTACGAAAATTCAGCACCACAGATGAGTTTAGGAACTTACAGCTTGCATTAGAGATATTTTACACCAGCCCTTACAAAAACAAGAGCATATAATTAAAAAAAAATCCAAGCAATAATCTAATACAATAAACTGAGAAAGTGAAGTGCCAAAATGGGTCATCAATTCAGATTTGTAACTTATTTTTGTTACGCAAAATTAAATGTAACTTGTATGATTTATCTATATTTATGAAGCATCTGGAATTACAATCACAAATCCGGGTTTATGTTAAGTACAGCCGGGGCCTAATGTTTAACAGCTGCAGTGGAATAACAGCTTCCCAATAGCTGGAGATTTAACCCTTGCCTGCCCTGCCACTGGGGTAACTTTGTTACACAGCATGGGAGCTGTCTCAGGAAAGGTGCTGCAGGCACCCTGACCCACCCTCGCCCCATGATCAGGGGCTCTAATCACGGGGTTTCAAGCGGGGAGTTAACTGCAGCTGACAATATAATACAGCCGCTTCACATCTCGCAGTAAATATGATAATTGGGAGTTCGTGGCAAACGCAGAGAACATGGCCAGATAAGAATTGCAATCACAGGGGAACATTTATCAACGTCTCTCTCCAGTTTTGCAACCAGTGCAAAAATAGCATCTAGCAGAGATCGTTTGCAGCTGAGAACAATGTCTCGTTTATCCTGATAAATGTGGGGAGTTTTTGTTCCTTGAGAAAAACGAAAGGAGACTTTGTTTAAAGTAGCGAAGCATGAAACACTGCGCCATGACATTTAAAAAAAATTATTACAGGATTGAAGCAGGGGGTCTCCGGAGCTGAACTGCGTTAACTTTAACTCCCAGGACCCCCTGCTTCCCGAGATTCTTACCTCCTGTATGGGGTGATGGTATCTCTGCAGTCAGAGAATGTGTGCGCCTAACGAAATGGCGGCGTTTAAATGTCCCGCGTCACGTGGGCCAATGGGAAGCCGTGATGTCATCCCTTGCGGCTTCCTATTGGACCGTGGGAGATGGACATTTAAACTCCGCAGAGATACCGGCGCCCCCTACGGAGGTCAGTATCTCTGGAAGCAGGGGTGTCCTGGAACAGGACTGGGTTTTTTTTTTCGGTTTCCCTTTGCAGCTCTGACTGCCAACCTTCTCTATTTGGATGTAAGCTTTCCCTGCATCTCTAACCCCAGAGCATGTGGAAATTGCTACATTTTAGATACATTCCCCTCTCCAGACTGCCAGAAGTTGGTTGCTCTGACAACCTCTCAATTCCTCCTAGCTAGGTGGGTTTTCCCAACTCCCCTGTCTGTGCTCACAGTTAGTGCATTTTTCTTTACCCCACAATATCCCCTCCCACAGCGCAATAACCCACAATATCCCCTCCCACAGCGCAATACCCCACAATCCCCTCCCACAGCGCAATACCCCACAATCCCCTCCCACAGCGCAATACCCCACAATACCCTCCCACAGCGCAATACCCCACAATCCCCTCCCACAGCGCAATACCTCACAATCCCCTCCCACAGCGCAATACCCCACAATCCCCTCCCACAGCGCAATACCCCACAATCCCCTCCCACAGCGCAATACCTCACAATCCCCTCCCACAGCGCAATACCCCACAATCCCCTCCCACAGCGCAATACCTCACAATCCCCTCCCACAGCATAGTTTATCCGGGACTGTCCTGTTTTTTAGCCGTCTGTCCCGGGTCCCGACTTTTTGGGCACTGTCCCGTTTTATATGGGCGCTGACCGCGCATGTGCGATTGGCGCTCGCCTGCCACGGTTTTTCCCGGGATGAATATGGTCCACCCTATGTGTGAAGGAACGGGAACTAGAATCCCAGAATCCCAGAATCCCCTGACAGGACATTGGCTTATTTTAACAGCAGGAATTACAGGTTATATGCTAATCTCATTTACTGTGTAGGGTGACACTTCACAACAACCAGACAGATCTGGGAAGGGTTAAACATTTCACAGCCGAGAAGAAACGGAGCAAAAACATGACTCTTTATACCACTAACATGAATTCAAACAGATGCAGCCTACACACATCTAATCCTAGTCACTGTCGGGTGATTAATGCCCGGGGGTATTTTACCATAGACATTCCTAGAAATGAAGAAATCGCTTGTCTGGTAAATAAAGAGGCAGAAAACTGAGCCGCTAACACGATTCTTACGTCTCGAATTTACATGCGCACATAGGGGCCTATGCAGAGAGCAGCGCTAGAATAAATTGGAGCGTTTAAGAAAAAGTAGCTTTAATGGAGAGTTTTATTCTCCATATGCAGAAATGGGCGAAATCCGCTATTTTTTAGCATTACTGCATTTGGAGAAATGTAAATGAGGAGATGCGCGCAGCTGAAAGGGAGAAAAAAAAATCGCGCATTTTTTTTTTTTCCCTATAGCCGGCGAGCTCCTGCTTCTTGCCAACTTTAGTTGGCGGAGAAAATTGACGAAAATCGCGCCAAAAACAGCCGCTAGATGGCGAGCGCGCCTTTCTGAATTTGGATATTTTTCAGACTGGCGAGATGTAGGTTCTCGCCAGCCGCGCGGCGAGATTTATAAATAGAAAAAAAAATGGCGCTTTTTTCATACCTCGCCATTTTCGGCTGTTTTTAGCGCGATTTTCGCCGGAAAATGGCGAGATTGTTAATAGCGCTGCTCTCTGCATGAGGCCCTTAATTCAAAAACAACTATTATTTTTTTTTCAAAATGACCTACTGTAGAACGACTTGTGCTTGCTTGATGTTTTAAAGCAGGGGTCTCAAACGCAGTCCTCAAGGGCCACCAACAGGCCGGGTTTTATGGATATCCCTGCTTCAGCAAAGTTGGCTCAATCAGTAGCTCAGTCAAAGACTGAGCCACCTGTGCTGAGGCAGGGACTGATTGAGCGACCTGTGCTGAAGCAGGGACTGATTGAGCTACCTGTGCTGAAGCTGGGATATCCTGAAAACCTGACCAGTTGGGCAGTCATCAGAACTGAGCCACCAAATTAATAAAGGGGGTGGACAATCTAACTTATGAGGAGAGGCTAGCTAAATTAGCTTTATTTACATTAGAAAAGAGGCGTCTAAGAGGGGATATGATAACTATATACAAATATATTAGGGGACAATACAAGGAGCTTTCAAAAGAACTATTCACCCCACGGGCAGTTCAAAGGACTCGGGCCATCCCTTTAGGTTGGGGGAAAGGAGATTTCACCAGCAACAAAGGAAAGGGTTCTTTACAGTAAGGGCAGTTACAGTGAGGTATTCATTACCCATGGAGACTGGGATGGCAGATACAATAGATTTGTTCAAAAAAAGGTTGGACATCTTTTTAGATGGGAAAGGTATACAGGGATATACCAAATAAGTATACATGGGAAGGATGTTGATCCAGAGATTAATCCGATTGCCAATTCTTGGAGTCAGGAAGGAATTTATTTTTCCCCTTATGAGATATCATTGGATGATATGACACTGGGGTTTTTTGTTTGCCTTCCTCTGGATCAATAATTAAGTATAGATATAGGATAAAGTATCTGTCGTCTAAGTTTAGCATAGGTTGAACGTGATGGACCTACGTCTTTTTTCAACCTCATCTACTATGTAATTATGTAACGAGTTTAGAACCCCTGCCTTACTGTATTTGCCCCCTACCACCTCTGCTGGGACACTATTCCTTGAATCCACCACCCTTTCTATGAAGTACTTCCCCACGGTTCTCCTGAGCCTCCCGCCCTCCAGCTTTAGTGTGTGACTGCACCTCACCTGAGATCCCTGGGATATATGCTAATTTAAACATACTTTGCATATCCATATTGGATCTCTCTCCCATCCGGGGATGGGGGATAAGGGAATGTTATGAGCCCGGAGTAAGGCTACGGCCCCGCTCCCTCTGTCAGCACGCCCGCACTGCATGCAGGCAGCGCGCTGAGAGGCACAGACCGCTATCTGCGCTCTGTAGGGAGCGGAGGGACCCGCTACTCCCCCCCCCCCCCCCCTCCCTCCCTCCACGGGCTCGGTCTCCCGGGCTGCTGGAAGGTAAGCAGCTCCCGCTCCCTCCCCCTTCCCCCACACATGCCCTCCTCACACACGCTGATACACACGCACACACACACACCACCCCCTACCTTGTGTAGGAAGCTGTCTGACAGCTCCTGCTCCCTCCCCGCCGCTGATAGGCTCATCAGCGCACCACGTGACGCGTCACCGCTCGGGATCACAATTTTTTTGCCTCCCCTGGCGGCTGACGCGTCACAGCGCGTAGTGAGCCGTGCAGCGAGGGGGGACTGGGACCAGCTCAAGAAGGATACCCCTGCTGGTGAGGAACGCGCACACCGCCGGCGCCGCCAGACGCAGCGGGACCAAAGCCTTACAGGGCTCTGTGGGGCTGAGAGATTAAGAGCGTCTCCATAGGGGTGTGGAGAGAGGTACTATATAGTAACCACTGACGTACACGGTGCGAGCTGCAAAATTGGAGCGAAATGCTTTGACACACAGGTGCAGGGTGAGAACGCCCCGTTTTGCTGGACATTGCCTTGATACACAGAGCCCAGGTGCAGGGCGAGAACGCCCCGTTTTGCTGGACATTGCCTTGATACACAGAGCCCGGGTGCAGGGTGAGAACGCCCCGTTTTGCTGGAAATTGCCTTGATACACAGAGCCCGGGTGCAGGGTGAGAACGCCCCGTTTTGCTGGACATTGCCTTGGTACACAGAGCCCGGGTGCAGGGTGAGAACGCCCCGTTTTGCTGGAAATTGCCTTGATACACAGAGCCCAGGTGCAGGGCGAGAACGCCCCGTTTTGCTGGACATTGCCTTGATACACAGAGCCCAGGTGCAGGGTGAGAACGCCCCGTTTTGCTGGACATTGCCTTGGTACACAGAGCCCGGGTGCAGGGCGAGAACGCCCCGTTTTGCTGGACATTGCCTTGATACACAGAGCCCGGGTGCAGGGTGAGAACGCCCCGTTTTGCTGGACATTGCCTTGATACACAGAGCCCAGGTGCAGGGTGAGAACGCCCCATTTTGCTGGACATTGCCTTGATACACAGAGCCCAGGTGCAGGGCGAGAACGCCCCGTTTTGCTGGACATTGCCTTGATACACAGAGCCCGGGTGCAGGGTGAGAACGCCCCGTTTTGCTGGAAATTGCCTTGATACACAGAGCCCAGGTGCAGGGCGAGAACGCCCCGTTTTGCTGGAAATTGCCTTGATACACAGAGCCCAGGTGCAGGGCGAGAACGCCCCGTTTTGCTGGACATTGCCTTGATACACAGAGCCCAGGTGCAGGGCGAGAACGCCCCGTTTTGCTGGACATTGCCTTGGTACACAGAGCCCGGGTGCAGGGCGAGAACGCCCCGTTTTGCTGGACATTGCCTTGGTACACAGAGCCCGGGTGCAGGGTGAGAACGCCCCGTTTTGCTGGACATTGCCTTGGTACACAGAGCCCAGGTGCAGGGTGAGAACGCCCCATTTTGCTGGACATTGCCTTGATACACAGAGCCCAGGTGCAGGGCGAGAACGCCCCATTTTGCTGGACATTGCCTTGATACACAGAGCCCAGGTGCAGGGCGAGAACGCCCCGTTTTGCTGGACATTGCCTTGATACACAGAGCCCGGGTGCAGGGTGAGAACGCCCCGTTTTGCTGGAAATTGCCTTGATACACAGAGCCCAGGTGCAGGGCGAGAACGCCCCGTTTTGCTGGAAATTGCCTTGATACACAGAGCCCAGGTGCAGGGCGAGAACGCCCCGTTTTGCTGGACATTGCCTTGATACACAGAGCCCAGGTGCAGGGCGAGAACGCCCCGTTTTGCTGGACATTGCCTTGATACACAGAGCCCGGGTGCAGGGCGAGAACGCCCTGTTTTGCTGGACATTGCCTTGGTACACAGAGCCCGGGTGCAGGGCGAGAACGCCCCGTTTTGCTGGACATTGCCTTGGTACACAGAGCCCGGGTGCAGGGCGAGAACGCCCCGTTTTGCTGGACATTGCCTTGATACACAGAGCCCGGGTGCAGGGTGAGAACGCCCCGTTTTGCTGGACATTGCCTTGATACACAGAGCCCGGGTGCAGGGCGAGAACGCCCCGTTTTGCTGGACATTGCCTTGGTACACAGAGCCCGGGTGCAGGGTGAGAACGCCCCGTTTTGCTGGACATTGCCTTGATACACAGAGCCCGGGTGCAGGGCGAGAACGCCCCGTTTTGCTGGACATTGCCTTGGTACACAGAGCCCGGGTGCAGGGCGAGAACGCCCCGTTTTGCTGGACATTGCCTTGGTACACAGAGCCCGGGTGCAGGGCGAGAACGCCCCGTTTTGCTGGACATTGCCTTGATACACAGAGCCCGGGTGCAGGGTGAGAACGCCCCGTTTTGCTGGACATTGCCTTGATACACAGAGCCCGGGTGCAGGGTGAGAACGCCCCGTTTTGCTGGACATTGCCTTGGTACACAGAGCCCAGGTGCAGGGTGAGAACGCCCCATTTTGCTGGACATTGCCTTGATACACAGAGCCCAGGTGCAGGGCGAGAACGCCCCGTTTTGCTGGACATTGCCTTGATACACAGAGCCCGGGTGCAGGGCGAGAACGCCCCGTTTTGCTGGAAATTGCCTTGATACACAGAGCCCAGGTGCAGGGCGAGAACGCCCCGTTTTGCTGGAAATTGCCTTGATACACAGAGCCCAGGTGCAGGGCGAGAACGCCCCGTTTTGCTGGACATTGCCTTGATACACAGAGCCCAGGTGCAGGGTGAGAACGCCCCGTTTTGCTGGACATTGCCTTGATACACAGAGCCCGGGTGCAGGGCGAGAACGCCCTGTTTTGCTGGACATTGCCTTGGTACACAGAGCCCGGGTGCAGGGCGAGAACGCCCCGTTTTGCTGGACATTGCCTTGGTACACAGAGCCCGGGTGCAGGGCGAGAACGCCCCGTTTTCTGGACATTGCCTTGATACACAGAGCCCGGGTGCAGGGTGAGAACGCCCCGTTTTGCTGGACATTGCCTTGATACACAGAGCCCGGGTGCAGGGCGAGAACGCCCCGTTTTGCTGGACATTGCCTTGGTACACAGAGCCCGGGTGCAGGGCGAGAACGCCCCGTTTTGCTGGACATTGCCTTGGTACACAGAGCCTGGGTGCAGGGCGAGAACGCCCCGTTTAGCTGGACATTGCCTTGATACACAGAGCCCGGGTGCAGGGTGAGAACGCCCCGTTTTGCTGGACATTGCCTTGATACACAGAGCCCGGGTGCAGGGTGAGAACGCCCCGTTTTGCTGGACATTGCCTTGGTACACAGAGCCCGGGTGCAGGGTGAGAACGCCCCGTTTTGCTGGACATTGCCTTGATACACAGAGCCCAGGTGCAGGGTGAGAACGCCCCATTTTGCTTGACATTGCCTTGATACACAGAGCCCAGGTGCAGGGCGAGAACGCCCCGTTTTGCTGGACATTGCCTTGATACACAGAGCCCGGGTGCAGGGTGAGAACGCCCCGTTTTGCTGGAAATTGCCTTGATACACAGAGCCCAGGTGCAGGGCGAGAACGCCCCGTTTTGCTGTAAATTGCCTTGATACACAGAGCCCAGGTGCAGGGCGAGAACGCCCCGTTTTGCTGGACATTGCCTTGATACACAGAGCCCGGGTGCAGGGTGAGAACACCCCGTTTTGCTGGACATTGCCTTGATACACAGAGCCCAGGTGCAGGGTGAGAACGCCCCATTTTGCTGGACATTGCCTTGATACACAGAGCCCAGGTGCAGGGCGAGAACGCCCCGTTTTGCTGGACATTGCCTTGATACACAGAGCCCGGGTGCAGGGTGAGAACGCCCCGTTTTGCTGGACATTGCCTTGATACACAGAGCCCAGGTGCAGGGCGAGAACGCCCCGTTTTGCTGGACATTGCCTTGATACACAGAGCCCGGGTTCAGGGCGAGAACGCCCTGTTTTGCTGGACATTGCCTTGGTACACAGAGCCCGGGTGCAGGGCGAGAACGCCCCGTTTTGCTGGACATTGCCCTGATACACAGAGCCCGGGTGCAGGGTGAGAACGCCCCGTTTTGCTGGACATTGCCTTGGTACACAGAGCCCGGGTGCAGGGCGAGAACGCCACGTTTTGCTGGACATTGCCTTGGTACACAGAGCCCATGCTGCCTCTTTCATTGAAGGGGAAGGAATTGTGGGCTTTGCACAAGTCATGGAAATGGAACCATCATTAAGGGCTGTTATATAGCGGCCCCACGCGCTCTGCCGTGAGTGCGCAGCACTTATGATTGGCTGTGGTTAGTCAGCCTTTCTATAATGGTGCCGCGCGCGCACACGGCAGTGAGCGTGGAGCCAGCCGACGGGGGGAGTGTGTGTGTGTGTGTGTGTGTGTGTGTGTGTGTGTGTGTGTAAGTTGAATAAATAAAAATTATTTTGATTGTGCAACATGTTTTTTTTAAAATAATATTTAGTACATTATTCTCATTAACTCACACAATATATACACATATACACACACACACACACACACACACACACAGTACCTTCGCTCACAGCACACACACAAAAAGCGTGCGTTGCGTGCACGCGCTCCCGCACCTACTGTAGGACTAGACAGCTAGTAGAGTACATTGAAGAAGAGCAGTCATATGTAATTAGTTCCTCTCTCTAATAAGTGAGCATATGGCGGCTCCCTTCCATCAGGACGGCGTCGGAACTGTTTGGTGCGGGGTTGATAGTAACAATCGCTCGAGTTCTATTGTTGTCTCAACACTGTCTGGAAAGATATGGAAATACGAATTGCCTGTGCGGTAACAGGATGGGTTTCATTGGACACTAATACACATTGTACATTTGCTCGGGGGCTCTCTCTGAAGTTTAGGAGAAACATATACAGTAGCGAAACAAATGCCCACACATTTTGGCAAAATACACCCCCAAAAAAGTTCACCAAGTGTTAAAAGTCAAGGTGCAATGTGACCTGACCCTGTGTTACACTTATATTTACTGCTAGTTTCTTTTAAAAAAAAAATATTAAAATGTTGGCAAAATTAGTGAAATATCTCAGCAAAGTTTACAGCTGCCGCGTGACGCGAGACGTTATGAAGCGGAACCTGATGATGTCACGGCTTCCTATTGGCTCGCAGAGCGTGGGAGCGTTGAAACTTCATTGCGTGATCCCTGCTGGCGGAGCAGATACCGGCACCCCCTATGGAGGGTCTGTATCTCAGGACGCAGGGGGTCGCCGGAGCGGAAATGAATGGGGTGCAGCTCCGGACACCCCCTGCTTCAATGATATGTTTCCCCCAAAAAAATATCTGCTTTAAAACTAGCTCAACGTGTACTCCGAGACTTTAGGTTCAAGTTAAATCATTTACCTCCACTGCAAATCAGCATTGAACAGGCCTGTTCTGGAAATAGATGAGGTTGCCACAGAGACTGGTCCCGCTGCTTGGTTACTGTCTGAAAACATCGTTAAACATTACATTTAAAGGAACTTCTAGTCTTAAATCTATAAATATATTCCTTGAAGTAATTGAATTACCGTCTCTGCCCAGGAAACTAGAAGACAACGGACTTTATTCACTCGCCCTCACATGAGAAATCTCCCATAAAACACATCTATTTTCAGCCGTCTGTGCGTCCTTTTTACATACCAGGTTTCCTGTGCATACACTATGTGGCAGATTTGAAAGAATAGCGCTAGAACGACAATTTACAGTGTTTGATTTAGAACTACTATAAAGCCAATCTTAATTGCACAGGTTTACCGAGACTTAACATAAATGAACTATGCAAATTGACGCAACTAATGCAATACTGTATATATCATGCTAACAGGAACACGTGTGACGTCTGATTTAGGATTGGATTATGTAAATATATAAAAATAGATATGGATCAGAGTAATGACCAAATATGGTAATTACTGCGGCCCCGGCTCTTGTCTGTCTTCCTCAATGATCTACCTACAGGCTGTAAGGAAGCTTCAATGCAGATGTAAGCGGATGATACAATCCTATATGCACACAGCCACAGCCTCTGTGACCTTGAACACGTACTTCAGTCTGAGCATATGGGTTGACTCCCATTTAACATTTGGGATGCACATTGATACCCTGACATCCAAAACCTATGCCAAACTAGGGGTACTTTGCAGGAAAAAATCCTCCCTAAGGGCCTCATGCAGAGAGCAGCGCTATTTGCAATCTCGCCATTTTCCGGAGAAAATCGCGCTAAAAACAGCTGAAAATGGCGAGTTAGGAAAAAAGCGCCATTTTTTTTTCTATTTGAAAATCTTGCTGTGCGGCTGGCGAGATACTACATCTCGCCAGTCTGAAAAGTATCCGAATTCAGAAAGGTGCGCTCGCCATCTAGCGGCTGTTTTTGGCGCGATTTTCTCCAATTTTCTCCGCCAACTAAAGTTGGCAAGAAGCAGGAGCTCGCCGGCTATAGGGGGAAAAAAAAAATGCGCGATTTTTTTTTCTCCCTTTCAGCTGCGCGCATCTCCTCATTTACAATTCTCCACATGCAGTAATGCTAAAAATAGCGGATTTCGCCCATTTCTGCATATGGAGAATAAAACTCTCTATTAAACCTACTTTTTATTCCCCTCTCCAATTTTAAAAAGCGCTGCTCTCTGCATAGGCCCCTTAGTCTGCTGGTCAGAAAACGTATCGCACAGCAGATGCTAATGCCAATTATAGATTATGGGGACATAGTATATGGCTCGGCTCCTCAAACCCACCTTAGTAAACTAGACACCCTCTACAATTCAATATGCCATTTTATCCTCCAATGCAACTACAACACACATCACTGCGAAATGCTCAAAGAACTAGATTGGTCATCACTAGAGACTAGGCGCAAAGTTCACCTTTCCTGTCTCACCCTCAAATACTTTCTGAACAAGCTCCTCACCCCTACCACACACAGCACTTATCATCTGAGATCTGACTCCAAAAGACTGTTCATGGTCCCAAGGTTCAGCAAAGTACCTCCGTGTCAGCGCGTTGTAGGATGGTGTGCCGCAGTCACGCCTCCGCATCCAACTCGCCGCCGGCCATCTCGCCATGAAGGTAACCCCTAACCTTACCACTTACCCTAAACGCCCTTAACATTAAGACCTTACCCTCAATACCCTAACCTTAACTCCGTACCCATTAACCCCTTACCCTCAATACCCTAACCTTAACTCCTTACCCATTAACCCCTTACCCTCAATACCCTAACCTTAACTCCGTACCCATTAACCCCTTACCCTCAATACCCTAACCTTAACTCCTTACCCATTAACCCCTTACCCTCAATACCCTAACCTTAACTCCTTACCCATTAACCCCTTACCCTCAATACCCTAACCCCTAACCTTAACTCCTTACCCTCAAACCCCTAACCTTAACCCCTAATGCTAATCTTCACCCTAAAAACCTTAACTTGACCCTAAAACTCCTTGCCTTAACCCCTTACCATAAATCGGAGCTCTTACCCATAAATCCCGAACCTTAACTTCTTACCTTAGCCCCTCACACTAGAACCCCCAAAGTTAACCCCTTAATAACTTTCCTTAGCGGCGTGTCACGGCCTGCGGCGAGTTCTCCGGTTCCGCGTCAGTGGCCCTGGGTTTCGGGCCTGGATATGTCCTTCGCACAGTTTTACTAAAGCCAGACTAGTTTTGCTTTAACCTTGAATTAGTCATTAAAGATTGGGATTCGCTGCAGTAACACCCGGGCACGGGGGGATGAAATGGGAATTACTGCATCAACTGCAGACACTGGTGACCTGTACAATCCAAAAGCTCCTTACTTAGTTCTGATCTCTCACCGCGTCTTGTACACGAAGGATTGTGTCTGCGGATTTAGTTTGGAAATGTTTTAAATTGAAACGTTTTCACTGACAGACAGTGTGCTTGTGCTGCAAAAGGAAGGGGGACCCGGAGCCTTAACCAGGCCATTTTTGACCTTTCAAACACCAGGCTAAATCCAACGGGGTTTAATTCGGATAAAGGGTGGAGTGCCGGGTGGAGGGGGCAAGTCCAGTCCTCAGGGGCCACCAGCAGGTCAGGTTTTCAGGATATCCCTGCTCCGTGGAAGACTGAGCCTCTGATTGAGACACCTGTGCTGATGCAGGGACCGATTGAGCGACCTGTGCTGAAGAAGGGACTGACTGAGTGACCTGTGCTGAAGCAGGAATGTCCTGAAAACCTGACCTGTTGGTGGTTCTTGAGGACTGCCTTATCTCCAGAGTATACAGAAGGCTAATGATGTGGTAGGGCGTATTAAAGCAGCAGTTCCGGTTACATCGCTTTTCGCTTTGTTATAGGTTTGGCTATCATAGATTTGTACCATTTGTGTTCGTGGTGACTGGGGCAGAGGGGGTGGGAGATGGGGGTCGTTGCCCAGGAAGGGTGGTTACCCCCTTGATTACCATAGTGGTTACTACCTGCTAAGGTAATTAAGGGGTTACTGGCTAGTAGCTAGCGTTTTAATGTAAATGTTGGTGCCACGGACGAAGATGACGATGACGGCCTTCATCCTGGCAGGGGTAAGTACTACGTTTATTTACCATAGGGTGGCAGGCTGTTGATTGATTTTGAATGGGCAAAAACGCTGTTAGCCATATTTGTATAATAGGACTTGTTCCCCGTTCCTGTGGGTGGGGTTTGGGGTAGAGGGGTCGGGTGCTCAACTTAGAAGTCTATGGCAGGGGGTGCGCAAAATGTTCTGGAGGGGGCGCAGCACTTACAGAGGCCCCACGCGCTTTCCCACAACATGTGGGGGGGGGGGGGAGAGCAGGCAGGGGGGGCGCCCCCCTGGTGCACGGAATAGTTTCTCTCCCGCTCCAGCAAGACCCATTCGTTTTGAGGATCTGGAGGTAGCTAGCGCCACCTTTGGGTGAGCCGGGTGTAACGCGAGTCAGGGTAAGCTGACGCGGGGAAACCTATTCCAATGAGATCACAGAACCGTCGGCGCTGATTCTGATAACATCACATATTGAGCCTTCAGTTACCAGAGCTTTGGGGATCTGGTCCTTAGATTGTAAGCTCTCCGGGGCAGCACTTTCTTTTCCTAGTGTCTGGTTTTGTTTGCTGCACTTGCTGTATGATCATTCCCTGTGCTGTCTCTTGCAAAGCACCGAGTACACTGCGGGCGCTATAAAATGGGGATATACATATATACATTTTGCACCTCTAACCAGGGTTTTCCTCGCCCTTTGATGTCATTCACCAAGCCTGGGGTTGGCGTCAAATGCGTGAAATCCAGGAAGCAGTGAACAAGGACATTTTCTCACCGCATCGAGCCCCCCAAACAGGTAAGGTTTTCAGGATATCCCAGCTTCAGCACAGGTGGCTCAATCTGACAATCTGATTGAGCCACCTGTCCTGAAGCAGGGACTGCTTGCATCACCTGTACTGAAGCTGGGACTGATTGAGTCACCTGTGCTGAAGCAGGGATATCCTGAAAACCTGACCTGTTGAGGACTGGAATTGAGCCCCCTGATATAGAGTACTCTGAGTATATTTATTAAAAGCCATAACAATTATAAAATGTCTTGTTGTATAGGCTGCAATAGCAGAAACACTTCAACTTTATCTTCTCAAAATCCTATTTTTGCTTTGGGCTGGAATTGAAGCATTTTGGGTGTAATTACCAGCAGAACGGGGACTTTTAACGCTACTATTCAGCTGTTCTGAGGCTCCCGGGGAATCGGCAACACTTTCGCCAAATTCTAGTACGATGCTCTCAGCGCTTTGGCAAACATCCCAGATCGTGTTTAAATGACGGCGATGCTTTCTCTGGCGTCGCGCCTCGGCGACTGACGAGCAAAATATATTTACAGATTGCGTTCTTAAAGTGCTAAAACATATTGAATTGCTTGTGATCTCTGACTAATCAACCAATGAGACGTTATATAGTAAATTATCACTTAATGATATATATATGTAAACTTGCTAGTTTATATCATACGTTATTTTTACTACAACTGCTGTGACATTATCTGAATAAACACGCTATAAGATGCTATCATGCAGGGCTGGCCAACTCCAGTCCTCAAGGGCCACCAACACGTCAGGTGTTAACGATACCCCTGCTTCAGCACAGGTGGCTCAATCTATGACTGAGCCACTGATTGAGCCACCTGTGCTGAAGCAGGGGTATCCTGAAAACCTGTAGGTGGCCCTTGGAGACTGGCGTCGACCACTCCTGGTATAATGTTTCATTCCTATAAATGTTCCCTACAGTCTTCATCTAAAAAGGACATTTTCTAGTAATGTATTGTATGTCTTTATTTATATAGCGCCAAAAGTGTACTCAGCGCTTCACAAAGAACACAGTACAGGGAATTATAATAAGACAATAAGTGCAGCAAAATCAGACAATAGGAAAGGAAATCCCTGCCCCGAAGAGCTTACAATCTAAGAGGTTTAATGGGAAATTTACAGAGACAGCAGGTGTGAGGGAATATAATTCGTAATGGGATTAAAAGGCGGAAGCGGACTTTGTGATGAGAATGAATGAACCATAATTAAATGACGATAAAAGTTAATACAGCGGCTTAATTTTGTCCAATCAGAAGCTTTTGCATATTTTGATTAACAAGGCGTGCCATTCTTTATCAGGAACAAAGCTTTTTGTTTTGTTTTTATATTAACTTCCAATAGAAAGCATTGAATATAACCACAGATAAATGTAAATCCTAAATTACCTTCTGGTAAAGGAATTATTTCTTTTTTTAATCAAAAGTCTTCGAGCTGCAAAACTGGAACAATAATGATATATAACTAAAAACGCGGCAGATTTATTAAACATAACAATACATTTAGATTCAATATTCTTCAAGAAAATTACTCCTTTTTTTTATACCAGTTTTGTTCAATTGTTACACCTGGGAAACCTGATTAAGAAAAGACCCCAACACCTAAACAGTGAAGATCTACTACAGCTGGGGTGGGTGCGCAAAGTTTTTTGCTGCGCCCCCCCTATGTGCCGGTCTCAGCGCTTGTGCGCCCCCACCCCCTCTCCAGTGACCCGGCGTCAAATGACGCCGAGGGTAACGTGACATCACCCCGCAGCGTCATTTGACGTGCGTTACCATGACGACGTGTCCCATCGCAAGACCCCGCGTCGTCATTTGACGCCGCATGTCATAGCGACGTGACCAGAAGCCGGCTGAATCCCGGTAAGTTGAGGTTGCAGAGGCCTTGCGCGGTCCCTCTGCATTTAATTTAAATGCCTTGGAGAAGAGCGCGGGGCCTCTGCAACCGCCTGCGCCCCCCCCCCAGAAATATCCCAGAGGACGCACCCCCCAGATTGCACGTCCCTGTACTACAGTATAACAAACCGGATTACAGTCAGGACAAGAGCTTGAATACTGGGTTTATTCTCCACATCTCGATGCCTCAGTGAGAAGCAGCTTCTGTGCACACGGTGTTCCCCGCACAGGGCACATCCGGCAAACTCAAAATAGCTTGTGGTCCAATTCTTTCAGCCGACTGCAAGATTCGGAGCCGCGTCATCGAGCAGAGGAAGGAGAGAAATAAGAAGTCGCTATAACTTACAGTGCAGCATCCACCTGGTTTTTCTTCAGCTTCTCTTATTAAAAAAGTATATCTCTCTCCCCCAATCCCCTCTCTTCCCCCCCCCCATCTTCTCTCCCCAAATTCCCTCTCTCTCCCCCACCCTCTCTCCCTAATCCCCTCTCTCTCCTCCTCCATCCCCTCTCTCCCCCCCCATTCTCTCTCTGTCCCTCCATCCTCTCTCCCCCCAATCCCCTCTCTCTCCCCCCAATCCCCTCTCTCTCTCCCCCAATCCCCTCTCTTCGTAAATCCCCTCTCCCCCAATCCCCTCTCTTCGTAAATCCCCTCTCCCACAATCCCCTCTTCCCCATCCCCTCTCTCCCCCCCATCCCCTCTCCCCCCCATCCTCTCTCTCGCCCCCATCCTCTCTCTCGCCTCCATCCTCTCTCTCGCCCCCATCCTCTCTCTCGCCCCCATCCTCTCTCTCGCCCCCATCCTCTCTCTCACCCCCATCCTCTCTCTCTCCCCCCCCATCCTCTCTCATCCCCATCCTCTCTCTCTCCCCCAATCCCCTCTCTCCCCCAATCCCCTCTCTCTCCCCCTATCCCCCCATCCCCTCTCTTTTACCTTGGGGGTGGTCTCAGGCCTCCGGTGCTGTGCCCGTCTCTCCATAGTTCTTTGAGTTCTCTGCAGCTTCTGAATTGTCTTTGCATTTAGGGTCCACATTTCACATCCAGGCAGGATACACTGGTCAAGCACGCTCCATTTGAGACGCAGTTGAAGGTCACCTTGTGAGATTGTCTTGTTTCTTCCGAATGTCTCCCTCCCATCTTCATTCTCCAATTGAATTCATTTGAAAGGTTCTCATCTATTGATGCTTTTTGGCCAAATTAGATATATTCTTCGACTTCTAGTTCGGTCCCACTTAACTTGATCTTTGCAGCGTTGAAACATTTGCTGAAGATCACCAGGGCCTCTGAATTTGTGGCTAAAATACGGTGTCATCCGCAAATAGTGGGCTATGCAAGTGTTGACATTGATTACTTTTCTTCCCAATTGAATGTTCTGATCAATTCTTCATGTGTTACTTTGAAAAGCTTTAGTGCGAGATGCTGCGAGATTCTCTAAGCTGCGGGATCGCCAACCCGTACGATTTAACCCATTGAAGTCGATGCAGTTTCCGTGTCAGATCGCTGTGGCTGGCAGCTCCCACCGTAGAGAATCTGCCCCATGGCGTTTCCCAGCCGCGCTCCCGCGCTGATCCCTACCTTGCTCGGTCTCTATCTTATGTCATCTAGTGGTTGATATGGCATTCTTCATAAATGTTCTTTACAGTATCTATGGACGCTTCGTCAACACTTTGGCTTCTTAATGCATTTATAAACACTGAGGTGTAGACAGAATAACATGTGTTTTCGTAATCTACGAATCCTAAACTTAGTGGGAGATCGTATTCATTACAGCACTACGAGAAATCACTTCTTGTACAGCTGGGATGGGATTAATTGGGACACTGCAAAATCCCACGTGTTCTCCAGACTGGGAAAAGTCAGGGACTTTCGGTGCTTGTTAGTGAGTGCAGTATATTTGTAAGTGATTCGAAGTAGAGTGATGGGTGTGTAGTTTGTGAGGTCTTTGTATCCTTTCTTGTGGATGAGGGTTACTATGGCAATACTCCGTTGTTCTGGAATTTCTCCAGAAATTAATGGCTAATAAGATTGTGAATTTTCAAACTTTTTGGAATGTTAAAAAAAATAATAATAATTTGCAAACAGAATTGTTCCTTTGAAACCTTTAATAGTGGAATTGTTTGTCATTGTTAATGTTCTATGAGGAAGCATTGGTATGGGTCCGTATTCAGACAATTAAACAAAAAACTTTGTGTTTCTATTAGATACACAAACACACAGAGACCCAACTGTATTGAAGGAAACTTAAAGAAGCAAAGTGCAGCTGTACATTTGCAAATAAAAATGGTGCGTGCTGTTAAGAGGCAGATGGCTGCAGAAGATATTCTAAAATGAGACCAAATGGTCTTAAAATAGCTCAGTGAGGCATACAGAATCTGCATTACTCTATAAGAAACTGACACTGCTACTGCACACAAATGTACTAGAAAAATATGAATACCAGAAGAGGTTTTTATATAGTAAATGCAATTAAGGGTGAACGCATGCGAAGAACCGGATTATGAAGGGGGTGCATTATAATGAAGACCAGTAAGACTAAGAACTGTTAATCAAAATACTTAGCGTTTTATTTTTAATCTGCTTGGCATAGGATTTGTGCAAAACACTACATGATGGGCCATATTTCCTGTAATTACATATACAGTACTAGCTGAGAGCCCCGGCGTTGCCCGGGATGTTTGTGGTGTGGGGGTGGCATTTGGGTGGGGAGTGGTCCACGCGGCCCATGGCAGTGTGCGGTGGTACTGCTGCTGTGGCTGTACTGATGGTGATTGTATCGGTGTGCTGATTTGGGAGGGTTTGTTGCTGATGTGGGGGTGCGGATGTGGGTGTGCCGATGGGGAGGTGCGAAGGTGCTGATGGTGTGGATGGGGGCTGGGAATGGTGGGGAGCCGAGAATGCCAGTGTGCTGGGGGGGGGGGGGGGGGGGCATGGGATACCGGTGTGCTGATGTGGTGGTGCTGGGGATAGGTATGTGTGTGTATACGTGTGTGTGTATATATACACAGTGTGTGTATACATGTTTGTGTGTGTGTGTGTATACATGTTTGTTTGTATACATTGTGTATGTGTACGTGTGTGTGTGTGTGTGTGTATACACGTGTGTGTGTGTGTGTGTATACACGTGTGTGTTGTGTATACACGTGTGTGTGTGTGTATACACGTGTGTGTGTGTGTGTATACACGTGTGTGTGTGTGTGTATACACGTGTGTGTGTGTGTGTATACACGTGTGTGTGTGTGTGTATACACGTGTGTGTGTATGTGTGTATACACGTGTGTGTGTGTATACACGTGTGTGTGTGTGTGTGTGTGTGTATACACGTGTGTGTGTGTGTATACACGTGTGTGTGTGTGTACACGTGTGTGTGTGTGTACACGTGTGTGTGTGTGTACACGTGTGTGTGTGTGTACACGTGTGGTGTGTGTGTACACGTGTGTGTGAGTGTGTGTGTACACGTGTGTGTGTGTGTGTACGTGTGTGTGTGTGTACACGTGTGTGTGTGTGTGTGTACACGTGTCGTGTGTGTGTTACACGTGTGTGTGTGTGTACACGTGTGTGTGTACACGTGTGTGTGTGTACACGGTGTGTGTGTGTGTACACGTGTGTGTGTACACGTGTGTGTGTGTGTCTACACGTGTGTGTGTGTGTACACGTGTGTGTGTGTGTACACGTGTGTGTGTGTGTGTGTGTGTACACGTGTGTGTGTGTGTGTGTGTGTGTGTACACGTGTGTGTGTGTGTACACGTGTGTGTGTGTGTGTACACGTGTGTGTGTACACGTGTGTGTGTGTGTGTACACGTGTGTGTGTGTGTACACGTGTGTGTGTGTGTGTGTGTACACGTGTGTGTGTGTGTACACGTGTGTGTACACGTGTGTGTGTGTGTGTGTGTACACGTGTGTGTGTGTACACGTGTGTGTGTGTACACTGTGTGTGTGTGTGTACACGTGTGTGTGTGTGTGTGTAGACGTGTGTGTGTGTACACGTGTGTGTGTGTGTACACGTGTGTGTGTGTGTACACGTGTGTGTGTGTACATGTGTGTGTGTGTACACGTGTGTGTGTGTGTGTGTGTGTGTGTACACGTGTGTGTGTGTGTGTGTGTGTGTACACGTGTGTGTGTGTGTGTACACGTGTGGTGTGTGTACACGTGTGTGTGTGTGTGTACACGTGTGTAACACGTGTGTGTGTGTACACGTGTGTGTGTGTACAACGTGTGTGTGTACACGTGTGTGTGTGTACACGTGTGTGTGTGTACACGTGTGTGTGTGTACACGTGTGTGTGACACGTGTGTGTACACGTGCGTGTGTGTGTGTACACGTGTGTGTGTGTGTGTACACGGTGTGTGTGTGTACACGTGTTTGTGTGGTGTACACGTGTGTGTGTGTGTACACGTGTGTGTGTGTGTGTACACGTGTGTGTGTGTGTAGTGTACACGTGTGTCCACGTGTGTGTGTGTACACGTGTGTGTGCTGTGTGTGTGTGTACACGTGTGTGTGTGTGTGTGTGGTGTACACGTGTGTGTGTGTACACGTGTGTGTGTGTGTGTACACGTGTGTGTACACGTGTGTG
>NC_134497.1:3935244-4025461 GCF_040206685.1 Ascaphus truei
TGACCGCTCCTCTGCTTCCCTCAGAGGTTTTTTTTTATTTTTAAATGAGCTAGCAGCCCTTGTTTCCCGCTGCTGGCGGCCCTGATCGCGGCGCCCCTCTAGCCAAGCCGCGGCGCACCAGGGCGCCGCGCGCACAGTTTGGGAAACACTGCTGTACCTGATTCGGCAGTCTGTGGTAGCAGACGTGAAGGTTTGATAGCTGTGAAGCGTGGCCCCAGAGCAGGTTGAGGATTAGGTGTTGCAAAGCAAAGCGTGAGGGGTGGGACAGTGTGGAAGTATTAGGGCATTGGTGTTGGACGCAGGCCAATGAGAGGTGTGCGGGGGCGGGCATTGGACGCAGGCCAATGAGAGTCAGTGAGGGGTGGGACGCAGGCCAATGAGAGGTGTGCGGGGGCGGGCATTGGACGCAGGCCAATGAGAGTCAGTGAGGGGTGGGACGCAGGCCAATGAGAGGTGTGCGGGGGCGGGGCATTGGACGCAGGCCAATGAGAGTCAGTGAGGGGTGGGACAGTGTGGCATTGGTATTGGACGTAGGCCAATGAGAGGTGTGCGGGGGCGGGCATGGCCTGAGCAGGAGTGACAGGCCCAAGGTCCAATGCGATTGACCCTTGGGACGCAGACATACAGTGATTTCACAATATATAGTAGACTAGCTGAGAGACCCGGCGTGCCCGGATGTAATGTCCCGTTCCTCTCTCCTCCCCCCTCTCTCTGTTTGTCCCCATTCACATCAATCCAGTCCCCCCCCTCCTCCCTCCTTTACAGCTTCATGTAGCGTGTGTGCGTCAGTCACTGTGTGTTTGCTCGCGCGTCAGTGAGTCTGAGGCAGAAACACAAACACACACAGACTGACTGACGCACACACAGTCAGTGTGTGCCTCAGTCAGTGTGTGCGTGCGTCAGTCAGGCTTTGTGTGCGCGTCAGTCAGTGTGTGCGTGCGTGCGGCAGTCAGTCAGTGTGTGCGCGCGGTGGCGTCAAAGGCGGGGGGGGCGTCAAAGGGAGGGGGGGGGCGTCAAAAGGGAGGGGGGGGGCGTCAAAGGGAGGGGGGGGGCGTCAAAGGGAGGGGGGGGGCGTCAAGGGAGGGGGGGGGCGTCAAAGGGAGGGGGGGGGCGTCAAGGGAGGGGGGGCGTCAAAGGGAGGGGGGGGGCGTCAAAGGAGGGGGGGGGGCGTCAAAGGGAGGGGGGGGGGCGTCAAAGGGAGGGGGGGCGTCAAAGGGAGGGGGGGGGCGTCAAAGGGAGGGGGGGCGTCAAGGAGGGGGGGGCGTCAAAGGGAGGGGGGGGCGTCAAAGGAGGGGGGGGGCGTCAAAGGGAGGGGGGGCGTCAAAGGGAGGGGGGGGGCGTCAAAGGGAGGGGGGGGGCGGTCAAAGGGAGGGGGGGGGCGTCAAAGGGAGGGGGGGGTGTCAAAGGGAGGGGGGGGGCGTCAAAGGAGGGGGGGGCGTCAAAGGGAGGGGGGGGGCGCCTCAAAGGCATGGATTCCTCCCCTGCATTTCCTGCAGTGGACAGGAGGGAGGGGGCATTGACAGGAGGGGGGGGCAGTGGACAGGAGGGGGGGGGGCAGTGGACAGGAGGGTGGGGGGCAGTGGACAGGAGGGGGGGGGGCAGTGGACAGGAGGGGGGGGCAGTGGACAGGAGGGGGGGCAGTGGACAGGAGGGGGGGGCAGTGACAGGAGGGGGGGCAGTGGACAGGAGGGGGGGGCAGTGGACAGGAGGGGGGGGCAGTGGACAGGAGGGGGGGGGCAGTGGACAGGAGGGAGGGGGCAGTGGACAGGAGGGGGGCAGTGGACAGGAGGGGGGGGCAGTGGACAGGAGGGGGGGCAGTGGACAGGAGGGGGGGCAGTGGACAGGAGGGGGGGGGCAGTGGACAGAGGGGGGGGCAGTGGACAGAGGGGGGGCAGTGGACAGGAGGGGGGGGGCAGTGGACAGGAGGGGGGGGCAGTGGACAGGAGGGGGGGCAGTGGACAGGAGGGGGGGGGCAGTGGACATGAGGGGGGACAGGAGGGGGGACGCAGTGGACAGGAGGGGGGACGCAGTGGACAGGAGGGGGGGCAGTGGACAGGAGGGGGGGGCAGTGGATAGGAGGGGGGGCAGTGGACAGTGACACACACACACACACACACGACACACACCTCAGTTGATGCGCCCTTTCTCAGTTCCGTTTGGCGCCGGAGGTGGGGAGCGACACCTACCTGTACTTCCGGGCGCCGCCACCGTCTGACTCGGCGCCGCGAGGGAGGAAGGGGGTCCGCCATCTTACTCGCCGCGTGGCAGCTGCGGGAAGCGAGGTGATTTGGAGCGGGGAGGGGGGAGAGGTGATTTGGAGCGGGGAGAGGTGATTTGGAGCGGGGAGGGGGAGAGGTGATTTGGAGCGGGGAGGGGGGAGAGGTGATTGGAGCGGGGAGAGGTGATTTGGAGCGGGGAGAGGTGATTTGGAGCGGGAGAGGTGATTTGGAGCGGTGAGGGGGAGAGGTGATTGGAGCGGTGAGGGGGGAGAGGTGATGCCGCTGGGAGGGGGAAAGGTGATTTGGAGCGGGGAGGGGGAGAGGTGATGCCGCTGGGAGGGGGAAGAGGTGATGCCGCTGGGGAGGGGGAAGAGGTGATGCCGCTGGGGAGGGGAAGAGGTGATGCCGCTGGGAGGGGGAAGAGGTGATGCCGCTGGGGAGGGGGAAGAGGTGATGCCGCTGGGGAGGGGGAAGAGGTGATGCGCTGGGAGGGGGAAGAGGTGATGCCGCTGGGGAGGGGGAAGAGGTGATGCCGCTGGGGAGGGGGAAGAGGTGATGCCGCTGGGGAGGGGAAAAGGTGATTTGGAGAGGGGAGAGAGAGGTGTGTGTGTGTGTGTGTGTGTGTGTGTTTTATTTATTTTTTTGGACCTTTGGCCCGTCACTCCGCCTCAGGCCAATGAGAGGTGTGGGGGGCGGGCCAAGGGGGTGGTGTGAGTGTGTGAGGCCAATGAGAGGTGTGCGGGGGCGAGCGGGCCAAGGGACCAATGAGATTGCGCTAGGACACCGGACATCCAGCAGGCAGGCAGGCAAACATACAGTGCTTTCACTAATATAGTATAAGATGTACACGGAAGCCGTGCGTGTGAATGTGAATGTTACGTGAACTGAACATATACACGTGGATCCGCTCACAAGGCTACAGCAGCAGGCCCGCAGAAAGTGCATTAATACCGTCTGAATAGCAAAAGGAGAGAAATGAAGGGGAATGAATATTTATTCTCCAAAGACCCTGAGCTGCATAAGGTGCGTGCCATCATGATTTAAGAGACATGAGATATGTGCATACATTGCTATATTTAGGTGTGTCACTTAGACAGGGGAGGGGAGGGGTGGTCAACTTCGGTCTTCAAGACCCCCCCCCCCCCTCCCCAGCAGGTCAAGTTTTAAGGTTATCCCAGCTTCAGCACAGGTGGCTCAATCAGTCCCAGCTCAGTACAGGTGGCTCAATCCATCTCTGCTCCAGCACATGTGGTTTTCAATCAGTCCCTGCTTCAGTACAGGTGGCTCAATCCATCCCTGCTTCAGCACAGATGGCTCAGTCTTTGACTGAGCCACTGATTGAGCCACCTGGGCTGAAGCAGAATATCCTGACTTGTCAGAGTTGGCCGCCCCTGATATAGAATAAAGCCCTTAGTCTCAAAATGATCAATCTGAACATATGTACGAGTAGAGATGTCTTCGACTGAGGCACTGGTAGAGCCATCTGTGCTGAAGCTGGGATAGCCTTAAAACCTGACCTGTTGGGGGGTCTTGAGGACGGGAGTCGAGGAGTGGAGTCTATAGGTAGAACTGTTAATGACACTTTGTTCCTGCTCAATCTCCTCCAGACTTTATAGAGACTCGACAAGCAATTGAAGGCTGAAGGAGAACCTTCTGTAAGCTGCCTCCCCGATGTAACAAGCGGTCCCACTTCTTAGTAATGAGACGCTGTGGGTCTCAACAAAGGTTAGGGATACATGGGAGAATGAGCTCTCGCTGCTTTGGTTAAAATCGTGCTTATCACTTATCTTTTAATATAATTGTACAACTGTGTGGGCCTTGAATTCTCCCTCTGGTGTGTTAGGATAAGGCAGGGGGGTGCATCTTCTCCCTGTGCGCATCTTCCCTGTGCGCACCCATAGGGCAATCCACCCATGTGCAAAACTAACGAATATCTTTAAAAAAAATTCTCTACAAATGTAACATTACCAGAATTTTGCCAGAATATCATTAATAAAAGTTGCTACTAAAAGGCCCCGTGACCTTGCAGATTGACCCGTGACCTTGCAGATTGACCCTTAGTGCTTTCTGCAGCTTTTTCCACTTATTCGCCAACTTAAGTGAAAGATTTGCACATCTCCAGAAGTGATCCCACTTGAAATGAAGCACTGTCCTTGGTGTTGAAGTACTGTAGCACTGATTACTCACAGGGACCGCGGTATGATATAGGCATAAATGACATTGAAAAGTGGGTTGCATGTAAAGTTCCAATATCTACAGATAACACAGATTTACATAATAGCCTCAATACAAGGGAAATAGGTTACAGACGACTGACAAAATGCATAATTAGTTATATAAATACAGATGAAATGTAATGAGATACAGTGCCCCTAAAGCAAATATTACTACATATTTTTCATAAGTTTATTATAGACAAGAAAAATTAACATTCATCCCGGCTGTCAGATGCAGCAGACGGGACAATAGGAATTTTGAGCTGACTGTGATGCCCCAAAGGGGAAGACCCGCAAGCATTGGACTTGAGCAATGTCAAATTCTGGATTACGTTGTTTGGTTGTCAAAAACAAAACAGCATACCTGAGCATTACACAGAGAAGGGTAAATTAATTGGCAAATGTGACCTAGGATTAGTATTATAATGAATATTGATTATTTATATTGGAGTAAATGTGAAATATTGAATATATCATCATTCATCGTCATCGTCATCCATCATATCCATCCGTCCATCATATCCATCATATCCATCCATCCTTCCATCATATCCATCCATCCATCATATCCATCCGTCCATCATATCCATCCATTCATCCATCATATCCATCCATCCATCATATCCATCCATCCTTCCATCCATCATATCCATCCTTCCATCATATCATCCATCATATCCATCCATCCATCATATCCATCCATCATATCCATCCGTCCATCATATCCATCCATTCATCCATCATATCCATCCTTCCATCCATCATATCCATCCTTCCATCATATCCGTCCATCATATCCATCCGTCCATCATATCCATCCATCATATCCATCCATCATATCCATCCATCCTTCCATCATATCCATCCATCCTTCCATCATATCCATCCATCCTCTCCAATGGTCTTCCAGGTCCTGCGGTTGCAGCTTCTTTTCTGCACGTTGCTCCAACAGAGTTTCTGATTTCATCCTCTGATCATGGGAGTCATTATCTTGAACTTTTTTTTAAAGCCCCCTCCCGCCTTAAACCTCTCTGACTGAGTGCCCCACACCTCTGGAATGCCCTTCCCCTCAATACCCGACTAGCACCCTCTCTATCCACCTTTAAGACCCACCTTAAGACACACTTGCTTAAAGAAGCATATGGGTAGCACCGTGGCTGATACTATACACGATACATAAAGCTTGGCCCCCCTGGCAGACACACTTACCAAAATGCCCTCCTACTGTTTGTACGTTCCTCCTACCTACCAATTAGATTGTAAGCTCCTCAGAGCAGGGACTCCTTTTCCTAAATATTACTTTTATGTCTAAAGCACTTATTCCCAAGATCTGTTATTTATATTATTTGTCACTACGACAGTCAAAGCCTCCACTTTGGGTCAGCCAATGGGAAGCTGAAATGTCACCTCACAATGTTACGCTTTCTATTGGCTGCCACAGTGAGGCTGACCGCAGGGTGTTTGACCACACTGGCCAGTTTGATTGTCTAGGACCAGAATTCTTATACCGGAATTTCAAAGTGAAATGTCTCAGGAACCGGGGCGTCCTGAAGCCTGGAAATCTGCCGTACAATTCTTGGGGGCCCAATGTTTCAAATAAGCTAAGATTATCTACAGCAGAGATGGTCAGCGCCAGTCCTCACGGGCCACCAACGGGTCAGGTTTGCTTCAGCCCAGGTGGCTCAATAGGTGGCATGGATTGCTACTTTAGAGGATACTTTACTACCGATAACTGTTTCATTGTATTTTTCCATCCCGAACAACAACAGCTTCATAACATAGAATGTAAATTAAGATAAATGTGGGAGACAAAAGATAGCATAATTAATGATCTTTCAAGCCTGTGGTGAGATGTGTTCGGGTTATATTACTGACCGTAGATGTGACGATGCTGTTACTGAAGGCAGTGTCATTGATCCGCCAATAGTTTGATTGAGTTTGTAGTACAATGTGAATAATAATGACCATATCAGTAAAAGACAGAAGTGTACAATATGCCTTATCTTTATTCCGATGCTGACTTTCCTCCAGGGGTACGTGACTTCCACCGAACTAATGTATTCACGGGGATATGTTTCTGGCATTCCAACTTGTAGCAGTCACGTCGAAGCATTGTAATTTGCCAAATTAAGTGTAATTATAATAATGGCAAAAAGATGATAGTGTCGTCAGATTTGACAAGATGATTTCTGCCTCTGTAATCAAAGTGATTAGCGTTACATGTCACTTAGGACAGGGCACTTAGGTGAAACCCAGAATCTAGAGCCCTATTAAAGTTTCCGGCTCCAGTGTAATTAAATCATGTTTCAGACGCATAGTGGAGGATAAGCAAATTTACTTCAACGCCTTTTCTAAATTCAGACCAGATCCTGTTGACTTCAGTGTCAGACTTTTCCGTGCGCGTCTCCGGATAATTCCCGACACTAAGAAACAGAGATCTGAAAACCCGTCTTTTTTTTCCCAATTAAGTCACTTTTTTTTTTTTTTTTTTATAACTTGTAATTTTTATTAGTCACTTTAAAAAAAAAAAAAAAAGAATATTTTTAAGTCACTTTTAAAAATATTCTTTTTTTTTTTTTTTACCAACTAAAAAACAGCGGCAGATTCCTCAGTGACAAACAATTCTGTTACAACTGGAAATATTTTGGCGAATCTGATGCTGTTTTCTCCCTGGTGTGAAGCTGAAACCTGGGATTAAAATGGCCGAGATACGTATTTGGATTCTCACAGTACGGATGCATTCGGCGTCATTGTCTCTTTGATGCATTCTGGTTGGATTAGTTTTGATATTTTGCACTAACACTGCCATTGACGGCTATGGAAACTCAGTGATATTCTGCATTATAATGGGTTATGTTGTGTTATCTGGGGAATCACACAGATTACGTCTGCATGTATATTCTCTGTGAAATAGATGCACAAGGGAAATCCATAATGTAATCCAACATTTTTAACGAATCCCTTTGGGTGGGTTTCTGCACATATCCTAGTAGATATCATGGATTTTATCCAAGTATATATGTTGCGAGTATTTTCCGTTCCCTAAAGGCAGCCACAGAACTTAATATGTGGTGTGTTAGGAAATGGCAGGCTCAGGCTGCAGTCTGCACTCCAAGGCATAGAATTATCTATCAGAGGGCTAGATACTTCTTCAGATCAACTTTCTTTTTCTTCCATGATAGTTTTTGTATCCTGGCATCGCTCTTTGATGTGTTAAATTGCCGTGCAATCTCACTGTAATACTTATAATGGCAATTGTGCTGCAAAAATGCTGAGGCTGAATCATTGTGATTAAAGGGTTGTGACATTCTCTCCCATCAGAGAAATCTTCTTGGATACATCTACAGTGAATTACAGATACCGCTGTGAGCACAGTCACATGTCTCAGGCAGGTCTGCAACCCATGGCCCGGAAGATGCAGGGGGCCCGGCTGGCCACGCTGGCGGTTGGGCCTGACCTCTGGCCGGGCCCCAGCTGCCCCAGGGCCACCAGTTCTGAGTCCAGTTGCCGGGCCCCAGCTTCCCCCCAATGCAGCAGGCCTCTCTCCACTGCTGTTGTGGCCTCCCATGTAGGCCTCGCCCCCGCGCTGGAGGTTTGGCGTCTGGACAGCGCGGCACCAAAGGTGCGCGCATGTGTGCTATGTATGGGGGGGTGGAGGGGGTCAGCAGGGAGTATTATGTGTGATATGCAGGGGGAGGGGATGTGATGTGCAGGGGGAGGGGATGTGATGTGCAGGGAGAGGGGATGTGCTGGGTGGGGGGGATGTGATGTGCTGTGGGGGGGATGTGATGTGCTGGGTGGGGGGTGTGTGATGTGCTGGGTGGGGGGGATGTGATGTGCTGGGTGGGGGGGGTGTGATGTGCTGGGTGGGGGTGTGTGATGTGCTGGGTGCGGGGGGTGTGATGTGCTGGGTGGGGGGAGTGTGATGTGCTGGGGAGTACTGTATTATGGACATGATGTGCAGGGGTGATGTATGTGATGTGGGGAGGGGGTATTATGTGTATGGGAGAGGGGTGTGGGGTTTTGGGGGTGGGAGGGAGAGGGGTGGGGCATGTGGGAGAGAGAGGTGGCTGAGAAAGATAGAGGGGGGGGGAGTCTCGCTGGGCCGCCGACACTGGGGGTGAGGGGAGGGCCCAGAGGAAACTGTAATCATGGGCCCCAGGAAAGCTGTCTGAGGCCCTGCATACCGTGCTTCCATTGCAGCTAGGGATTCTGGGTAATGACATGCAAATGAGCACACAGTGTCACCTTTTGCTTCTTATTCATTTTAACATAGACCCCTGTAAGCGTCTGCCTGCCACATTACACCGCTCCTCAGCACAGCCTGGGTTACAGAATGATACATCTAGCGTCACATAAATGTAACATACTGGTGTCTTTAGAAACACACAGTGTCCCAGAGAAATCAAGTGGGGTCCCCCTGAAGAAGTTGGTGCCGTTCCTCAGCACTTCTTTTGCCTCCATTTTGCAAGCGGGAGACTTTAGTGCAGGGGGATCTGTGAGCAGGAAAAAACTAGAGTATAAAACAAAACATCTTAGTAATAGGGGTGCCAGGCGGCTTCTCCAAAAATACTGTACACAATGGTGAAAGGTGAGACACACACAAACTTTTCACCTCTCTCTGCTCCAGCTGTTTTCTCCTCTCCTTGGCCCCACCCCATGGCTCCTGACACCTCCTCCTGATTGGCTACATTACCCAGTAGTAACCAATCAGAATGGAGGAAGCTGGCCAGCCCCCTAGCAACAGTCCTGCTCTCTCCCTGCTCTGAGAAATCTCACAGCTCCCCAAGCCGGTCAGGTCACTGTGTGCAGAGAGGTAATACTGGTATACACATACACAGTGGTTGACAAATCACCAAAAAATCTACTTGCCACACAAAAAAATCTACTCGCCACCTAGTACCAAACGTGTGCTGCTTGGGCCAATATTTACTCGCCCGGGGGTTAAATCCACTCGCCCGGGGCGAGCAAATGTATAGGTTTGTCGAACACTGCACATACACACCCAGAGAGGTAATACTGGTATACACACACACGCCCAGAGAGGTAATACTGGTACTGTATACACATACACGCCCAGAGAGGAAATACCGGTATACACATACACATCCAGAGAGGTAATACCGGTATACACACACACACCCAGAGAGGTAATACCGGTATACACATACACTCCCAGAGAGGTAATACCGGTATACACATACACGCAAAGAGAGGTAATACCGTTATACACATACACACCCAGAGAGGTAATACCGGTATACACACACACACCCAGAGAGGTAATACCGGTATACACATACACGCCCAGAGAGGTAACACCGGTATATACACATACACGCCCAGGGAGGTAATACCGGTATACACATACACGCCCAGAGAGGTAATACCGGTATACACATACACGCCCAGAGTGGTAATACCGGTATACACATACACGCCCAGAGAGGTATTACCGGTATACACATACACGCCCAGAGAGGTAATACCGGTATACACATACACACCCAGAGAGGTAATACCGGTATACACATACAACACCCAGAGAGATAATACAGGTATACACATACACGCCCAGAGAGGTAATACCGGTATACACATACACACCCAGAGAGGTAATACCGGTATACACATACACGCCCAGAGAGGTAATACCGGTATACACACACCCAGAGAGGTAATACCGGTATACACATACACGCCCAGAGAGGTAATACCGGTATACACATACACGCCCAGATAGGTAATACCGGTATACACATACACGCCCAGAGAGGTAATACCGGTATACACATACACGCCCAGAGAGGTAATACCGGTATACACATACACACCCAGAGAGGTAATACCGGTATACACATACACACCCAGAGAGGTAATACCGGTATACACATACACGCCCAGAGAGGTAATACCGGTATACACATACACGCCCAGAGAGGTAATACCGGTATACATATACACGCCCAGAGAGGTAATACCGGTATACACATACACGCCCAGAGAGGTAATACCGGTATACACATACACTCCCAGAGAGGTAATACCGGTATACACATACACGCCCAGAGAGATAATACCGGTATACACATACACGCCCAGAGAGGTAATACCGGTATACACATACACGCCCAGAGAGGTAATACCGGTATACACATACACGCCCAGAGAGGTAATACCGGTATACACATACACACCCAGAGAGGTAATACCGGTATACACATACACTCCCAGAGAGGTAATACCGGTATACACATACACGCCCAGAGAGGTAATACCGGTATACACATACACGCCCAGAGAGGTAATACCGGTATACACATACACCCCCAGAGAGGGAATACCGGTATACACATACACCCCCAGAGAGGTAATACCGGTATACACATACACCCCCAGAGAGATAATACCGGTATACACATACACCCCCAGTGAGATAATACCGGTATACACATACACGCCCAGAGAGGTAATACCGGTATACACATACACTCCCAGAGAGGTAATACCGGTATACACACACACACCCAGAGAGGTAATACCGGTATACACATACACGCCCAGAGAGGTAATACCGGTATACACACACACACCCAGAGAGGTAATACCGGTATACACATACACTCCCAGAGAGGTAATACCGGTATACACATACACGCCCAGAGAGGTAATACCGGTATACACTTACACGCCCAGAGAGGTAATACCGGTATACACATACACACCCAGAGAGGTAATACCGGTATACACATACACGCCCAGAGAGGTAATACCGGTAAACACATACACGCCCAGAGAGGTAATACCGATATACACATACACGCCCAGAGAGGTAATACCGCTATACACATACACGCCCAGAGAGGTAATACCGGTATACACATACACACCGAGAGAGGTAATACCGATATACACATACACGCCCAGAGAGGTAATACCGGTATACACATACACGCCCAGAGAGGTAATACCGCTATACACATACACGCCCAGAGAGGTAATACCGCTATACACATACACGCCCAGAGAGGTAATACCGGTATACACATACACGCCCAGAGAGGTAATACCGGTATACACATACACGTACAGCGAGGTAATACCGGTATACACATACACGCCCAGAGCGGTAATACCGGTATACACACACACGCCCAGAGAGGTAATACCGGTATACACACACACGCCCAGAGAGGTAATACCGGTATACACATACACGCCCAGAGAGGTAATACCGGTATACACATACACGCCCAGAGAGGTAACACCGGTATATACACATACACGCCCAGGGAGGTAATACCGGTATACACATACACGCCCAGAGAGGTAATACCGGTATACACATACACGCCCATAGAGGTAATACCGGTATACACATACACACCCAGAGAGGTAATACCGGTATACACATACACGCCCAGAGAGGAAATACCGGTATACACATACACGCCCAGAGAGGTAATACCGGTATACACATACACACCCAGAGAGGTAATACCGGTATACACATACACGCCCAGAGAGGTAATACCGGTATACACATACACGCCCAGAGAGGTAATACCGGTATACACATACACGCCCAGAGAGGTAATACCGGTATACACATACACGCCCAGAGAGGTAATACCGGTATACACATACACGCCCAGAGAGGTAATACCGGTATACACATACACACCCAAAGAAGTAATACCGGTATACACATACACACCCAGAGAGTTAATACCGGTATACACATACACACCCAGAGAGGTAATACCGGTATACACATACAGGCCCAGAGAGATAATACCGGTATACACATATACACCCAGAGAGGTAATATCTGTATACACATACACGCCCAGAGAGGTAATACCGGTATACACGTACACACCCAGAGAGGTAATACCGGTATACACGTACACGCCCAGAGAGGTAATACCGGTATACACATACACGCCCAGAGAGGTAATACCGGTATACACATACACGCCCAGAGAGAGGTAATACCGCTATACACATACACGCCCAGAGAGGTAATACCGCTATACACATACACACCCAGAGAGGTAATACCGGTATACACATACACGCCCAGAGAGGTAATACCGGTATACACATACACGTACAGAGAGGTAATACCGGTATACACATACACGCCCAGAGCGGTAATACCGGTATACACACACACGCCCAGAGAGGTAATACCGGTATACACACACACGCCCAGAGAGGTAATACCGGTATACACATACACGCCCAGAGAGGTAATACCGGTATACACATACACGCCCAGAGAGGTAACACCGGTATATACACATACACGCCCAGGGAGGTAATACCGGTATACACATACACGCCCAGAGAGGTAATACCGGTATACACATACACGCCCATAGAGGTAATACCGGTATACACATACACACCCAGAGAGGTAATACCGGTATACACATACACGCCCAGAGAGGAAATACCGGTATACACATACACGCCCAGAGAGGTAATACCGGTATACACATACACACCCAGAGAGGTAATACCGGTATACACATACACGCCCAGAGAGGTAATACCGGTATACACATACACGCCCAGAGAGGTAATACCGGTATACACATACACGCCCAGAGAGGTAATACCGGTATACACATACACGCCCAGAGAGGTAATACCGGTATACACATACACACCCAGAGAAGTAATACCGGTATACACATACACACCCAGAGAGTTAATACCGGTATACACATACACACCCAGAGAGGCAATACCGGTATACACATATACACCCAGAGAGGTAATACCTGTATACACATACACGCCCAGAGAGGTAATACCGGCATACACATACACGCCCAGAGAGGTAATACCGGTATACACATACACACCCAGAGAGGTAATACCGGAATACACATACATGTCCAGAGAGGTAATACCGGAATACACATACATGCCCAGAGAGGTAATACCGGTATACACATACACGCCCAGAGAGGTAATACCGGTATACACATACACACCCAGAGAGGTAATACCGGTATACACATACACGCCCAGAGAGATAATACCGGTATACACATACACCCAGAGAGGTAATACCGGTATACACATACACACCCAGAGAGGTAATACCGGTAGACACATACACGCCCAGAGAGGTAATACCGGTATACACATACACCCAGCGAGGTAATATCGGTATACACATACACGCCCACAGAGGTAATACCGGTATACACATACACCCAGCGAGGTAATATCGGTATACACATACACACCCAGAGAGGTAATACCGGTATACACATACACCCAGCGAGGTAATATCGGTATACACATACACGCCCAGAGAGGTAATACCGGTATACACATATACATCCAGTATTACATCTAATTTTTTACTTCACTGTGTCCTAATACAGGACAGTCCGGTTCAATACTGGACACCTGGCCAACCTTACATACTGTACAATATTGGGAGGAAATCTTAAAAAACAGAAAAAATAGCACCCAGGGCAACTTCTCCCGCAATAATGGCGGACGTTTTACCTGCGTACAGAATGCATCTCATTACATGCTGCAATCAGACATCCGTTTCCGGAGCAGTTCTCGCTATATATTATATATTATTATCTCGCTAAACTTAATATCACGTTGCAGGAAACGCTCTCATTCTTTCCCTTTATTTCATTTAGAAAACAAGGAAATTCAGCTCCTGTCAGGGATGCATTACAGGCTCAGCGATATCTACCCCGAGGTCTGTAATCCGGGGGGGTCTGAAGGTTACAAAAAGATTAAAACAAATTAAACTTGCAGAAAATCGGTGAGAGTTTTTTATTTATTTATTTTTTAAAATGTTTTAGCCGGAAGTAATACATTGAGAGTTACCTCTCGTTTCCAAGTATGTCCTGGGCACAGGGTTATAAAAAAAAGAGAGTTGACATGCCCGTGGCAATAGTTCCAATACCACGAACGATACGACAAATCAGAAACGTCTGCCTCGTCCCCAACGATAAAGTCAGAGTATTTCAATTATTGTGGTTTATGTTTTCTTTTGAAGATCCCCTAATACTGTGCTCGTACATAGAGATGCGACAATCCCTTTCCCGGATTTTCTTGCATTTTCCCCCCCGAAATCCGTTTTGCGCTGTAAAAAAAACTGATTTGGTCAATTTTAATCCGCACGGATTAATCAAAAACTGCCGTAGGATAGAACCCGTGGACGGATTTGAAGAATCCAATCCGCGGATTCAGCGATCCGTTGGCGGATTGTTAAGAACGGATCGCTGAATTAGCAGATTGGATCCTACAGATCCGTCCCCGGGCGGCGGAATCCACGGAGTGTATTAGTAATAATAATAATAAAAAATCCGCGAATCGCCCTTTTTGAGATTGATTTGCTGAAATCCGCTGACCAAAGGAACCGGACGATCTGCTGGTGAATGAGCCACCTGTGCTGAAGCAGGGATATCCTTAAAACATGACCTGTTGGTGGCCCTTAAGGACTGGAGTTGGCCGCCCCTGTTCCATATGTTCCCGGCCACAAGATGAGTTAAACATATACCGTACGTGCTTAAAACCTAAGTCTTACTGCTTCTACCTCCAGCCTTAACGCTCAATGAGATTCGCCAGAGATGTCATTTTCTTATCTCTGCAAAACAGGCAAATTGAGACTTTACTTCCATAGCTGATGGCTTTTAAAACTATTTTAAGCTGCATTTAGGGCACACCTGTGCTCCTTTGGTGTTCAAAAGTGGATTTCCCAGTGGATTTGACTTAAGTGACAGTCAGTTGTGTGGAACTTTGAGCTTCCTTAATTGCTAGCTGGAACTTTTGTATTAGTTCTCTTCTGCGAAAGGTGAGGAAGGGAGGCTTCAATCTAATATGCATTCGAAGCCAGAGTCACGGGTGTCCTATCTATTTTAACAGCTACTTGAATTAAAAGAGGTGAAACATCTTGGAAATTGGTTGACTGGAACTGTATTTACTGTATTAATGCCTCAAGCATCACTGTGCAAAATGTTTAAATGTTTATTTAACCAATAAATCTTTCATGGTCACCTATCCCACAAGTCCCTGAACTTGCCTCACCTTATCACCTCCGTTTCCCTGCTGCTATACTCAGCGGTTACCTCTGGCTGCTCAAGCAGCCGTTTGGCGGAAAGTTCCCATTCAAGCCTATGGGTATTTTTGGCCCAAAATTTCCCAAGTGGACAATTTGGCAGAAATAGAATAATGCCCTAAATAGGGATATTACTGTCGGGAATTGACCGTTTGGCAGACAGCTGGTGGACATCACATGACAGAGAACTGGGCGACTCTTTGTGTAAAAATGACCCAAGCCTTATACTCTACAATGAGGCTGAATAACTCAGATTTCCTCAAATATATTTCCTTTGGATTACATGAACTTTCATACACTTTGTATTTCTATCCTACTGAGAGACTACGATCCTCCTAAAAGATTTCTGTTTGGGACAGCGTTATGGTAATTTTAGGATGCGTCTTATTTATTTTTTTCTCCATTCATTCTAGTTTTGATCCTGTGTCTATAAAATAGTTAAAGGACACTAGATGAATAGACAAGAGGAGTTACAATCCTGCAGAAGCGCCAACACACAAGGAGGACCTGCTCTTCTGTTCAGATTACGTTCACCGTTCCCTAAGAGCATTGAACATGATCCAAAAAAACAGCAATGGCAGACGCAGAAGGGACACTGGTGTGGCTAGCCCTGGTCCTGAGAATGTCATAAGGGCGCCGAAAGTCTGGAGAAATGGATTTCCCATTGTGATCTGTCTACATGTAGCCCATGTCTCCAACCATTAACTCAGGTTAAGACAAAAAGATTTACATGGAATGACAATAAATGTCTTCCGACAGACTCGTTGCTTTTAGAACGTTTGACCCAGGGTCAGGCTATGTGACAGGTATTGAGATCAAATCTCTGATCAGTTTATTGCTGGCTTTAAATATCTCGGGATGCCCGAATTCTGCCGAGACAGTAAGTCCATGCCAAAAAGTGAAGGTCTGTGTTTAATTGTTTATCTCTTTGTAAATATCTATATTCAGAGAAGGTCAGTATTCCTCACTGACCTTAGTGACCCAGCTTATTTTTGTTTGAGATATTAGTTTAGCGTCAATTTTTTATGGATTCATTGCGTTTCGTTGGGAGAAGCCAAATATATATGAAAGCAAAGAGTTTTGTTAAAATAATTTCCTTTAGTGACCAGGCAATAATGTAATACAACAATGTATGTCTGCACTTTGCAAAACACATTACAATACAGGGAATCCGTGTATAATAAAACATACAAGAACATGGCAGACATTACAATGCAGGGAATTATAATACAATAACTGTCTAATAAAACATACAGTGGAAGCACATGATGGGAAAAGGATACACTGCCCCGGAGAGAGTTACAATCTAAGTGATATGGTGGGAGATGTACAGAGACAGCAGAAGAAGGTGTAAGTGCAGAAGATGGCATCGCCTGGCCTTTGTGGTTGGAAAGTGATTCTGCGGGTCTAGGACAGACATTAGAACGAAGGAGTGCGGCAAACACGAATCACTCCCAGACCACGCGCAACAGATAAATGTTTTATTTGGGCTGTGCCATGAAATAAAAAAGGGACAAGTTTCCTCCGATGCGTTTCGCACCCGTCAAAGCGCTTCGTCAAAGAGTGGGACAGTTAGCAATGACCATTTGACAGCCAGGATGGTTCACCACCACAGATGACCCAGTGAGCTTGTGGGATTCCGGGCCATTGTGGTTAATGATGATAACTGCAACTTTGCACCTTTAACCCCAAGCCCCTAACCCTAAAAACCCTAATACTAACCATAACTTTCTTTATCTTAACACCTAACCCCTCACTGCAACCATAATCCCTAACCCTAAACCGTGAAAAAGCCTAAACCCTGCGGTGAAACGCCCGGGGGTGAAACGGCTGTGGCTAAACAGCCGTGGCGAATTTTCGCATTTCTTGGGAAGGTTACAGGTTTCTTCATGTCGGTGGGAAGGCGATACTTGGAATATGTGCTGAGAGCAGGAGAATTTCTCTATGCTGCCTTGGAGGTTAATGCCATATATCCAGCTGAACCCTGTAATAAGCGGTCCTCGGGGGCCACCCGATCCGACCGCGTTATAACCGGGGTCGCGCTAACCGGTGTGTGTGTGTGTGTGTAAAGTATGGCAAAAATAAATATTCAGGGTCCACGCTCACAGCACGTTATAAGCGGATCCGCGTTATAGCGGGTCACGCTATAATGGGGTTGAGCGGTAGTTGGCTAATAGTCTGTGTGTAAGGAGCTGATGCAAACTATCAGTTGAAAATACCTGTGCATGAACTCCTATAATAAATACTCTTAATAAAATATTCTGCCTAGGAAATATTCCCTTTATCTGATGAGGGAAAAGGGTATCCAGGAACTTCCTTGCTGCCAGGCAAATGCATAATGCATAATGGTGCCTTTATAAGAACCCACATGGAATACATATATATATATATATATTTAAAGATCCGTTGGGTTATTGTTGTCATCTTTTATGTATATTGCACTAACATACTCGGCAGTACAGTACAATGTGGAGGGTACGGGCAAGAACAAACCTTAAGATACATACAAATGAAAACATAATGAAACAAGGTAATGAGATCCCTGCTCTGAGAAGCTTACAATCTAAAAGGAATGAGGTATTAACTGTAGCCTCGTCAGCAAGGTGTTGGGCAGGTGTCTGGGATTTGAGAGAGCCTTTTTGTGTGTGACTTTTTAACCCCCCCTAACTTATACTGTATAATGTGTGGCTGAAACCTATCCCAGCGTCACACTGAGGAGGAGAACAGCTGTCTGTGAGTAGGGTTACTTTAGTCCAGGCTGTGCTGTAAAGCTGTGTAATGCAGCAGGCATATGCTTATAGGGGTCTATGTTAAAGAGGACTTGATGCAAAAGCTGACACTGTGTGCTCATTTGCATGTCATTTCCCAGAATCCCTAGCTGTAATGGAAGCATTGCATGTTAAAAGATAATGGGGCAGGGCTGCAGACCTGTCTGAGACATGTGAATGTGCTCAGAGCTGGTATTTGTATTCGCTATGCGCTGTGCGCTGTGCGATGGAGGGTTTGGGTCACTGTTTTTACGCACCACTACATATAATGTGTAGAGGGAACTTGTGTGAGTGGTAGGGGGAGAGTCCGCTGTTCCGGCTGCTGTGGGGAATCTTAGTCTGGCGACATTCTGTAGCAGAACTCTTGTCTAGCATGGAAAGACCGCTACACCCCATACTGAATGGGGGTCTAAAGCCTCCACTTTGTAATGATTCTCTGTTCAGCGGCCGGTCACGCCTCCATGACATGCAGTGACCGCGTTCCCTTACGCGATTATGGTACGTCAGCCCAGCGTAGGGTGGAAGATCTCTGTGATGTGCGGGGAATGGGACGCTTGCTCGTGGCGTCTCGGTGTTTTGGAAGGACGTTATTTCTTGGTTCCGTGTTGACTTGCAGGAGGTTCGTGGACATGCTCGTTTTCAGGGTTTGCCAAGGAAGTTGCCAAAGCTTCGTGAATAAGCTGGTAATTCAGTGAAAGTACCACACGCTTAAAGGAGCAATCCTAGCGAGCAGAAAACCCCATTAAATTCAGCTACGGGGTCCCCTGCTTCCTGAGATACAGAACTCCGTAGGGGGTGCGGGGAAGCGGGCACCCCTAGGGGGTGCCGGGAAGCGGGCACCCGTAGGGGGTGCGGGTATCACCCTACCTTTTAAAGCTCCCGCATCCCACGGACAAATAGGACGCTGCGCCTGATGATGTCACGGCTCCTTGCTGCCCCGCAGGGCGCGAGAGCTTTGGAAAGCGGCCATTATGTGATCCCTGCTAGCGGAGCGGCTATCAAAACCCCGTACGGAGGTATCTCCAAAAGCAGGGGGTCCCCGGAGCTGGAAATTAATGGCGTTCAGCTCCGGAGACCCCCTACTTCTATCCTATGTAAAAAGAAATTGGGGTGACCTGAAGTGTCAGATTGAGTTGGTGCTAGAGGGGGTTTGTTACTCTTGTGAAGCGTTGTTTGGTTCTGCACACACCTTTCTTGGACATCCGACAAACGGGAGCAGCCCGAGAAATCAGGCCAAACCCCCTCCCCCATTCCCTCCCCCCGCCCCCGCTCCCTTCCCCCTCCCCTTCCCCCCCCCACGTTTCAACTCAAAAATGTTTACAAACTCAAATCCTTTTTTAAAGGATTTACAGGTGTCAGATGTGGGGGGAAGCCATCAACCCCGCAGACGTGACCCCTAAAACTTGTCGGGGGGGGGGGGGGCATGGGTTCATTACTGAATTTCCCTTTAAATGTCGGTGTCCGGGACTGGGCCGGGCGGCGGTGAGATGACCAGGCGGCTGGAGTGCGGTTACGGGACAGAAACGGCTTCTCCATCACTTCTAGGAACCGGAAATCCTTCGTGGGAATCACGGCAGGGAGGGGAGAAGGGATGGAAGCGCTTTGTGGGATCGAAGACCGCGCCAGATTAAAAGAGCAAACCGCGCAATATCCAACGTGTGTTTTAAAATAAATCAGTTCTGTAGAATTATATAATACTTACTGCATTTTTACTATTCAACTCTTAATCCCGTTATTAATGAGCTTTAATATACTGAGCATCCTGTGATTTCTATAGCAGGCTTTAGCCCACCTCCCCAGCAGTGCAAGATCTTTGTAACACTTTCCTGTTTGGGATTATTTGTTGCCAATGTTCCCAGCAGTTTGAGCTTCAAACTGTAACAACAGATAATGTTACCTTAGTAATATCAGGATACATTGTAGCTGCTGAGTCACACTGACTGATTGATTGAAACTGAAAGGCGGCCATCTAGTGAACCCTGGGAATCAGGATCTTTGCTGATCGATCACGGGAGAACGAATAGATTGGCAGCTTGGGTCGTTAGTTTTCAATAAAGGTAATAAAAGGCCGTGTGTGTTACTACAAAATGAAAAAGATTTTTTTTTTTAAGTACTGCCTCTCACGTTGAGGGAAGATGATGTAATTATGGCTCATCGGGTGTCAGAATGCATTCACCAACACCATCGAAACGGGAGAGGAAGGGGGCTCCCGTTCCATCTCTGGGAGCCACGTTATCGCTTCCCCCACGTGATCAAGCAACCACGGCACCAAGCGAGTTCAACTGCGACGGCGCTGTTTGAGTGATACCACAAGTCACTGGGGGTTTCCATGTAGTAATGTCCCATTTAATTTGCAATGAATACCTCTCCTCCCCCCCATCCCCCACGTGCTTCACCGTTTCATTTGTAGACCCTCATTCAGGGGTGGGGCAACTCCAGTCCTCAAGGGCCACCAACAGGTCAGGTTTTCAGGATACCCCTGCTTCAGCACAGGTGACTCACTCAAAGACTGACCCACTGATTGAGCCACCTGTGCTGACGCCGGCTCTTCAACTGAGCCACTGATTAAGCTACCTATGCTGAAGCAGGAAAAATCCTGAAAACCTGACCTGCTGGTGGCCCTTGCAGACTGGAGTTGCCCCCCGCCCTAATCGCACTACAAAAAACAAATGTAACAAGCGCACGCAGAATAAAGTGAGCATACAACCGTTTTATTATTGCACCGAGTCCAAAAACACTTGACAAAAACAATTATGGACCATTTTACAAAACATCTCAGTACAAATGTAGAATCGGTGACTGTTTCCTGCGTGTGACCGGGGACGTTGTTAGGTTTTATTTCAGCGAGACCAGAACGTCTCAACAACAACAACAAAAAGAAAAAAGAAACCACAAAATGTGTAAACGCATGCAGTGTGAGGTCACAGACACCCGCTTTCCGTGGCTCTCTGTGGCTGTGTGACACTTAGGGCTTCTTTTTTTTACAAAGGGTAAATGTCCGTGGGGCTTTCTCGTTGGGATTGTCGCACTTTATAGAACAGGAGTGGCCAACTCCAGTGCTCAAGAGCCATCAACAGGTCAGGTTTTCTGGATATCCCTGCTTCAGCACAGGTAGCTCAATCAGTGGCTAAGTTGAAGAGCCAGCTTCAGCAAAGGTGGCTCAATCAGTGGCTCAGTCTTTGACTGAGCCACCTGTGCTAAAGCAGGGATAGCCTGAAAACCTGACCTGTTGGTGGCCCTTGAGCACTGGAGTTGGCCACTCCTGTTGTAGAATAAGACCCTTTCATACTTAAGATTACACCTTCACTCCCAGGGGCTTAAGTTATTTAAAGATGGTAACCCAAGCCTTGTAGTGTCATATTGGCACAGTAGCCATGTTTGCCATTTTAAAACCCCACCTACATGTATGAATTCTGCTTGTCACAGTGAAAGAGTAACAGTGAAACATGAATCTAAAATCGTCTCTGAACCAAAGCGCGCGGCGAGAACAGTGAGCGCGAGGCCTTCAGCGCAACGCTCCGTGGGACCTTTCAGAGCTAAAAGGGTTAACCATAAACACACGGCATGTCATCTTCAAAGTATGACGTCACAATGTGTCGCTGGCACGCAGAAAACGCCGCGTGCCTGTCACGTGTTCGCAAGAAGACTGCGTAACCCGCGAAAATACACGATGCATGAATAAAAAAACACCAAAGCAACACAATACCACAATACCACAATACCACACTGTGCAGACTCGCCTACGATATAATAACCCCGTCAGTGCTGGAGGGGCTTGCACCATTCAAGTTGCACAAACGCACGTCATATTTTTTTTTTTTTACTATTTATAACATTGTATATTAACAAGCAAATAAAAATTCCCCGTGTGAGCAGCCCTGCCCTTCCCCGTTATCTCTTAGCATACAGTGCTTCCACTGAAAGGGATTCTGGGTAATTACATGCAAATGAGCACTCGGGGTTGCCTTAACAAGGCAACTTTCCTAAAGCTAAGGTGTTTTGTTTTTTTTAAAGCAGAAGTTCAGAAAACTGAAAAATAAACATTCAGCCACATAAAGTAGTACTGAGCACACACTTCCAAATTGCCTTTAGCGTTTTCCCCTGGGAGGAAAGAGGCAGTGCTGGCAAGTTGTGGGAGATGGGATTGTTCCTAGATAATTAATATAATTATACAGGGCAATTGGTTCTCCCCGAGTGGAAGACTTCTGCGGTAAGAATGGGATATTTCTGTACGAAGCAATTTCCAGCAGCGAAAAAGAGTCAAAAATACAGCGTTTGTAATCCTGAAGCTGAGAATAAAAGGGGGTGTGTAATGTCATGATACAATTTATCAGCAGGGACTGATTGAGCCACCTGTGCTGAAGCAGGGATATCCTGAAAACCTGACCTGTTGGGGGGCTTAACTCCAGTCCTCAAGTGCACCCAACAGGTCAGGTTTTCAGGATATCCCTGCATCAGCACAGGAGACTCATTAAGTCCCTGCGTCAGCACAGGTGGCTCAATCAGTCCCTGCTTCAGTACAAGTGGCTCAACCAGTGGCTCAGTTTACTGAAGCTGGGATATCCTTACAGCCTGGCCCGTTGGGGGGTCTTGAGGACTGGAGTCGAGAACCCCAGGGTTATCAGTCTCATCGTCTTCCTTCTAAAGACCCCCCCCCCCAATAAACTGCGGTAACTGTCTTCCGTATTTGTATCTTGTGAAAAAAGATTATGCAACATAATGCAGTGATACTATGCATCACCACCGGTATCAGCGACCTCTGGGTATCTGTGTGACTGATGACAGCTTCATAACTACTTTGCAAACAAAAGACAGCGCCAAGCTAACAATTTGCGTGTGGCTATGAGGACTGGCAAACAGTCTTATTACCAAAAAGATGTTGGAGAAAGATTGTGAAGCCCTCCAAAGCATTTGTATTTGAATGTTTCATTGAGGTGTCAATCAGCTACATGTAACCTGCTAAACCCGCCACTGCCCATCGTTCACTTTCCTCCTAGGAGGGACTGGTCGCTCCACTCTGGCTGCGTGGGCCTATCACGGTACATTAAAGTATGTTTGTGCGCCTCGTGCCAACGAAATGCGCATCACAGATTGCGAAGTGCGCATCACAGATTGCGAAGTGCGCATCACAGATTGCGAAGTGCGCATCACAGATTGCGAAGTGCGCATCACAGATTGCGAAGTGCGCATCACAGATTGCGAAGTGCGCCTCACAGATTGCGAAGTGCGCATCACAGATTAGTGCGCATCACAGATTGCGAAGTGCGCATCACAGATTGCGAAGTGCGCATCACAGATTGCGAAGTGCGCCTCACAGATTGCGAAGTGCGCCTCACAGATTGCTAAATGCGCCTCACAGATTGCGAAGTGCGCCTCACAGATTGCGAAGTGCGCATCACAGATTGCGAAGTGCGCATCACAGATTGCGAAGTGCGCATCACAGATTGCGAAATGCGCCTCACAGATTGCGAAGTGCGCATCACAGATTGCGAAGTGCGCATCACAGAAGGCGAAGTGCGCATCACAGATTGCGAAGTGCGCCTCACAGATTTCGAAGTGCGCATCACAGATTGCGAAGTGCGCATCACAGATTGCGAAGTGCGCCTCGCAGATTGCGAAGTGCGCCTCGCAGATTGCGAAGTGCGCCTCGCAGATTGCGAAGTGCGCATCGCAGATTGCGAAGTGCGCCTCGCAGATTGCGAAGTGCGCCTCGCAGATTGCGAAGTGCGCATCACAGATTGCGAAGTGCGCATCAGATTGCGAAGTGCGCATCACAGATTGCGAAGTGCGCCTCACAGATTGCGAAGTGCGCATCGCAGATTGCGAAGTGCGCATCGCAGATTGCGAAGTGCGCCTCGCAGATTGCGAAGTGCGCATCACAGATTGCGAAGTGCGCCTCACAGATTGCTAACCGGTTTATATCATCAGAAACCAGTAAATGAAACATTTCATACATAGGGAGCAGCTTTATCTAACGGGAGACTGCGGGAGTGCTTGCCGTAAAAGTGCTATTAACCCTTGGAGTGACCCCAAGACCAGGGGTGGGCAACTCCAGGCCACAAAGGCCACCAACAGGTCAGGTTTTCAGGATATCCCTGCTTGAGCACAGATCACTCAATCAGTGAGCCATCTATGCTAAAGCGGGGACCAATTGAGCCACCTGTGCTGAAGCATGGATATCCCGAAAACCTGGCCTGTTGGGGAGTCCCGAAGACTGAGTTTGAGACCCGCGCTGTAAACGTGAACTAGCTTAACAATATAATCATGTATAGCCCCCTCTGTGTGTTGCTTAAATCCTCCCTAACTCCCCCACATCGCAAGGAGACGCAGAGCAAAATAGGATAAAAGAAATGGCGTCTCGTACTTATGTGACACGGAGCGACTCCTCTCCCCACATCACTGGGGGTTCACAAGCTGTGGGAAATCTCAGGCAGGTCTGCAACCCTGCTCCTCCCCATTATCTCTTAGCATACAGTGCTTCCACGGCAGCAAGGGATTCTGGGTAATGACATGCAAATGAGCGGTAAGTTATTTTGTGTCTGGTTGTAGCCACTACCAAACGACAGTAAGTATTTATATAGCGCAGTATGTAACAAAGTGAGATAAATACAGACACAGAACCTCTCAATTCCTTCTCGCAGAACCCAGGCCGGGGGGGGGGGGGGGGGGGGGGGATCAAAATGTCAGAGGAAGCGAAACTCTTATCAAATGAATGTTTGGGGGGTTTAGGATAAGGGTTTGGGGGTTTTAGGATAAGGGTTTGGGGGTTTTAGGATAAGGGTTTAGGGGTTTTAGGATAAGGGTTTGGGGGTTTTAGGATAAGGGTTTGGGGGGTTTTAGGGTAAGGGTTTGGGTTTTTTTAGGATAAGGGTTTGGGGGTTTTAGGATAAGGGTTTGGGTTTTTTTAGGATAAGGGTTTGGGGGGTTTAGGATAAGGTTTTGGGGGTTTTAGGATAAGGGTTTGGGGGTTTTAGGATAAGGGCTTGGGGGTTTTAGGATAAGGGTTTGGGGGGTTTAGGATAAGGTTTTGGGGGTTTTAGGATAAAGGTTTGGGGGTTTTAGGATAAGGGCTTGGGGGTTTTAGGGTAAGGGTTTGGGGGTTTATGATAAGGGTTTGGGGTTTTTTAGGATAAGGGTTTGGGGGTTTTAGGATAAGGATTTAGGATAAGGGCTTGGGGGTTGTAGGATAAGGGTTTGGGTTTTTTTAGGATAAGGGTTTGGGGGGTTTAGGATAAGGATTTAGGATAAGGGTTTGGGGGTTTTAGGATAAGGGTTTGGGGTAGGGTTTTTTTAGGGTAAGGCCCATACCTTAGCGGAGAAGTGGCTGTAGCTTCCGGCAGCGGGGTGAGTTGCGGTGACACGCCGGCGGTCATTTGGTCATGGCGAAGTAGCGCTGACCAAATATCCTAAACCGCTGCTCAGCGAGGTTGAGTCGGGGGTGTAAGGGTCCCCAGGAAGCCGGTGGAGCGATAGTTGGGCAGGCTGGGGGATCCCCCGCAGGTGCCACGCCCGGGACTCCCCCTGCTGGCGGCACTGCATACTACATATTTCTTTGCATTGGGTTATTTGAGAGTAATAAATAACGGCTAAGATCATAAAGTTAAAAGTAAAGGCAATTTTTACAAGAAAACTATTTTTGAACCTTCTAAGTGGCAACCCGGCTGCAGTCACACAATCAGTCTTATCACACCGGTCGCTCTAACGTCTTCGCACTGGTTATACACACAGAGAAATCGGCGTCAGACCCATACTGTACTATCGCCAGCAGGAACCCGCGCACCAAACATTCTGTTTGCCTTCATCTTACATCCGATCACATTCATTCCCACTCAGTAAACACATTGCGCGTTCTTTAGGCGTTCGTTTCAAAATTACATTCTGTAGGTTTAGATTGAAAAAGAAGCAGATCCATAATATCCCGAGGCGAACTGCATTTCTGCCCCTATATTTATCTGCATTAATCGCTATGGCGCTCAACTCCAGTCCTCAAGACCCCCCCAACAGGTCAGGTTTTCAGGATATCCGAGCTTCAGCACAGGTGACTCAATCAGTCCCTGCTTCAGCACAGGTGACTCAATCAGTGGCTCAGTCTTTGAGCTGGGATATCCTTAAAACTTGACCTGTTGGTGGGTCTATAGGACTGGAATTAAGCACCCCCACTCTCGTTCATTGTGATAATGGCATTTCTGTGCGAAAAAGGCCCCTTGGCGTGGAAACGTGTCTCGCCGTTTTCACTGAGCAGTTCTTGCGTGTCTATACTAAAATTGGATTTTAATCCGTGGTTTGGTTCTGGCTGTGCAGCTCCGCGCGATACTTACATTGTGTATGAAATTAAAAAAATGTATTCAAACATTGTTCCAATAAAGAAAAGTTGGCAAGAGGTCATTCGTGGTCGGGGGATATCCACAGGTGTAGAAAGCCTTACTGCCTTCGGTGCCGTTGCCGTGGGCAGTTACGTGACCACGTACCCCTACTGCTCCATCACGGCAGATACTTTTGCTTGTTTGTCCACGGCACTGGGAACAGTAAGTCTGGCTACATCTGTAAGTCTGGCTACATCTGTAAGTCTGGCTACATCTGTATGTCTGGCTACATCTGTATGTCTGGCTACATCTGTAAGTCTGGCTACATCTGTAAGTCTGGCTACATCTGTAAGTCTGGCTGTATCTGTAAGTCTGGCTGTATCTGTAAGTCTGGCTACATCTGTAAGTCTGGCTACATCTGTAAGTCTGGCTGTATCTGTAAGTCTGGCTGTATCTGTAAGTCTGGCTGTATCTGTAAGTCTGGCTGTATCTGTAAGTCTGGCTGTATCTGTAAGTCTGGTTACATCTGTAAGTCTGGCTGTATCTGTAAGTCTGGTTACATCTGTAAGTCTGGCTACATCTGTAAGTCTGGCTGTATCTGTAAGTCTGGCTACATCTGTAAGTCTGGCTACATCTGTAAGTCTGGCTACATCTGTAAGTCTGGCTGCATCTGTAAGTCTGGCTGTATCTGTAAGTCTGGCTGTATCTGTAAGTCTGGCTGTATCTGTAAGTCTGGCTGTATCTGTAAGCCTGGCTGTATCTGTAAGTCTGGCTACATCTGTAAGTCTGGCTACATCTGTAAGTCTGGCTGCATCTGTAAGTCTGGCTACATCTGTAAGTCTGGCTACATCTGTAAGTCTGGCTACATCTGTAAGTCTGGCTACATCTGTAAGTCTGGCTACATCTGTAAGTCTGGCTACATCTCTAAGTCTGGCTACATCTGTAAGTCTGGCTACATCTGTAAGTCTGGCTGTATCTGTAAGTCTGGCTACATCTGTAAGTCTGGCTACATCTGTAAGTCTGGCTACATCTGTAAGTCTGGCTACATCTGTAAGTCTGGCTACATCTGTAAGTCTGGCTACATCTGTAAGTCTGGCTACATCTGTAAGTCTGGCTACATCTGTAAGTCTGGCTACATCTGTATGTCTGGCTGTATCTGTAAGTCTGGCTGTATCTGTAAGTCTGGCTGTATCTGTAAGTCTGGCTGTATCTGTAAGTCTGGCTGTATCTGTATGTCTGGCTGTATCTGTAAGTCTGGCTGTATCTGTAAGTCTGGCTGTATCTGTATGTCTGGCTGTATCTGTAAGTCTGGCTGTATCTGTATGTCTGTCTGTATCTGTAAGTCTGGCTGTATCTGTAAGTCTGGCTGTATCTGTATGTCTGGCTGTATCTGTAAGTCTGGCTGTATCTGTAAGTCTGGCTGTATCTGTAAGTCTGGCTGTATCTGTATGTCTGGCTGTATCTGTAAGTCTGGCTGTATCTGTAAGTCTGTCTGTATCTGTAAGTCTGGCTGTATCTGTATGTCTGGCTGTATCTGTAAGTCTGTCTGTATCTGTAAGTCTGTCTGTATCTGTATGTCTGTCTGTATCTGTAAGTCTGGCTGTATCTGTATGTCTGGCTGTATCTGTATGTCTGTCTGTATCTGTAAGTCTGTCTGTATCTGTATGTCTGTCTGTATCTGTAAGTGTGGCTGTATCTGTAAGTCTGGCTGTATCTGTAAGTGTGGCTGTATCTGTAAGTCTTGCTAAATCTTTAAGTCTCTATGCTGGTTCTCATCACGAGCTGAAGATATTAATTTAATTGCAGTACATAAAGAGATAAGGAAACGTACCCTTCCCTCTTTCCCCAAATTCATGTTCAATAGACACATTTGGTGCACAACGTGCCTTGCACATGAGATGTTAAGACCCCATTTTGGTGTTCATTCTGTATTTGGTATCGCTTGGCATTTAATTTCTATTTTCGTACTCTGCGTCAGATTTAGGGTTGCCGGGTGTCCAGTAAAGAACAGGACTGGCCTCTATTTGGACACTCTCTACCGTAAAAAATAAGAGGTAATACTGGACATGTATGTGTCCGGTATCACCTCTGTGGACATAGTGACCTGGCCGGCTTGGGGGGGCGCGGGATTTCCCCGAGCAGGCTGCTGCTCGGAGGCTGAGCAGCTTCCTCCATCCTGATTGGCTGCTGCTAATGTCGGGAGCCTAGGGCCAAGGAGAGGAGAAAACAGCATGGAGCGGAGAGCAGAGACGCATGTGTGTCTCAAGCGTGTGCGTGTGTGTTGCTGTAACTGGCCATTACGACATACATTTACAATCACAATGGCTCATGTTGCCTAAGCAATGCTATTCCTTAAGACAACTTCCAGTACGGGACGGGTCCTAGCAGCCCCATTCAGGTAAGTGGGCGCTAGCGGGTCTTCTAATTCGCAATCTCGGGCTTTACCTGCCAATCCCCTATCTCGCCATTTATTGAATAACGCGAATACTTGCTTTCATTTTGAATTTATTTAATAAATTAAATATGTATTTTTTTAGCCGAGATTTGGCATAGCACACGGGTTTTCAAGAAACAAAAACTAAAAACCGCTAACTAAATCACACTTTTTGCCCGGGTTTCCAACGTACCGTTAACATTGAATGAATTTGGCGCGATTACTTTTTGCGCAATATTGCTACTTCGGACTCAAAAAAAAATTCTCGTACCCCATGGAGCCACTTAAGCTGGATCCACTATGCCATTGGTGATCAACTACAGTGCTCAAGATCCCCCAACAGGTCAGGTCTGAAGGATATCCCTGCTTCGGCACAGGTGGCACAATCAGTGGCTCAGTCGACAGATTGAGCCACCTGTGCTGAAGCAGGGATATCCTTCAAACCTGACCTGTTGGGGGGTCTTGAGGACTGGAGCTGGTCGCCTCTGCACTACGCTCTGATAAAGCGTATCCTGAATGAACTTCCGCTGGCTTACCCCGCAGGTAACACACATTTGGGCTCTGACGCCCCTTATCGCAGGTTCGTGTTCTCTGCCGCGGCGTCCAATCAGGTACAGGCGGTGTTTGCTGGCGTTCTCCCCACTCACTTCCTTTCAACTTTTTTTCCCCCCAAAAACCACATCCAAACAAAATGTAATTAATATTCAACAGCAAAGACTTAAACCCCGTTCCGCATATATTTCATGCTGGCCATTTTCAGCCATATCTGCTAAGCGGTGCTATGTCACCAGGCATCTTCCCGCACGGGAAGACGCATTGCAGTCCCATTCACGTGGATGGCCCATAACGGGCCCCGTATTTACTAAACAGTGTTACTGCTGGAAGACCCCTTGCAACTCCAGTCACTTGAAAGGGCCATCTTTGCAGAGCTGTGCGGGGAACGTGTCTTGTGACGTAGCACTGCTTAGGTAATATGGCGCTTGCTGGCAGCCAGAAGACGCTCCGTTTACTCCCCATGTAGCCAATTTATTTTAACCTCTTCACTGCAGGATTACATTTCACCACATTCCGCTGCAATACGTCCCAGGTCTCTACAGAAGAGAGAAGGTGAAATAAGCGACTTTCCTACAATATACTTCTGCTACCAAAAGCCTTTCAGTTCATTCAAATGAAGTAGCACTGCTTGATGAACAGTATTATTTGGGGTACACTTTATTTAATCGATGTACCCTTAAAAAAAAAATTTATAATACCAAAACATGCAACATTTACGTGATCTTAACTGCCTCCCTCCAGCACCTCTCCAACAATACAACTTTTAGCATTTATGTCTGTTGGATTTAACCCATGGATGCCAGAGAGGCAGCTAAGCGATTAAAGCCCTCTTTTTTTATATGTATCATGGATGCAGGGGGTACCTCCGTGTTCATTTCAGCTCAGGGGACCCCCTGCTCCCAGACACACTTAGTAGGAAAGGGAGCCCCGCTACTTCCTGGTATTTAAACTCCCAGCGGGGAGCGGGCCAATAGGAAGCCACGACCTATAACATTGCAACATCCTACTGGCCGGCTTGACTCCAAAGATGGAAGCATCCATTGTGCTTCCCTTGGAGGGGGTGGTAGCAGTGCTACCTTCAGTGCCAAGTATCTCGGAAAGTGGGGAGTCCCACGAGTTGGAAATAGTGCATTTTAACTCCACGGCCCTGTCTCCCCAGGGAACTGATCCATTAATATATGAAAGTTCGCGTTTTTGATCTCTATTATAAGACACATTTTTTTTGCAAACCTATAACAATTTGCATCTTGTAGGGCTGTATGGATAATGTACGCTCACTTCCTTTACTAATGTATTATAGGGCGTATGATACCTTTTATTGGACCAACAAGTAGTTGATCTGTTACAAGCTTTCCAACCTCTCAGGGTCCGTCACCGTGTAACCCCAGTACCACAAGCTTTCCAACCTCTCAGGATCCGTCACCGTGTAACCCCAGTACCACAAGCTTTCCAACCTCTCGGGTCCATCATCATGTAACCCCAGTACCCCTGAGAGGTTGGAAAGCTTGTGGTACTGGGGTTACACGGTGACGGACCCTGAGAGGTTGGAAAGCTTGTGGTACTGGGGTTACACGATGACGGACCCTGAGAGGTTGGAAAGCTTGTGGTACTGGGGTTACACGATGACGGACCCCGAGAGGTTGGAAAGCTTGTGGTACTGGGGTTACACAATGAAGGACCCCGAGAGGTTGGAAAGCTTGTTACATATCAACTACTTGTTGACCCAATAAAAAGGATCCTACCCCCTACTCCCTCTTTTGTTACTACATGGAAGAAAGGACCACCACGGCCCCCCACCCTTCTTTGCCTATAATATTGTAGAAATGGTTCCAGAAATCAAGCAATAATGCATGCAAAGTGTGTGTACTGTGTCATTAGAAATCATATCTTTAAGACATGGGGTTGAATTATAGCGTTATGGATTATAGCATGAAAGCGTGTAAACATGTCATCTTCACCCGGCCTTTTTCCCTTCGGACATTAGATTCTCAACCTCAATCCTGCCCTACATACAACGATCTTTAACACTTTCAAACTTGTTACGATCGGAAGCTACAGTGTTAGAGAAATCGGGCTGGGGAACAACGAGGCTCTTTGTGAATGCTTTGGCGTTTGATAAATATATCCATTTAAAAGGACTTCTAAACTCTTACTTATTCATAACGTGAGCCAGGTTCTTCGGAGATTAAGGGCCTCTTTAGTACTATAATTCCCAGGTAAAAATCCTCTTTGTTTGTCATTGCGTCAACTCAACTCCATATTCTTCCTTTGCAAACAAGACCAGATAAACACATCTTGGAGTGCAGTGAGACAACGGTTAGTTCACACGAAGAAAGAACGCAAGGTACAGATCCGTTTTATATCATTGCTTGAATAGATAGGCAGCGGTGAAGATATATTGATTGTCTGTCTTTCTGCTTCTTTATGACCCGTCACGGTACAAATCAGCTTTGCTTCTGACACCTTCTCATACGATCTCTCAGGTGGCTGCTTCAAGGATCCATGCTGGTATTTACCATGCTCCTGCGTGGGCAAAATTCAACAAGAAGCGTCAGCACAACACAGCTTTGTTATGTTATAAAAATCGATCATTAATCTCGTCCACACTTTTACATGATTTGGTAAAGGAGACCAGGTTATTATAAAGAAGAAGTCTCAAGCTAAATCAGGGCTAAGGAAACAGCTGCCGGCACCCACGGTTATAAGAAGAAGCCCACGGGCTATTTCAGGAGTCTTCTCTAAAGCCCTTTCCATTTCAATGCTACCAGTTGTGATGGTAGGGGGTAAGGTTAAGCCTTCTGGTTACCCCTGGAACCGTGGGGTCCCCGATAGCTCCATAAGCCAGGGAATGTTTTCATGCTCCCTTAGCCCTAGAACTGTGAGATTTCTTGTGTGTCCGTTTTAGGGGGGATATTTGGAGGGGATATTTGGGCAAGAATGCAATTATTTTGTTTGCTGGAGTTCGGGGACCGGAGTTACCGGTAGTACCTTAATTCTACCCGGCGAGCAGGCATGATTTGCCGGTACGCGAGTGGAATTACACTGGGGCTGCCCCGTGTCCCATAGAGTCCTGGGTTTCAAGCCCAAAAACCCCAATCCATTTCCCGTATAAGGTTCCCCAAAGTATATTCTTTATTAAAGTGGACTTTATCATTTGTTTTACAGTTACTATAAGGCTCTATGCAGTCCGCCCGGGCATATGGTTAAGGTGCCAGCACGTCTGCATATAGTCCATAGTTCAAAGGGGAGATGGAATGTTGAGAGGTGTCGGGGAGCTAAGTGGCCGGGGCAGGGCGGAGTACTGAGTCCGGAGAACAGAGACCCCTTGCGGGGAGGACCCTCTGGTCTGCCAGACTTAGTGGAGCCTGCCCAGTAGGTGGCAATGGGTTGACCATGAGAAACGGCAGAATGTTGTCGCGTTTCCCATTGGTCGATTCATATGTCCCGCCCACGGGACATCCCGAGCCGGCTTGGCACGCCCCCTCCTCTGACGTCAGCCCAGAGATGAGCCCCTGTTTCTATTGGCTTGCGGGGAGGAATTCCCACGCTCTGATTGGTTGCTCCTCCTTCCTCCATGCTGAGGATAGCTCAGCGGAGGGTATGTAAGGAGAAGCCCCAGTCCGGGAACCAGACGAGATTGTGGCTTGAGTCGATGAAGCGCGGGCGGCTTTTCAAAGTTGCTTTGTCCCAAATAGCAGAGCAACTGGCTTCATTTTGAAGCTAGGACAGTCTGCCCGGCAGAGACTAAGTCAGAGGCGAGGACCAAGCCCTCATCTGCGAACGTAGCGGTCACGGTCAGGAGTTCCTGCCGAAAACAGTTCCAGGAGTATCGGGACTAGGTCCCGGTCAGGAGTTTCTGCGGAGTCTCGGTCCAGGACGTCCAGAACACGGTTCCGATCAGGGTAACCCCTTGCAAGTGGGTTCTCTGCACCTAGGAAAGGCTAGCTCTCATACCCCAGGCCCCAGTAAGTGTGTATATTTCTGTATTTTGTGTTTTGTTGTATTTCCGAGGTTTTATCCAAATAAACCCCCTTTTATTTCACTGCCTTGTTTTGCCTATTGAATGATCCCAGAAATATAAATGTGTTAAGAGACCTGGGCTACCGTGACACCAAATGTGACATTATTTAGTAATTAGCCGAAGGAGTGGATTCACTAGAACAGAGATTCCCAACACCAGTCCTCAAGGACCTCTAACAGTCCAGGGATATCCTCTCATTAGCACAGGTGGCTCGATTATTTTGACCGAACTCCTGTGCTCAAGCAGGGATGTGCTTAAATCCTCCACTGGCAGTGGTCCTTGAGGACTGGACTTGGGAATCTCTGCACTAGAAGGCAAATACTATTACTAAAAGGGTTACCATCTTCCAAATAATGAACACTTACCCTTGAGTATCGTGGATGTCCACCTGGATTGGTGGTGGATGACTACAGCTCATGTTTTCCTGTGGTGACCACGCTGAAATCGCTCTCTATCTCTGGTATAAACCATCCCACTATTAAATACTAAACGAAGTCAAAAGTATAACGTTCAGATTGTTCCCACATTGTATGACCAATGCCTCGTTAATCAGATAAATACCGGGGTATCTGCACTTTAACGCAGCTATCCCCAATACCAATTCTTTCCCCACTCCCACGTTAATTACAGAATGGAAAGCTGGTGTCTGAGATACGTTCCGGTGAAGTTACTGGGTTCTAATCTCCTTCCAGGGGAATCGAAATTGCTGCCAATTTTTTAGAGTGTAGGAAGCCAAAAACCGACGACATATTTGACAGCCAATTAAATCCCCTTTAAAAACCCAGGACATACTACCGGTAACTTTACTGGCGGGGAACCAGGAGCTCCCCGGAGCGGAGAATAGCTCCAGTCGGCTCCACCAGAGCACCATTTCCAGTCCGCTGTATTCCTGCCTTAAACAAGCGGCGCCAGCTTTGAATGTAACACATACTTACAGCAGTGCTTCATGTCAAGAAATGTACAAATAAGATGGACAAGCCGATGTTCAATAAAATCACCATGCAGATCATGGTCATGTTAGGTCTCTGAAATAGAAGAAAAGACAAAGTAAATCGAGATGTACTCCCTTAAAAGAGGCGTGGGCAACTCCAGGCTTCAAGGTCAGGTATTAAGGATATCCCTGCTTCAGCACAGAGGGCTGAATCAGTGCTGAAGCAGGGATATTCTTAACACCTGACCAGTTGGTGGCCCTTGGGGATTGGAGTTGCCCACCCCTGCTCTACAATGTCAGAGGGGCCAGCAAGAGATTGCACTTTATGGGTTAGGAGCTCTGTCTTGGCAGTGGGAACACATTGTAATGTATCCTACAAAGTATTCGCTATGGGGTAGATCCGCAGAGCGCTCTTAAATCTGGGGTACTAACGTGATATTACCTAAATTGTCAGCGTCCGTTAGCTTCCCTAAGGTTAATGGTATCCACAAAGCTAAGTAGATGCAAAACCAACATCCGATCGTGATATCATTAGCGTAGGCGTAACGCCGTGTGACGTTAGCACTGCCTGGCGTTAGCTACAAATAACATGGCGTCCCGCCTGTCTCACCCAAACACAGCGTTACTCCCGCGCAGGCGCGGAATGCGTGTTTAATAAAGTAACACAGAGAAGACGGGAGAGGGAAGGACCGCGGTAAATAACAATATGATGGTTAAATCAGACATAACTGTGATCTTACACTTATCCTGCCCCTGTAACCGGCCTATCTCAGGGTCTGGGTGTGAGTAACACCATCTTTAGCGCTGACCAAGCTAACGTAACGTTAAAAACCTGCGGTAACTATAACGGCGCGCTGGGGATCGCCGCTGTTACCGGGAACGCCTGCATATCATTCGCGCTAACATTCGTTATAGTAACTCACGGGCTCATTACAGCTGAAATGCAATGTTACTGAGCTTCAAAGATCCTCATTAGCCCTTAATGAGATATTAATGTCTCGCTCCGTCATTAACGGACGTCTGAGGATTCACCCCCATGTCAGATATTCCGTTTTGCTCATCTATAAGAACATTTCATCCTCTTTGTATGTTTTATTGAACGTGTGGATTTTCTATCCCTTCACTCAGCATTTCTAATGAACATTTACTGTCCGATATTTCACGACATTAATATGTGTGGCACTTTAAAAGAATTAGGCCATTGGCCAGACCCAACGGCTTCCATATCCTGCATCAACAGTCTACACGTGTCCGAACTCGGACATGTGTTCTGCATTGACCACGTCTGCCTTCCAGACCTGCCCGAAAAGCCATTCATTCTAAGGCTCCTATAGATCCGAGTCTCCCGGCTGCAAAACGAGGACAAAACTGGAACAATGTAGCAACGCCAGTAACAAAAGAAAGGGAATTCCATAGGGGATTATTGGATCTTTATGGGTCTTCTGTAGCTTGGTGCTGGTTTTGCCTCAGTATTGCAGCCAAGAGACTTTAATACACAGACCACATCGGGTCCTAGGAGCCTATATATCAATGTAAACAATTGCACCAGATTTATTTGAGGGAAAGATCTTGCTGCTTTTAATTGGATTTTCTTTAATATATCTAGTTTTTGCCCTCGGTTTGCAGCTGGCACACCGATATGCAACACCCTGGAAAAACCAGCAAAAACATCACTGCGTTGGAAAAATGCAGTAATTATAAGAGCAATATTTTATTTCGTATATACTGTAGCACTGCCAATGTAGGCCCATGTCTACCAAGCGGAGCTCTGCCATAAAACGCCTTCCAGCGGCAGAAGACACGTCACCACTTATGACATAGCACCACTTAGCAAGTATGGGCCCAAAATCACAAACAGAGCGGACACTGGAATTAGTAGTGATCCGAGAGCGTGAGCCCCAATACAGCAGCAAAATGCATTAATGGCATGACCATTGGAACTAGAAATTGTCAAAAAGAAGCATTCACAGAGCAACAATTAACAAACGAATGCATTATTCAGCCATCTGCCAGCGCAACGATTACAATGAAAATGCCATCCAACCGAAACACATTAAAATACGTGGGGAAAAAAGGAGTGAAAACACTGAAATAAAAAAATCCAGTACACATAGGAGGGAGAAAAAATACAAATATATAAAAAGAATCTAAGTGATCTCTGACCAGGTGCATGAAACCAACCGTAGCATACTTTCCACTGAATGCCCCCCGCCCCTCCCCCCAAATCAATCAATCTTTTTGATGGTTTAACCTTGATAGATACAACCAATGGTTTATTCTTTAAAATGCTTAATGTAACAGCCGCCCCTATTTACATGAAGAAATAGTCATTTGTGATGGAAATAGAGTAGGACTCTGGTGAAAAAGAAAGAACAAGGATAGAATATCTAGCACAATGGTTCTGAATAAATGAAATAGACACTCTCAAGTAGCCAGTGGGTGTGTGCATAAATATATATATATATATATATATATATATATATATATATATATATATATATATATATATATATATATATATATATATATACACATATATATATACTCCCATACACACTCATACATATACAGTGTATATATATATATATAATCACCAAATTGATCCAATATACCAGCACAACACAGCAACTGAAGAAGAAAGTGATTTAATTGTCTGTAATGCAAACAAAAAGCCGATATTTCTGTTCCCAGGGGGACCTTTCTCCAGGGGGACCACTTTGGGATCGAAACGTCGGCTTTATATCTGTATTATGGAACATTAAATCACTTTTTTCATCAGTTGCTGTGTTGTGCTGGTACATTGGATCACTTCAGTGATTTCTTTCTTTTATACCTCTCTCCCTTTACCGTGCACCACGAACGCCATTTTGTGGCGTTTTACCCTGTGTGCAGCCATTTTGTGTATGTGTACCGTATATATATATATGGACCAAATGCAAAGTTTTTCATCAATGCAGTCATGATGCTGTTTACTTACAGTAGAGTAGACCCTCCTTATCTATTCAGTGTCTGGGAAATGTTATTTTCAATATGAAATAAACATCTGCTACAGATGCAGCGGCCGTTATCCGAACACTCCCCGGTGTGGATTCCTGGGCACACCCAGGTCGTGTACCATGATTTCTTCAAACGTTCCCGCGTTAAGACGCGTGTTTACTCGTGTTTTTACTAGTGCCGGCGCTGGCGCATCGCTGGATTGGGATAGGTGTGACTGGTGTAATCGGCGGCGTTCACGGCCGAATAACGAGTGGACGCCACGTGGAATACAGCAGAGTTCACGTGAAATGTTCGGATAACGGCCGCTGCCTCTGTATAATGTTACACTTCATATGATTTCGAAATAAAAATGTAACGCTCTGCTATATTAAGAAAGATAACGTTATGAGTAGCCCCACCTCTTCCAATTCCTCATCTCCACTCCTGGCTGCTCCAACGGGGACCCCCTTCTTGGCTACAGTCTTCGTTTCAAACTTTGGAAATGCCTTAGGCTCCGGCTTCAGGGCAGCTTTTGGATCAGGTCTTTGAACAGCTGTTTTGGGGCCAGTCTTCGGCTCGGGTCTCAGTGCAGTTGATTTCTGTACACCCTTCGGTTCGGGTTTCTGGGTTGTCTTAGGCTCGGGTTTCTGGACCGGCTTGGTTTCGGGACCCCGTTCACTTTTGGTTTCCGTGTTAATTTCATTTTTAGAATCAGATTGGCAGATTGTCTTGGTCTGTGGCTTCTTCTCCATTTTTACTTCTGACTTGACCTCTTCGTTGGATTTTGATTTGGACTCTTCATTAGCCTCTGCTTTTTTAACAGGGTCCCCCATTGTCTTTGGCACTTGGTCTTTTTGAGAAGAGGGTGAAACTTCCTTCACATGCTCTCTTAGATCCGGAGTTGCTGCCTTCGATGGTGTTTTGGATGATAGGAATGCTTTCTGCTCATAGTCCAATGGAGGAGTTACCGGGGAGGTCCGTACAGCATAGCTGTGGTAGCCCTGATGAAATTCAACATCCTTATTAACCAACTTGTCTCCTAACCTCTGAAGAGGTTTCATCTGGGTTTCATATTTGCTGTTCAATATGTCTGGATTCATTCTATTAATTTGCCTAATTGGGCTATAAGATGGATGGCCGGTTTTGCCAATTGCTTTGTCTCCTTGCCCCACCGGTACGTTAGGCGGGGTAGCAGATCTACTACCTGTATGGCTTCCACCGCGACTCTGGTCTCCATTCCAGTTGCTGGGGTTCAGCAGCTTATGTTTCCGTGAGCCCCGCTTAGACCCTTTTGCTCCTGGCGGTGTTTCAACAGGAGTGGGAGATGGTGTTCGTACTGGCGTCACGTCAAGTGGAGAAGACTGCTTTTCATGAAGCTGAGGGCTTTCTGGGGGAGTTGGTGGGGGACCTTCGTTGACTGGAGCTGGTTGTTCTTTGTGCTCCATATGTTCTGCGTTTTCCATAATCTCCTGAAGCAATTTTCTCTTTATGTACTCCGGCCCTGAAGATGAAAACAAGACAGGTAACTGGTTAATCTCAAGGTAACATTATACTCCAATAAAATAATGGCTATTTAGCCAAAAGAACCACGCATTTATTTCCCATTATTTAAGTATTTTTACATGTGACGGGCAACTTATTTGAACAAGCTATTAAAAATCACAATAGCTATAAACTGGTCTCAGGATATTTAAAGAATAATGAATGATTAGGAGGGGGAGGAGGGGGGGAGGGGGGAAGGGGGGGGGGAGGAGGGGAAGGGGAGGAGGGCAGAGGCTAGGAACAGCGGCACAATTTTGCCATCCCAGCCACTTTTTAAAATACCAAAATACCTGGGAGCAATTTATAAAAACACAAATATTGAATTACAAGTGACAAAAAAATAACAGCCAGAGATTTTCCACGAACATATCTTCCTGTAATTTTGTTTTTTAATGATAATGTGTAAGCGAATCAGGTAAGATGATCCAGATGACGGGATGCGAGGATGCGAGTTACCCCCACACAATAAATACAGGCGTCATGCTAACTTATGGTGACTTTTTCTTGGCTGTTCCAGCCTTTTCTTGGTCACGACCGTGTTCTGTTCACATACTTTGTGTCTGTGTCATAAGTTTTACAGCCCAGTGGATAAGGACGATATTCTCTGCTGACACAATTACAGCTGTGAAGCAGATCAATGGCAGATACAAGTAATACCTTGTAAGGTAAAACATGGCGCTCGCGAACGCCTTTCAGCTCCAGTCCAAAAAGGGATTTTTGGAAGGCGAGAATGAAGTGATTGTGTGACCGAGGGGACTAAAAGAAAGATTACAGCTGTAGCCTGCTCTGTAATGGATCAAAAAAGGTCAATTATAAGGGTAATACATAAAATATTTATAATTGCAGTTTCAAAACAATAAAGATAATAAAGAGAAATAGACAGGTTTGTGAGAATGCGGAGTATAACATCTCTGTTTAAAAATGGGCTTAGTATTAGAGCCAACAGCCGTTTTGCCATAAAACTACTAAACATTGGTATATACATTAAAATATGTGTTTTTGTTATATTGAAATCTGCACAATTCTTTGGTAAAATCATTTCCAGCTTCGATCATTTTAATGCATTCAAAATGTATTGAATGTACCATTAGGTGGTTTGGAAAATATATTGTGAAATAATTAGACATGGGAAACTTTGCGTGTGTGAAATCAGAGCCTTACAATCCAAATCCAAACACAAAACTGGAACCCCCAAATTATTTAGAACCAAAACCAGGTGCCCCGTCTGTATTGAAAACTTGGGGTATCTTGTAACCTTTTTTTTTTTTTTACTTGAAACCTAAATGTGAAGATAATTCAGAATTTACGGACAACGCAAAGAAGTATGGAGAGGTGCATGCTGGGTATTACCTAAAGAAATATGGAGAGGTGCATTCTGGGTGTTACCCAAATAAATATGGAGAGATGCGTGCTGGGTATTATCCGAAGAGACTGGAAAAAGAATGAATGTGTTCGAAACCAAACAAAAGTTTGTGACATCATCACAGAGGCAAAGAAATTAAAATGGCGGTGGGCCGGACATATCGCAAGAGGAAATGACCATTGTTGGACAAAGATGGAACTCTACTGGATTCCAAGAGAGATTAAAATACCAAGATGACAACCAAAAGTAAGATGGGAGGATGGAATGAGAAAATGTGTTGAAGTAACGTGGAGAAGAGAGGCTGTAATCGCAGGACCTGGGGGATCACTGGGGGGCTTCATCCAGCAGTGGGGAGACACGGGCTGGGGAGGATGGGATGAGGGAATGTGTGGGAGCGACGTGGAGAAGAGAGGCTGTAACCGCAGGACCTGGGAGATCACTAGGGAGGCTTCATCCAGCAGTGCGGAGACACGGGCTGGGGAGGATGGGATGAGGGAATGTGTGGGAGCGACGTGGAGAAGAGAGGCTGTAACCGCAGGACCTGGGGGATCACTGGGGAGGCTTCATCCAGCAGTGGGGAGACACGGGCTGGAGAGGATGGGATGAGGGAATGTGTGGGAGCGACATGGAGAAGAGAGGCTGTAACCGCAGGACCTGGGGGATCACTGGGGAGGCTTCATCCAGCAGTGGGGAGACACGGGCGGGGAGGATGGGATGGGGGAATGTGTGGGAGCGACGTGGAGAAGAGAGGCTGTAACCGCAGGACCTGGGGGATCACTGGGGAGGCTTCATCCAGCAGTGGGGAGACACGGGCGGGGAGGATGGGATGGGGGAATGTGTGGGAGCGACGTGGAGAAGAGAGGCTGTAACCGCAGGACCTGGGGGATCACTGGGGAGGCTTCATCCAGCAGTGCGGAGACACGGGCTGGGGAGGATGGGATGAGGGAATGTGTGGGAGCGACGTGGAGAAGAGAGGCTGTAACCGCAGGACCTGGGAGATCACTGGGGATGCTTCATCCAGCAGTGGGGAGACACGGGATGAAGATAATAGATATAAATGTGTGTATATATTTATATATCCACACACACATATACATCTTTGGTATTTGATGAGAGCTATTTATGCATTGCAAATATTAAGAACATAATATATAGTTCTATTCATAAAAATAAAAAAGAAACACTTTTCAGAATAGCAAGCAATACCTTTATTTCAACAAAAGAGAAATAATAACCTGGGGAAATTATGCATGGGCTTCCAGTTGGCTCCTGCCGCTGCCTGGTCCAGAAGCTGACTACGCTGACCCTCCGTGGCGTGCGTGGAGACTGTGTTCCGTTGCGGTAACCCAAGTCATTGATACATGAAACGCTTTAAAGATTTGTTTTCTTGTACGTGTGATACTCACCCGTTTATCAATATGCAATACATATTTTAAATACTACGCTTTGAGAGTCGTGCGCTCAGGGCCGCCAACAGAAATCATGGGGCCCAGGACGCCAGTACCCTCTGTCCCCCCCTGTTGGCGGCCCTGCTTGCGCTTGTCCTTCTTTGAGATGACGAGCCATCTTATTTGGAAAGCAGCAGACATCTCACTTTTAACCCTTGAGATAAGGTTTTTATTTTTTTTCCATTTTCACGATACACTTTCAACTGTTAATACTGTCGGTATCACTCCGCCTAAATCACTTATCACTTGGTTTGGGGTCTACAGACAACCATTTTTTAACATTTATGATGTATTAGTTCAAGTGACAGCCGCCAACAGTTTAAGTTCTTTCAAAACTAAGGCTGTCTCACATTTTAATCTGGTTTCTAACTGTAACATACGCCTATAATATATATTATCTATAGCTGTGCATGCAATGTCTTGTATATAATGTATACCCTGTTCACTTATGTAACTGTATTTGTAACCATGTATTATTTGTCATTATTACTCTGTGCCCAGGACATACTTGAAACGAGAGGTAACTCTCACTGTATTACTTCCTGGTAACACATTTTATAAATAAATATTCATTCCTTTTTCAATTGGTTCGCTGCTATTATTTGTTCGCTTCCAGTTTGGAATGAATTTTCCTGAGTTTTAAAAAGGCAATCCAAGCAGCTTAAAAAAAAGTTTTTTAAATATTTTTGTTTTGTTTTAATATACGCAGCCTTTAGTTACCTTTATTGAAAACGAATTACCTAAGCTACAGAGTGATTCGTTCTCCCATGATAAACCAGTAAAGATCTTGATACCTAGGGTTCTCTAAATGGTCGCCTTTCCGTTTCAATCAATTCTTCTGTCAGTGTCACCTAGCAGCTACAATGTATTCTTATATTACTCAGGTAACATTATCTATTGTTACAGTTTGCCTCAAACTGCTGCATTGGCAACAAATGATCACAAACAGGAAAGTGTTACAAAGATCTTGCACTGCTGGGGAGGTGGCTAAAGCCTGCTATAGAAATCAAAGGATGCTCAGTATATTAAACTCATTAAAAATGGCATTGAGTGGAATTTAAAAAAAAAGTAGTAAGTAGTATCTAATACTACAGAACTGATTTATTTTAAAAAAAAACACACGTAGGATATTGCTCCTTTACAAAGACAGGACAGTCGTTTTTTCTGGGAATACAGTAAACATATTGCACAGTACCTGGCTGATAAAAGTCCGCAGACAGCTCCCTCGCCATTGTTCTTGCGATGCTCGATTCATTGTTAGCTGCTTGTGCGGCCTGCTCTGCTCCGTCTGCTTTGGCTTTCGCATGAGTTGTCCTGTGGAAAGGAAGACATATCTCCTTAAACAATGACAACATACGGTTAACCATGCGATCCTGACTGTCACCAAGGTGCATGTAGCATTAGTATACAACCTATATGCAGGCCCCACTTCCAGCCAATGAATGGCACATGTGTGTGACTATTCTGCATTACTGGTACACGTGTGTGACTATTCTGCATTACTGGTACACATGTGGGTGACTATTCTGCATTACTGGTACACATGCGGGTGACTATTCTGCATTACTGGTACACATGTGGGTGACTATTCTGCATTACTGGTACACATGCGGGTGACTATTCTGCATTACTGGTACACATGCGGGTGACTATTCTGCATTACTGGTACACATGCGGGTGACTATTCTGCATTACTGGTACACATGCGGGTGACTATTCTGCATTACTGGTACACATGTGGGTGACTATTCTGCATTACTGGTACACATGCGGGTGACTATTCTGCATTACTGGTACACATGCGGGGGACTATTCTGCCTTACTGGTACACATGCGGGTGACTATTCTGCATTACTGGTACACATGCGGGTGACTATTCTGCATTACTGGTACACATGCGGGTGTAGGGTTGTTTGCAGGATCAGGGAAAAAGCAGACCGGTAAACTGCGTCCCAAAGGAATGGAATATATATTGAGATTTGGTATTTGAAATATAGGAAGGAAGATTGGAAATGACAATAAGAATGGGAAGGATTTCATTAGGCGATTGTGACCATAACTAAGAGCGCGCGCGTCTGTAAAAAGCGCAGTCCTTGGAGTTCCAGAGTCTTATCTGCACCGTCACCCCATCTATGGATCCAGAGTCCCAGGCCATTGTAATCACCGGCGCCCACCCCGCTACTGACGCTGCCGGGTCACTGTGCTGGCATATAACGGCAATACTCTTAGTATAGGGAGTTATAGAGGAGAAGTAAAGAGTGACGCACTGTGCTCATTTGCTTGTTATTACCCAGAATCCCTGGCTGCACTGGAAGCATTGCGAGCTAAGAGATAATGGGGAAGGGCCTGTTTGCAGACCTGGCTGAGATGCGACTGTGCTGACACAGGGTATTTTTATTTACTGTGCAATAGAATTGATCAAATTCGTGTCTCTCTTCTGTGTTACGATACAGTATATTACTGATCAGGTTAAGTAATCGGAGTAATACACCTTTCTGGCCACGGATAAGTCTGGAGGAGACTCGTTTTGCACGTTTAGTGCGTGTAGAAGTAAAAGCCGGGTTAGGGTTTGTGCTGTCACATACTGTCGGCCCTTATTCAGTTACATGTGATCCCGCACGGAAAGGCCCGTTAAAGTCTGACCTCATAGAATAACAGCCATAATCCTCTAACAGGCACAGATCTCGTTAACTCAGGGGTCAATTATAATTCATCAGTAACTATCACCAGTCGCTAACAGCTATGCAGTCTATGCACAGGTGGCTCAATCAGTCCCTGCTTCAGCACAGGTGGCTCAATCAGTCCCTGCTTCAGCGAAGGTGGCTCAATCAGAGGCTCAGTCTGAGCCTCTGATTAAGCCATCTTTCCTGAAGCTGGGATATCCTGAAAACCTGACCTGTTGGTGGCCCATGAGGATGGAGTTGGCCGCCCGTGCTCTATTATCTTTCCACTGCTCTATGCTAAAGCTTAAAATCTGCTTTTACACAGTGGCTAATTAACTACTATAAGTCTGAACCACGGCCTGGGTATCAAGTACAGTTACCAACACAGAGAAGTAAGGATACTTGACATTATTGATGATGTCTACTGCAGCAACCTTTGTAGTTATAACTCTGTAACATGTTATAGAGCAGGGGAGGCCAACTCCAGTCCTCAAGGGCCACCAACAAGCCTGGCATTAGGGATATCCCCGCTTCAGCACAGTTGGGTCAATCAGTGGCTCAGTCAGACAGTCAAGCAGAATTCAGGACAGTTGGCAACATTGATAGGAAGGTGGAATAAAGTAAGTGCAGGTGTGTATTACCGCAGTGCCACTGCCTGACAGTGTGATGGTGTGATGCTGTATAAGTGCTCGTCCTAGAAGTCTATGGAGACGTGCAGGCCTGGGCTGGCCCACTGGTTCCGGGGAAATCTCTGGTGGAGACTGGCCAAGTATCCTGGAACAACTAGGAGCAGTGGCGTAGCTACCGCCAGGTATGCCTGGGCATGTCCCAGGTGCCCCAGCTCGGGGGTGGGCACTCCATCCAGATGCTTGATGACCCCCCCCCACCCCCTCCGCCCCCCCCCCCCCCAAGCGGTTACAGAGGCCCCCGCGCTCTTCCCCACAGCAAGTAAACTAATTGCCAGTGAGAGAGCGGGGGGCCTCTGTAACAGAGCAGCATTCCTCCATCAAGTCGCCCGGGGGCCCCTTAAGGCAAAGTTATGCCACTGCCTCGGAGACTCCCCAAATCCTGTAGACTTGGGATGCTGACTGTCAGATTGCCAGTGAGTGTGAATACAGGGAGTTTCAGCTTGTTCTGCGCCTCTGGCAGTGCGCATGCATGTGCAAGTGTATGGATACGTGAGCATGTAACTAGGAGTGCATGCGTTGGAGTGTACAGTATGCATGCACGTGCGAGCACGTGTACGCGTGCATGAGTGCAAGAGCTATTATAATGGTCACTGTAAGTCCATAATGACCCTTAAGCTGGGCCATTGCAGCACGTTTTCCTATATGGCTCCTTCATACTACAGTCTGACGCTAGACTTGAAATATATTAGGCAAACCTGTGTGATTAACGGGTGAAAACCTGCAGACAAAGTACGACTAATAACAGAAGTGATATATTTTTCCATTAATATCACTCTTCGTTTTTCGACCAACAAAGGAAATTCTCTCCTGGGCCGTTGGGCGAGGCAGCCTTATAATATTATACATTGTTTAAATTAAACCCGATATTGGAAAGCTCGCAGACCTCGGGTACTCTAAATGTAAAACAGCCCCATTTGTAGTAAACAAGTATAAGTATAATTAATCCCCCAAACACAGGCATCCTGATATTGTGCAGGCCCACCGGTAACATTCACAACAAAATGTCACTGTTCCTTTTTACACTGACCCTTGAAATGATTAGTCGCACATTTAAACAATAAGCTTATTTATCAAGGCATAGGAAGCGCAATTTGGGGGCAAAGAATTTAATCTGAAGTATAAAAAAAGTCCTCTGTGTGTCAGTAAGATTTCTTTCTTTGATACCTCGGCACAGTTTGCTGCCACAGATTTGTACCACGTTTGCCGATACATCAAGCTCTTACGTTTCTTACAGTAGATTTTGATGGGAGTTTATATGCCCCAGGAATTCTGTATAACGTTAAGTCCACGTTGGCTGTTAATAAACTTACTCAGTATAATAGAATCTTGCTAAATTGTTGTAATTGGATCCTGAGAAACTGCACAGTAAGATTCCTCACATTACAGGACGGTATCCACAGGCGGGAGAGAGCTCCGTGAATAGACATATGTCAGCGCCTGCTGTTTTTACTGGTAACAACTGCGTTTGGTAATCGGGTCCAACAGATTTCCAGTAAGTCGGAAATTTCTAAACACAGGTAATATTTAGTATAGTTTATACACCATTAAATTGAATAGGACACTCACATAGAGCAGGCAAATATATATATATATATATATATACCCCTGCTTCATTTTGCAAAGCCAGTATAATCAACCCCACACTGAGGAGACCCATTAAGGTCGAAACAGCTGTCTGTGGGTGGGTTTAGTGGCTATGCATCTTAACCCTGGCTGTGCTCAATGCTGTGACCATGCAGCAAGCTTAAGCTTATAGGGGACCGTGTTAAATGGTTTTGAAGCAAAAGGTGGCACTGTGTGCTCATTTGCATGTCATTTCCCAGAATCCCTTGCTGCAGTGGAAGTACTGTGTGCTGGGTGATAATGGTGAAAGGCGGGGTTGCAGACCTGTCTAAGACATGCAAATGAGCATACAGTAATATTTCCATTTGCTATATGCTTTGCTGTGGGTTTTTTTGTTAACTTTTTGTACCCACCATAACTTAACTAAGTATACATATATATTATCAGTTCCTTCAAGATTAAAATTGTACTCGGTGTCCTGTAAGCGATGAGTACCTTTTTTTAAAATAATTTTTCCATAAAAGGTCCTATAAAATTAATCTAATTTCTGTCTCCCTTCTTCAAACCTTCGACCAAAGTTGCTAAGAGACCGGCAAAGAGATTGGATCATTGATTACCCGGTTGACCTTGACTTAATTGGCAGATACATTATTGATCTTCACTTTATTAAGTTGCTTGGCTAATGATGAAATAAAAACGAAATGAAAAAAAAACATCTAAGGAAAACTTGAAGGATTCATGATTTGCCGTTAGATACAAAGTTCCATAATAAGTCGCAGTATGAAAGAGATTAGTTAAATATTGTAAGAACCCTTCAATATGCCTCTATTCACACTAAGCTGCCATTGACTTGAATGGGAGTATACAGACAATAGCGGTGTGATCGGCACCATCAGAGCATATTGTATAAACGCCCGCTCATAGGAAGTTTTAATATTTAAAACGTTTTTTTTTTTTTTATATAAATGTTTGATTACAAACCTAATGGTACAGAGAGCAAGATTAACCTTGAGAATGCCCTGCGGAGATCCCGTGGACATAACAGAACCCGGGTAATTCTTGGCATGTCCAGCAGACCTCATCCCTTTTTGCTACTGTAGGTTCTACGGTAGACGGAGCAATCGGCTGTGAATACCCGCACAATGGAAGAAGGATTTCGCTTCTGTTCACAACCTCGGGAGATGAGTCTTGACCACGAGATACTACACAAATGACAATGGCAGCAGGCCAGTAGCCCGTGGGCGCTACAGACCTGGCACTTTAGAGTTATACTGGGTTCTGTACTATCCGGCTGGCATTCCCTGAGAACGAGCCCATCATGTAAAGCAGCAGAACTCCATAATGGAAAATGATGTACTTGTATATTACACACACATTGCCGCTGTGCCAGCATCTTGTTCCTATCCGCAGAGAGCTTGATGAGCAGCAGGTACATGAAATGGAAATGACAAGCACCATAAGTCAACGCCAGAACGTGGTGATCCAAAGAACATTTCTGACCCCACATTAAGGGTCAATCTCCCCATCTTTATCACCCTGTGAGCTGCTTGACATTCTCGTTGGCTCATCATGGTTTATTTTCCTATATAATGAGGCTTTAACCAAGGACCATGGGGTCTGCAATAATAACTAGAGTAGAAGGCTTCGAAGCCTCCCCACCGCGCTCTCCCCACCACGCTCTCCCCACCGCACTCTCCCCACCGCGCTCTCCCCACCGCGCTCTCCCCACCGCGCTCTCCCCACCGCGCTCTCTCCCCACCGCGTTCTCCCCACCGCGCTCTCCCCACCACGCTCTCCCCACCGCGCTCTCCCCACCATACTTTTCAGCAAATAGAGCCTGTTAACAGGCAGATGAAACAATGAGTTACTATTACAGCCAATAACAGTGGGAGCTGACGTGGCCATATGCAGACAGCCACTGATTTAAATGTAACTGCTTGCAGTAAAGGAAGCCATGTGTGCAGTTTGCTAAGTATATACCGACAGCTGCCCCAGGCTCCTCGAGGCCTCTTTCCTATGTGAAGGACAATACAGAACCCTACTGAAGAAAAGCATGGCATTTCTTTAGAAATATTTGGGCACCTCAAGGGATTATCATAAACGTTCACTGGAACTCAAAGAATGCGGCCCGAGCTTCCCGATGACTTGGGACATTCCTGAAATGCTGAAACCGTACCCCGACCCTTAAATACACGCTCCTACTGTTCAGGAAGGCTCCTTGCTCTAAGTTAAAAGAAAAAAAAACGTTAAACGTAGAGATATTTTTAGCTGTTTGCAGAAAATTCCTACTAAAGAAAGAGTGAATAAAAAAATTAAAAAAGAAGAAAGGGAAGTTTAATCGTTGTATTTGGTCAAATAAAATGTGTTTTCCATTCAGAACCGGGCAGCTGTGATATATAGCGATACAAATCGTGCCAATGCGAAGCGCGTTACAAGGATACGTCATAAAAATGGGTGTTATTTCTTTAGTGAAATAGCACTGCCAATATACGCGGGGATCGGGAATTCTCCAGGAAATATTCACCTCTGCCCCAAAGAGTTTACAATCTGATTTTGGTGCCCAAGGCACAGCGAGAGAAGGAGATTTGCCCAAAGTCACAAAGAGACTGGCACGGGGATGTGAACTGGATTCACCCACTTCAAAGGTCGCGACATTACCACTGAGCTTCCGCTCCATACCAACACATTGTATTACGCGCACACACACTCACACACTCTCTCACACGCTCTCACACGCACTCACACACACTCTCTCACACACTCTCACACACACACTCTCAAACACACACATTCTCACACACACTCACACACACACACACACACACACACACACACACACACACACACACACACACACACACACACACACACACTTAAACACACTTAAACACACACACACACTCACACACACTCTCACACACACACTCACACACACACACACACACACACACACACACACACACACACACACACACACACACACACACACACACACACACACACTCACACACACTTAAACACACACACACACTCACACACACTCTCACACACACACACACTCTCAAACACACACTCTCACACACACATTCTCACACACACTCTCACACACACACACACACTCACACACACTTAAACACACACACACACACACACACACACACACTCACACACTCTCTCACACGCTCTCACACGCACTCACACACACTCTCTCACACACTCACACACACACACACACTCTCAAACACACACTCTCACACACACATTCTCACACACACTCTCACACACACACACACACACACACACACTCACACACACACTCACACACACTTAAACACACACACACACTCACACACACACACTCACACACACTCTCACACACACACTCACACACACTCTCACACACACACACACACTCTCAAACACACACTCTCACACACACATTCTCACACACACTCTCACACACACTCACACACACACACACACACACACACACTCACACACACTTAAACACACACACACACACACACACTCACACACACACACACTCACACACACTCACACACAAACTCTCACACTCACAGGATTGAGTGGAAAGTTCTTGTTAAGCTTGGACACATATTTACAAACACATTTTGCGGCCAGAATCTGAGAAAAGCTCATTCTCTGGTTCATTTTTAGTTGTTCTCAGGGATTTTTGGTCTTGTTTTAATAATCAGGATGAACTTTTGCATTCGCGAACAAGAAAAACACAAACTTTTATTCAAGAAACTTCGAAGTTTGAAATGTTAAAAAAAATTACAATTTGCAAACATTTTACTGCTTCTTTTTAGTCACAAAATAAAAAATCCCAAAGCAAAAACCAAGGAGTCCCAACAAAATGAAAACCCCAGTGAAAGGGCTCATCCTCACTGTACTGTGTATATGAATGTGTATATATATATATATATACAGTATACACACACTATACTGTATATATATATATACACACACACAAAGACGAAGCACGCAGTGCGAAACGTGTAGAGGTCACGAGGGGCTGCTACGTGAGTTATCACTAGTGGAGAGGCAGGTCGGCAGAAGAGAGGAACGTACGGAGTTATATACCTGATATATCTGCTCCTGCGGCTGCACTTCCGGACCTGCCGGTCACCTCCTCGCACCTTGCAGTTAGTTGTAAGTTCATCTTATTGTTACATTATTATTGGTGTTATGTCCAGTCCTCTCGTGGGACCGTTTTACCATACACCTCTATATACAGCATCCCAGTGCGCTCGTTCCCCGCGTCTTTTCGTTAATGCCAACACTGTTATATCATCTAGAACCTTCTATGTCAATTTAACAACAAACAAATTCCAAGGTACATAAACTCCTGTGTCCATGTGCAAAAAAGCTGACGGGTCCTGAGACCCTCCTTATCATTGTCTTTTAGGAAAGCACCGTGCGGTTTCGGAGCCTGAGACCCTCCTTATCATTGTCTTTTAGGAAAGCACCGTGAGGTTACGGACCCCGAGACCCTCCTTATCATTGTCTTTTAGGAAAGCCCTGTGCGGTTACGGACCCCGTTAACCTTCCTTATCATTGTCTTTTAGGAAAGCACCGTGCAGTTACGGAGCCTGTTACTCTTATTTGAACAATCCAGGTGTCATTAGGAACGATGGCTACATGTCGTTATGGTCCCGCTGGGCATTCACTGCGCTGCAAGTAACAGTCACTGAATACATGGCAATATATGGCAAAATAGTGCTATCCAGTGGTGAACATTATTATCTGGTTTTTTATGTAGTCCTTTCACTGCTGGCGAGGGAAGTAACACGGCGTTTGCTTGTGCGATATTTACTACGCTGCGCGATTTACCAGGCGCAGGAACACACCCTATGGCCCGTTCATTTGAATTGTCCCGAAGGTGTCTTGTGGAATAACAAAGTTTAGTAGGTATGAGACCATGTCCCTTAAATTGCTTCTATTGGCTCTACGAGTGGTGCTATATATCTCTCCACGTTGTGTATGGTTGAGTGTTTGGGGTGGTATGTAGGTTAATAGGTACACTACATTCTATGCAGCAATCTATACTGCTCACGTCATGTTTTTTACATTTCTCTGCACCAGAGAAAATCCCAGAGCAGAACCTCCGCACCCCAACATCCAGAACCTCTCAGTTACTGAGAAGATGACTTTTAAATAACTTGTCCACATATATGCTCGATAGGGGTTAGCTGCAACCCAACAGCCAATGGGAAGCTGTGGTATCATCGGCAGATTGATGGGTGACACCATGGTCAAGGTTGAACTGAGTTCACTGACACTTATTCTCTCAGTAACTGGTGGGTTTATCTCCCACTGGCAGAGGATAGTAAAATGCATTGCTGGTCATATAGTCGTTAAAGAGTTAAATGAATGTAATGCATAGGTAATTTAAACCCTCTGTTTGCATCTACTTAAGAAATAGAACAAAGTAGGAACTCAAACCCTAGATTTTATACGCACTTCGATTTGAGAAGGTTAGGTTCCTGAAGGACGTGAGCAGAGGAGCCTCGGGGAGAGGAGATAGACCCATAAAGTAGTGGAACAGACCAGGCCCCCCTTTATTTATTATGTTGTAGAGAGAGACAGTGCCCTTTAAGTTAGGGTCCCAGAACTAGGCTAACGAATAATACACGTATGGATGAGCTGTAAATGTCCCGAGTCTGTATTTTCAGGCACTATTGCGCTAGCAACGATATTGGGTTTTAATAACAAAATGGTACAGAGGAGAAAAAAAGTGACATGCATTTCATACCTCTTACATGAAGCTAAAGAAGTATAAGTTCTCTCTGTGCTCACTTGCATGCGCAGAACTGGAGCATCGAGTCTGTGTTCGACTGATCCTGGTCATTGCTTGAATATCTCAAGGGAATTGAAAAGATAATAAAATATGGGGGGGGGGGGGGGGGAGGGATGAAGAAAGCAAACTGACTATTTCCAAGTGTGTGATGCTGCCCAGAAATAAAGTGAAGTACTTATTTGGACCACTTGATGGTGCCATTGCTACATTAAATGCTCCGAGAAAAGTTCCACACAACATATCTCTCCATGGGGACGCTGCTATAACAGGTATCTCTCCATGGGGACGCTGCTATAACAGGTATCTCTCCATGGGGACGATGCTATAACAGGTATCTCTCCATGGGGAAGATGCTATAACAGGTATCTCTCCATGGGGACGATGCTATAACAGGTATCTCTCCATGGGGACGCTGCTATAACAGGTATCTCTCCATGGGGACGATGCTATAACAGGTATCTCTCCATGGGGACGATGCTATAACAGGTATCTCTCTATGGGCACGATGCTATAACAGGTATCTCTCCATGGGGACGATGCTATAACAGGTATCTCTCCATGGGGACGCTGCTATAACAGGTATCTCTCCATGGGGACGCTGCTATAACAGGTATCTCTCCATGGGGACGATGCTATAACAGGTATCTCTCCATGGGGAAGATGCTATAACAGGTATCTCTCCATGGGGACGATGCTATAACAGGTATCTCTCTATGGGCACGATGCTATAACAGGTATCTCTCCATGGGGACGATGCTATAACAGGTATCTCTCCATGGGGACGATGCTATAACAGGTATCTCTCCATGGGGACGATGCTATAACAGGTATCTCTCCATGGGGACGATGCTATAACAGGTATCTCTCCATGGGGACGATGCTATAACAGGTATCTCTCCATGGGGACGATGCTATAACAGGTATCTCTCCATGGGGACGATGCTATAACAGGTATCTCTCCATGGGGACGATGCTATAACAGGTATCTCTCCATGGGGACGATGCTATAACAGGTATCTCTCCATGGAGACGATGCTATAACAGGTATCTCTCCATGGGGACGATGCTATAACAGATACTGTATCTCCATGGGGACGATGCTATAACAGGTACTGTATCTCCATGGGGACGATGCTATAACAGGTATTTCTCCATGGGGACGATGCTATAACAGGTATCTCCATGGGGACGATGCTATAACAGGTATCTCTCCATGTGGACGATGCTATAACAGGTATCTCTCCATGGGGACGATGCTATAACAGGTATCTCTCCATGAGGGCGATGCTATACCAGGTATCTCTCCATGGGGACGATGCTATAACAGGTATCTCTCCATGGGGACGATGCTATAACAGGTATCTCTCCATGGGGACGATGCTATAACAGGTATCTCTCCATGAGGGCGATGCTATAACAGGTATCTCTCCATGGGGACGATGCTATAACAGGTATCTCCATGGGGACGATGCTATAACAGGTATCTCTCCATGGGGACGATGCTATAACAGGTATCTCTCCATGGGGAAGATGCTATAACAGGTATCTCTCCATGGGGACGATGCTATAACAGGTATCTCTCTATGGGCACGATGCTATAACAGGTATCTCTCCATGGGGACGATGCTATAACAGGTATCTCTCCATGGGGACGCTGCTATAACAGGTATCTCTCCATGGGGACGCTGCTATAACAGGTATCTCTCCATGGGGACGATGCTATAACAGGTATCTCTCCATGGGGAAGATGCTATAACAGGTATCTCTCCATGGGGACGATGCTATAACAGGTATCTCTCTATGGGCACGATGCTATAACAGGTATCTCTCCATGGGGACGATGCTATAACAGGTATCTCTCCATGGGGACGATGCTATAACAGGTATCTCTCCATGGGGACGATGCTATAACAGGTATCTCTCCATGGGGACGATGCTATAACAGGTATCTCTCCATGGGGACGATGCTATAACAGGTATCTCTCCATGGGGACGATGCTATAACAGGTATCTCTCCATGGGGACGATGCTATAACAGGTATCTCTCCATGGGGACGATGCTATAACAGGTATCTCTCCATGGGGACGATGCTATAACAGGTATCTCTCCATGGAGACGATGCTATAACAGGTATCTCTCCATGGGGACGATGCTATAACAGATACTGTATCTCCATGGGGACGATGCTATAACAGGTACTGTATCTCCATGGGGACGATGCTATAACAGGTATTTCTCCATGGGGACGATGCTATAACAGGTATCTCCATGGGGACGATGCTATAACAGGTATCTCTCCATGTGGACGATGCTATAACAGGTATCTCTCCATGGGGACGATGCTATAACAGGTATCTCTCCATGAGGGCGATGCTATACCAGGTATCTCTCCATGGGGACGATGCTATAACAGGTATCTCTCCATGGGGACGATGCTATAACAGGTATCTCTCCATGGGGACGATGCTATAACAGGTATCTCTCCATGAGGGCGATGCTATAACAGGTATCTCTCCATGGGGACGATGCTATAACAGGTATCTCCATGGGGACGATGCTATAACAGGTATCTCTCCATGGGGACGATGCTATAACAGGTATCTCTCCATGAGGGCGTTGCTATAACAGGTATCTCTCCATGGGGACGATGCTATAACAGGTATCTCTCCATGAGGGCGATGCTATAACAGGTATCTCTCCATGGGGACGATGCTATAACAGGTATCTCTCCATGAGGGTGATGCTATAACAGGTATCTCTCCATGGGGACGATGCTATAACAGGTATCTCTCCATGGGGACGATGCTATAACAGGTATCTCTCCATGGGGACGATGCTATAACAGGTATCTCTCCATGGGGACGATGCTATAACAGGTATCTCTCCATGGGGACGCTGCTATAACAGGTACTGTATCTCCATGGGGACGATGCTATAACAGGTATCTCTCCATGGGGACGATGCTATAACAGGTATCTCTCCATGGGGACGATGCTATAACAGGTATCTCTCCATGTGGACGATGCTATAACAGGTATCTCTCCATGGGGACGATGCTATAACAGGTATCTCTCCATGGGGACGATGCTATAACAGGTATCTCTCCATGGGGATGATGCTATAACAGGTATCTCCATGAGGACGATGCTATAACAGGTATCTCTCCATGGGGACGATGCTATAACAGGTATCTCCATGGGGACGATGCTATAACAGGTATCTCCATGGGGACTATGCTATAACAGGTATCTCCATGGGGACGATGCTATAACAGGTATCTCCATGAGGACGCTGCTATAACAGGTATCTCTCCATGGGGACGATGCTATAACAGGTATCTCTCCATGGGGACGATGCTATAACAGGTATCTCTCCATGAGGACGATGCTATAACAGGTATCTCTCCATGGGGACGATGCTATAACAGGTATCTCTCCATGGGGACGATGCTATAACAGGTATCTCCATGAGGGCGATGCTATAACAGGTATCTCTCCATGAGGACGATGCTATAACAGGTATCTCTCCATGGGGACGATGCTATAACAGGTATCTCCATGGGGACGATGCTATAACAGGTATCTCCATGGGGACGATGCTATAACAGGTATCTCCATGGGGACGATGCTATAACAGGTATCTCTCCATGGGGACGATGCTATAACAGGTATCTCTCCATGTGTTTTCTCTCTCCGCTTATTGTATAGATAAGGGATGCTCAACTCCAGTTCTCAAGCCTCCCCCCAATAGGTTAGGTTTTCAGGATATCCCTGCTTCAGCACAGGTGGCTCAATCAGGGAGGGGGGATTGAGGACTGGAGTTGAGCCCCCCTGATAAAGATGGGGGGAGGGGGAGGTTGAGAGATATATACACTGTAAGTCAACAAGCACTCTACTACATAGGATGCGCTCTCTCTGTTCCCCTAATTTTTTAGGTGAAAAAATTCTAGTGAACAATTGAGCATACCATAGACCAGGGATTCCCAACTCCAGTGCTCAAGGACCGCTAACAGCCCAGGATTTAAGGATACCCCCTGCTTCAGCACAGGTGTGGGGCCGTATTTACTATGTTGTGCTAAATGTCTTATGGAGTAGCAACGCTTAGAAAATATGGGCCCATGTGACGCAATTTCATGCCAGACACATGTACAGCAAGACCCCGCTTTTTGGCGATCCGCTGATACGGCGGCACCAAGAAGGGGGCTGCCATGTCTGCCCAGAGGTCGCGAATGCGCAGAACGGGCTGTTTCCGGAGGAGCGCATGCGCAGAACGTAGGTTGCATGCGCAGAACGTAGGTTGCATGCGCAGAACGTAGGTTGCGTGCGCAGAACATAGGTCGCGCATGCGTACAAGGGGGAAAATGCCGGTTTGCGCATGCACACAACTGAAAATGGCCGGTTCTGCTTTCCGGCGATTTTCACTATACGGCGGGCCCTTAGAACGGAACCCGCCGTGGGCTCGGGGCCCGGAGGTACTACAATTGAACACCTTGTTGTATTGGTAGCCCGCAATTCCACTTCTTTCTTAACACCTTTTCTGATTCAAATTGTAGATATGCAAAACTGTCCTAAAATGCATTGCAACCATTTAAGCATCCCCCCCCCCCCCCCCCCGAATCCCTAAGATTTCAGTGAAATACTGGGTGGCAGCGAGCGAACATTAATGTTTGGCGAGGGGTCTGTGATCTGCGCAGGAGCCGCGGCTTCTTCGTAACTGAAAACGACCCCAAAAAGGTTCGCCAACCTCCTGCGCAAAGGCCGGCACCTCTCATCTCTCGCTGAAAAGACCCTGACGGCAAAACGTTCACTTTATTTGATGCCTGTGTAACAACGAGTTACGCCGCGATTACAGCGCAGGCGGGGACGCAAGGAGTCGCGTGATTCTGATAGGCGATGGGGGGGCAGGGGGGGCGTGGCCGTGACATCACCAGGCTGGTTCACCCTCATTGGCTGAATCGCTCACGTGATGGCGGCAAAAAATCAAACTTCTGCCGCGCCATTGCGGTTCCCCGCGAAGTCACGCGCACGATTGCCGGCCTGATAGAGGTGTTATATTTTGCTGGCACCGAGCCTCGGGCTGCATGTATTTTCTTTGGGCGTGTATTATTCTAATCTTATTTTGGATCATTCATGTTCCAGACATCCTGCTATCATCAGCCAAACATCACAGCGCGAAATAGAACGCGGGGTCAACAGTCCTCATGCACGTCTGACGTTATACAGAGGGTAGGTAATGACTGCACACATATGTACGTCTGACGTTATACAGATGTTAGGTAATGACTGCACACATATGTACATGAAACGTTATACAGAGGGTAGGTAATGACTGCACACATATGTACGTGTAACGTTATACAGAGGGTAGGTAGTGACTGCGCACATATGTACGTCTGACGTTATACAGAGGGTAGGTAATGACTGCACACATATGTACGTCTGACGTTATACAGAGGTTAGGTAATGACTGCACACATATGTACATGTAACGTTATACAGAGGGTAGGTAATGACTGCACACATATGTACGTGTAACGTTATACAGAGGGTAGGTAATGACTGCACACATATGTACGTGTAACGTTATACAGAGGGTAGGTAATGACTGCACACATATGTACGTGTAACGTTATACAGAGGGTAGGTAATGACTGCACACATATGTACGTCTGACGTTATACAGAGGGTAGGTAATGACTGCGCACATATGTACGTGTAACGTTATACAGAGGGTAGGTAATGACTGCACACATATGTACGTGTAACGTTATACAGAGGGTAGGTAATGACTGCACACATATGTACGTGTAACGTTATACAGAGGGTAGGTAATGACTGCACACATATGTACGTGTAACGTTATACAGAGGGTAGGTAATGACTGCACACATATGTACGTGTAACGTTATACAGAGGGTAGGTAATGACTGCACACATATGTACGTGTAACGTTATACAGAGGGTAGGTAGTGACTGCGCACATATGTACGTGTAACGTTATACAGAGGGTAGGTAATGACTGCACACATATGTACGTGTAACGTTATACAGAGGGTAGGTAATGACTGCACACATATGTACGTGTGACGTTATACAGAGGGTAGGTAATGACTGCACACATATGTACGTGTAACGTTATACAGAGGGTAGGTAATGACTGCGCACATATGTACGTGTAACGTTATACAGAGGGTAGGTAATGACTGCACACATATGTACGTGTGACGTTATACAGAGGGTAGGTAATGACTGCACACATATGTACGTGTGACGTTATACAGAGGGTAGGTAATGACTGCATATTGCAAATTATTGGGTTATTGTGAAGACATTGAACTTAGTCCACAGGGGCCACCACCAGACCAGCTTTTATGGATATCCCTGCTTCAGCACAGGTGGCTCAATCAGTGGCGCAGTCTTCGAAATATTGCTCCTGATGATTAAATTCCAGTCGTAACCACTTCACGCTGCCGTTTTGGCCACGTCTGTGGCTCAGATTTACACGACAGTGCAGCGAGTGACGCGTGATGATGCAAATTAGTATCTAATGCAGGGGTGTGCAAACATTTTAGTCTGCGCCCCCCTGCCTGCTCGGGCCCCCCTGTCTGCTCTCCTCCCACTGCTCACCCCCCCCCCCCGCCTTCTCCTCTCTTACCTTTTGTCTGACGTCAATGACATTTGACGTTGCTATGGCGATGCTTTGGGGAAGAGCACAGGGCATCTGTAAGTGCCGCGCCCCTAAGTTTGTGCACCCCTGCACTAGTGGGTACCCCAGTTAATGAGGTCCGTCACCGTCTGTGAGACCCAACAGTTAATAGCAGCTTTCTATGAGTATGTTACTGGCTATACATGTTAACCCACGCTGTGCTGAAAAGCTGCGTTTACAGTAACCGTGATGGCGGGCGCGTTGTGTACAACAAACCTCAATCCTCTGAGGCCCCCACAGTGCGCGCGACCGCGTTTCGGAAAGACAAAAATGTTGCCTTTTCATACGACGACTGTGTCAAGGCCGCGTCGTGCGAGCGGTTCAGCCAATGAGAGCGAACCGGCTGCGTGATGTCACGGCCAAGCCTGCCCATCGCCTGAACCACTATGTTTAGCAATCGCTCGAGCACGTCGCTCCTGTTACGCCATGAGCTCCGTCACGCCATGAGCTCCGTCACGCCATGAGCTCCGTCACGCGCGCGGCTACAGTAAGGCCGTGATTATACCTGAAATCACCCGGCGGAGGCGCGTGGCGCGGAAGCGCGTGGCGCGGAGGCGCGTGGCGCGGAGGCGCGTGGCGCGGTGTCGCGCGGCCGAAAAACAAATTGCATGACTACAATTAAAATAAACATACCAACCGCGACGGCCGCGCAGCGCCGAACTGCAACGCGGACGACTGGTGAGGAGACTTGGAAATTTGTTCTCTGCGGCCGCGTCACATGAGTGGTTCAGCCAATCAGGGCGAACCGCTCACGGCCACGCCTCCGCCACGCCTCTTTGTCTCCTCTCCTTGATCAAGATGCAGCTTGGCGGCCGCGTGAGGGTGATGTCACCGGATAGCGCTGCCGCCCTGCAGCTCGTGTATAATCGTAGCCTAAGCGAGGCCTCATACGGCAGGCAGAAGCTTATAAGGGTTCCATGTTTAAATGGATAAGAAGCAAAAAGTGACGCTGGGTGCTCATTTGCATGTCATGACCCAGAATCCTTGGCTGCAGAGGAAGCATTGTATGCTAAGAGATATGATGGGGAAAGGCAGGGCTGTGGCCCTGTCTGAGACGTGAATGTGCCCCACGGGGCATTTTTATTTGCCCCACGGTGGAAGGTTTTTGTCACTTTTCTCCTCGCTATAACTTACTTTGTGTACCGTACCCGGTATGAAACAAAGAGAATATTTGTAAATGTATTTACAATTTTTTAATATCCAAATATTCAAAAATGTCGGGAAGCAGGGGGTCCCCGGAGCTGAAAATATGGGGTAAAAACGGCGTGGATTGCTCCGTTAAAGCGGCTTAACGTAGCCTCGGGGATCTATTCCAGCATTGTCCAGCATAGCGCAAGTACGGCTCCACGTGGCGGACTTCCATTTCTGACGCTCGTAGGGTTAGGGGGCGGCCCTCTGCCCCCAGCGTAGTGACATCACGGCGGCATGTGATGCCGCCTTGTCATGGCAGCGCGTCGTCGCGTGAGACGTTGTGACGTCATTTGATGCCACGTTGACGTGGCAACGCGGCATCACGTTACCTTGTGGCGTCATTTGACGTGGAGGGGGCCGCTCCGGATAAGGTAAAGCCCTCTAACACACACACATTTTCTCCCCAAAAATTGCCAAGCCCCCCTCCCCCCCCCCCCTTGCCGCTCTAGGTTATGGACTTCTCAGCCCAATGGGACATCCACCACCGGAGACTCAGTGACCCTATGACCGTGGAACCCTCCTGGGCGTTGTGCAGTTTAAATCCCACCTCACGTGGCTCCTGAAATAACAGAGACCCTGACCGTGAGAGCTTCGAACTGCGCCACTTTCATATCCCCGGCGTGCCGCGTCTCCCGCCTCGCGGATTTCCCCGGCCGAGTCTCCTTCTGCTTAGCATTTCAGAAAGTGGAAGGTCTCCTCCCGGGACCCGGGCGTCCGGTGTAACTGACGTACAGGGAGCCCGGGACTCAGCACATATTCCGTGACTAAATATGGCAATGCAGAGCAGTGTTTTATCAGAGCCGGGGAGAGTGTGACAGCTGGGCCCGGCAGCACCGACCCCGTACCACTGAGCCCACTTACACAGCCTGTTCCTGCAGCACTCTGCGGAGACAAACCCAGCCCCTTCCCATCTTCTTTTAATCCAACACAGATTGCGTTTGTACATTGTTCTGTTTATATACGGATAATGCGGCGTTTAAAGGATTTTTACGTTTTTTTATTTTCAGATTTTTTATATATATATATATGATTGAAGCGGGGGGTCTCCAGAGCTGATCCCCGTTAAGCTCAGCTCCAGGGACCCCCTGTTTCCAGAGATACTAGGGGGCGCCGGTATCTCCTGCAGGTTTAAAGCTCTCGTGTCACATGGGCAAATAGGAAGCCTCTCTGGATGACATCACAGCTTCCTATTGGCCCGCAGGTCACGGGAGCTGAACATACACAATATACACTATTGGAGGGAATATTCAATACCAGCTTTGGAAAGGATCCTCTTTATTCACAGACCCCATTGTAAATTATATTGTGGGCAACACAGGAGGCTTGTTAATGCTGGGACTAGGTTACCTGTACCCCGTCTAACAGATCCGGGTTTACGCAGTGGATCATGAGTGGCCAACTCCAGTCCTCACAGGCCACCAACAGGCCAGGTTTTCAGGATATCCCTGCTTCAGCACAGGTGGCTCAATCAGATGCTCAGTAAGACTGGGCCACTGATTGAGACACCTGTGCTGAATCTGGGATTATTGAGCCACCTGTGCTGAATCTGGGATTATTGAGCCACCTGTGCTGAAGCAGGGATATCCTGAAAACCTTACTAGTTGGGGGGGGAGGGCCTGAGGACTGGATTTGAGAACCCCCGCCACTACCCCACTTCCACTTTAGGCGGCCATGTTGCATATCCTGGGAAACAGAATCTTCGCCGATCGATCACGGGAGAGAAGATTGATCGGCAGCTTAGATAACGACACTGGCGTAAAGGGCAGGAACTGCTGCATTTATTCAAACAAGACATAAGTCAGCTAAGAGTACGGGGAACAGATGTCCCGGTTTAGCCGGGACAGTCCCGGTTATTAATGAGCCAGTGTCCTCCCGGTTTGGGAGGGTAGGAGGGCAGCGGGAGTTGCAGGAGAGCAGAGGATGCCGGTGCTGCGGTGCTGCGGTGCTGCGGTGCTGATCAGAGAACAGCTGTAGCCGGCAGGAGGGAGGAGAGCAAGCCTGTCTGGCTGCTTAACCACTGGATGGGGGAGAGTGAGAGACAGAGAGAGAAGTTGGGGAGAGAGAGAAGATGGGGTGAGATAGAGGATGCAGGTGAGATAGAGGATGGGGGAGAGGGAGGAGAGGGGATGAGGGGTGGAGAGAGAGTGAGGATGAGGGGGAGAGGGAGGATGCAGGGGGAGAGGCAAGAGAGAGGATGAGGGGTGGAGAGCGAGAGAGAGATAGTGAGTGAGGATGAGGGGGAGAGGGAGGGTGCAGGGGGAGAGGCAGGAGAGAGGATGGGGGAGGGAGTGAGGATGAAGAAGAGAAGGAGAATGAGGATGCAGGGGGACAGAGAGAGGGAGAGGATGGTGGGAGAGAGGGAGAGTGAGGATGGGGGGGAGAGAGGAGAGAGGATGGGGGGAGAGAGTGAGGATAAGTAGGAGAGGAAGAGTGAAGATGCAGGGGGAGAGAGAGGGAGAGGATGGGGGAGAGGGAGAGTGAGGATGGGGAGAGGGAGGAGAGAGGATGGGGGGGAGAGAGTGAGGATGAGCGGGTGAGGGAGGATGCAGGGGCAGAGAGCGGGAGAGGATGGGGGGAGGGAGGATGGGGGGAGAGTGTGAGAATGAGGGGGAGAGGGAGGGAGACAATGGGGAGAGGGAGAGTGAGGATGGGGGGAGAGAGAGTGTGAGAATGAGAGGGAGAGGGAGGATTCAGGGGAGAGAGAGGGAAAGGATGGGGGGGAGGGAGAGGATGGGGGAGAAGGAGATCCTTTGTTGCCAATACACCCAGCAGGTTGAGCTACTGTATAATCTGTAACAATAGATAATGTTACCTTGGTAATATCAGGATACATTGTAGCTGCTGTGCTGAGATACAATGACTGAAGGATTGATTGAAACTGAAAGGCGGCCATTCTGTTAGGCACACACTCAGGATTGTGACAGATTTATAACAGAAGCACCAAACGATTGCAGCTCAGGTAAGAAAACAGAATGTTACATTGTCACATAACTTCATATACAAATAATGAGGGGGGAGGGGGAAGGGGGACTGCGCTTTAAATGAAACAACCTGACACTAACAGAGGTAAAAGAGGAGGCGTGTGTGAGACTGCTCTCCAAGGAGAGAGAGAGTAAGAGACAGCAGCAGAAACACACAGAGAAAGAGAGAGGAGAAGAGCCCACAGCAGGAGACATCCAGATAGGTGCCGGGCTGTTAAAGTGTAACCGGATAAGAGACCGCCGGGGGGCCCTTTCCTGCAGCTTACCGGTATCCTTTGTGTACTACACGCACGCACCACCAATGTCTCACCCCTACTGTACACGCCATTTTGAGATAAGAGCTCCAATGCATTGCTAATATTGTCCTATGTGGCTTCCACATTGGATTCTGGGACAATGGTGCAGCGTCCTTATTTATTGAGTATTACGTATACATATACATATGGCATAAGGAATCCCCACCCTTCTCCAGTATGATGCACCGTTTCGGGCCACACTCCGTCCTTTTTCAGGCTCTATATATAGTGTTAAGTATAGAGTGTAGGGAGTAAGGGACCCCGGGTTAACGTTGTCCAGGGGTCATAACTCACTGGATAATCACCGGATAATATATATACAAGTCTTGTCTGGTTTTATTCAAGGGGTCCAATTATGGGGTAATAAGGGAGGATGGACTCAGGCCCCCCACCCTCCAATACCACATATAGGACTGTGGAAATAGAGGGGTTACACATAAGTGGATGGTTTTGCCCCATTTAAACCTCCCAGCTGTTCTCAAAGCTTTCCTCGAAGTCCTTGTTTCATTTGGGCCTGTATAAGTTATCCATGGGTTGAGCTACAACAGAACTGATAACTCTGCCCCAGCTCCATGAGTATGAATTAGAGTGTCTGATTATTCTTTCCCAAAATATAAAAACAGACCGGAAGGTAACATGGGAAAATAAAACAGCCCAGAGTGAGGAGCCATGCCCGGAGTGTGATGGAAGGTGTAAGTACTGCCAGCATGCAGTACGTCGGGACTCACGAAGTGCCAAGGCAGGGTATCGCAGCATCACCTCCCCGCGCTCGCTTCCGACTTACGTGACATTTTACGCGGTATCGCAGCGCGATATCCTGTATCTGAGTTACTGAGTTTCGCCTATTAAACTCCAGTGGGAGAAATGATGTAGAGTCCGGCATACTCAAGCATAGAACACTTTAGTGAAAGTCGTCTCCCACAATGCCTTGCGTCTGCCGCAATCCTGTGCTTGACGGCAGTTTCCAAAACCACCGCCAAGTGCAGGGAGAACGCGGCAGAAGTAAGGCATTGTGGGCCGTAACAGTGCAAGCCTCTGAGCCACCTGTGTTGAAGCTGAGTGGAGGATTGGCGTTGAGCGCGGTTCTATGGTACATGTAATTGTTCTAGTGTTACGCATTGTTGGGCGTTTGGGCCTAAACATGACAGGCTCATACAGACACATTACAGGCATACCCCGCATTAACGTACGCAATGGGACCGGAGCATGTATGTAAAGAGAAAATGTATTTAAAGTGAAGCACTCCCTTTTTCCCACTTATCGATGCATGTACTGTACTGTAATCGTCATATACGTGCATAACTGATATAAATAACGCATCTGTAACAGGCTCTATAGTCTCCCCGCTTGCGCACAGCTTCGGTACAGGTAGGGAGCCGGTATTGCTGTTCAGGACGTGCTGACAGGCGCATGCGTGAGCTGTCGTTTGCCTATTGAGCGATATGTCCTTACTCGCGAGTGTACTTAAAGTGAGTGTCCTTAAACCGGGGTATGCCTGTATATTGTGAAACTAATACTGGAAAGATAGGGAAGGCCAGACAAAGCGGAGTTCTTTCACTTGAAGTAAATTACCCAGATAATTTGTTTTAGAAGTTACGGGGGGGGGTTTACCTCCTACGTGTGACTGCCCCATTAATAAGATAAATAACATCGCTAACTAGATAGCCCAGATCATTCTAAACACTATATAACTAGATATATATTCCATTTTCACAAGGTACAAATTCATGCGTTGGTTTGGCTTCTTCCCATTAAAAAAAAAAAAAAAAAATCAACGTATTTTAAGACTGAACCAGCCGAGTATCCTTACATTTAGATAAAAGCCGGGCATTGATCGGACCTGCCCCATTATCTGGTCCTGCTCCTGCGTCTCCTTCCACTTTTAAGTTCAGTTCCAGGACCAGAACTTGACCTTTCTGCTGATGAAGTGCTGTGTTCGGATAACCATTTGTCTCACTCCTGGCACTGACATGCTGGAATTCGCTCCAACTTTCTGCTATCTCAGTGCAAAGTTGTTAGTGAGGCTGAAATTCAGCTTCCCACATATGTCACGTAACTTTTCCTCTCTCTTGGCAGCGGGTTAATCTATATACAGATGGTGCAAAGGCTCCGGCACCTGCTGACAATGCAGAATATCACAGATTTTTTCCATAGGATTCAATGGCTGTGATAACGCAGACGATCACATCTGTATGCGTGTGTGTACAGGTGTGTACAGGTGTGTACAGAGGTGCAAGTTATTCACCGCAGCTCAAATCGGGGGCAAAGGTTGCAATTTCTTTTTCACAAATCAATTAGCAAAAACGGCAAGCTTTGCGAAAATACTTCCCCAAGCGGGCACTGTAACCCAATGATTAACAGTAAGTCTGGGTGGGGCTCACCTTCAGGGTGAGTATTCTCCTTCCACGGGGGTCGGTGTTCCCCAGCATGTCGGCGTCGGCGAATGACCCGGTATCCGGAGTCGGTGGGTGGTGATGTCACCTCCTCAGCCATGCTATCGGCCGTGTGTTCAGCGCGCGGCTCTTCCCGGCTCTGCCGAGTCTCTGTTCTGTGCGGAGTGCAGTGAAGACACGGCCGATAGCCGAGCCGAGGAGGTGACACCGCCATCCACCGACTCTGGATACCGGGCGGAGGGCAAGCAACACTAAAATACTATATATAAAATACAAATACCGCTTGTGAGCTCATTCAGGTCAGACAGTGCAGAAAGGCAGCCTTCCTTTATGTGGTAGCATTCAATGCTTCCACTACCGCCAGGGATTCTGGGTAATGACATGCAGAAGAACACACAGTGTCACCTTTTTGCTTGAAATCCATTTTAACATGTATGTATATCTTTATCTATAAAGCGCCCGCTGTGTACTCAGCGCTTTACAACAGACAATACAGTACAGGCAATTATAATAAGTGCAACAAATAAAAATCAGACAATAGGAGAGGAAATCTCTGCCCCGGAGAGCTTACAATCTAAGTGGTGTGATGGGAGAGTTACAGAGACCGCAGGTGAGGGAGTAAGTGCAGTGGATGGCAGCGCTTGGCAGGAGTGACTGTGGGACAGTAGACATGAGTCCAGGCTGTTGCAGCGCTGCAATTAAGAGGTGGGCTTTCAGGTTAGTCTTAAAGGTAGGGAGAAGGTGCTCGGCCTATACTGAGTGTGAGTGAGTCCCATGGGTAGGGGGGGGGCAGTGAGGGGAAAGTGTTCAAGGCGAGAGAGGGCAGTAGCAGGGAAAGGGGTGGGACAGTTATGGGCAGAGTGCAGGAGACGAGCAGGGGCAGAACGAGAGATCTATGCTGATATTTCGGGAGGAGCAGATGAGGGGAGAACTTTAAAGGCAAGGAGAAGAACTTTGTGGGTTAGCGGACCCTTGATGGGAAGCCAGGAGAGGGACTGAAGGAGGAGATGAGCAGACACAGCACTGGGAGAAAGTGACATTATTCTAGCAGCAGCAGTTTGGATAGATAGCAAAGGAGAAAGTTGTGCGGCAGCGAGGCCTGTTAGCAGTATGTTACAGTAATCCAGGCGGGAGGGGATAAGGGCAGGCACTAGCGTTTTTTTTTTTTTGTAAAATATTTTTATTGGAAATTCTGCAGACTTGTACATACAGTATATTTTTAACATGCATTATGTAGCAGATTCTTATACATGTATCTCTTGATGTTCCATACAATATTTGTTTTGCATTATTTCCTTTTTATTTTTAATATAGTAACACTTGAAACTTCAACTCAACTTGTAAACATTTACTTGTACTATGTCAATCCGTTATATCATTTTACCTTCAGCTTATTCCCTCCTGATAGTATACCCCAGCCTTTGCTCCGTCTGTTTTGTACCTCTGACAGACTGACCAGGTTGGCACTAGCGTTTTAGCAGTAGTTAAAGGGTGGATCTCGGCAATATTACGAAGGGAAAAGCGCCATATTTTAGCCATGATGTGAATAGAGAAGTTAAAGGGCGAGGCAAATGTCACTTCTAGACAACGCGCTTTGGTAACAGGTCCCCGATAAGCTTATGCCTGCCGCATTACACAGCTTTTGTTTAGCACTGCCTGGTTTACAGAAGTACAGAGCCAAGAAACCCCACCGTAGCCAATCTCTACATTATATATAAAATAATAATGTATAATGATCAGTCTGCATGTAATACTTAGAGAGGAAATCCCGGGGAGCCAGTCAGAAAACAACCTTTAGTAAAGTGGTCTTACTAACTTCCATAAACAAATGTAACTATGCAAACAGCAGTATGTAACCGGGTAAATCTGACGATTGACCCACCAGGCGCTCAGAAATAAAGCAATGCTGCACAGTGATGTAACTGGAACTTAGGCTATGGTAAACCCCAAGCATGAAGACAATATATTGTGTGAAAAGTCTTTTCCAGCAACAGGCTCCCTAAGAGCACCATGTAGTTGGGATAAAAAGATTCACTTATCTGATTCAGGGGTAACTGGTTCCATGCCCGTAATGTCCTCCTGTGATGTAGCTTCTCCTGCAAACAGACCTTTTTCTGGAGCTGTGTGGATGTGGGGGCAAAGTGTGGCCCCCCCGCTTCCCAGCTTCACGATGGATCGAAAGCCTCTTCACCGCCAACCCTGCATCCGCTAACGCGGTGGGCGGTCACCTGACCGGCGGCCCTTGAGAGATATCCAGGTCACAGGAGAGAGAGATGCGCAGCTCGGCGTGCAGGCGGTAGAAAGCGGCAATAAGCAAATCCTCCTGAGGGGTGTGAAGACGCCGCACAGCCGCAATAATGGAGAAGGCTGATGGATGACTGGAAAAAGCTTTATTCACACAGAATGTGCAAGCGGATCCTCTTGACGCGTTTCAGCCCGTGGGGCCTTTGTCAAAGCAAAGATCTGGTTGCATTAACTTTGTAGTAAATTAATTTCTAAGTGAATGTTTTAGCCGCCACTGACTGGGGGAGTGCTTGTCAATCAAGTGTTTTCTTTGCCCTTTGCACACCATGTCCTTATCAGAGATCCAATAAAGATAAGGGGGGACAGTACAGGTTTGCCCGCGCAAACTCTTGTTCAACACACAGAGGAGAAAATTTCTCCCAAGACTCAGCGCAGCGTGTTTATGAAACAACTTTAAAAACTAGTTTACAATACTTACACAGGAGGCGTCAGATTTGCGTAAAAAGGCATCATGAGCCCAGATGTAACCCTTTAAACGCGTCATTGGTTTACATCAGTCCTAAAAAAGATTGCCCTTATGCCCTTATGCTTACTGTGCTTTAATTCTGACTTCTGCAACCTGACTCTGAGACGAAGCAACATTTACCAGCTCATCAGTTTACTGAGGTCTGAACACACCCTGATCATTCCTGAGTATCCAAGCGCAGCCAAATATATATATATATATATCCTTCCCAAGTCACATACTTTAAATACAGTACATGTGGTCATCAGTCTCCCAGCATGCACTTGTGCCTTGATATATTTCAGCATGGCTAATAAACCCTCATAAAGAGCTGAAGTGACGCGTGTCTCCGCCCTGTCCGAGCATTGCATCACACGTGAGGATGGGTACAGTGTGACTCCGCCCTGTCCGAGCATTGCGTCACACGTGAGGATGGGTACAGCGTGACTCCGCCCTGTCCGAGCATTGCATCACATGTGAGGATGGGTACAGTGTGACTCCGCCCTGTCCGAGCATTGCATCACACGTGAGGATGGGTACAGTGTGACTCCGCCCTGTCCGAGCATTGCATCACACGTGAGGATGGGTACAGTGTGACTCCGCCCTGTCCGAGCATTGCATCACACGTGAGGATGGGTACAGTGTGACTCCGCCCTGTCCGAGCATTGCATCACACGTGAGGATGGGTACAGTGTGACTCCGCCCTGTCCGAGCCTTGCGTCACACGTGAGGATGGGTACAGTGTGACTCCGCCCTGTCCGAGCATTGCATCACACGTGAGGATGGGTACAGTGTGACTCCGCCCTGTCCGAGCATTGCATCACACGTGAGGATGGGTACAGCGTGACTCCGCCCTGTCCGAGCATTGCGTCACACGTGAGGATGGGTACAGCGTGACTCCGCCCTGTCCGAGCATTGCATCACGCGTGAGGATGGGTACAGCGTGACTCCGCCCTGTCCGAGCATTGCATCACACGTGAGGATGGGTACAGCGTGACTCCGCCCTGTCCGAGCATTGCATCACACGTGAGGATGGGTACAGTGTGACTCCGCCCTGTCCGAGCATTGCATCACACGTGAGGATGGGTACAGTGTGACTCCGCCCTGTCCGAGCATTGCATCACATGTGAGGATGGGTACAGCGTGACTCCGCCCTGTCCGAGCATTGATTGCGTCACACGTGAGGATGGGTACAGTGTGACTCCGCCCTGTCCGAGCATTGCATCACGCGTGAGGATGGGTACAGCGTGACTCCGCCCTGTCCGAGCATTGATTGCGTCACACGTGAGGATGGGTACAGTGTGACTCCGCCCTGTCCGAGCATTGCATCACACGTGAGGATGGGTACAGTGTGACTCCGCCCTGTCCGAGCATTGCATCACACGTGAGGATGTGTACAGTGTGACTCCGCCCTGACCGAGCATTGCGTCACACGTGAGGATGGGTACAGCGTGACTCCGCACTGTCCGAGCATTGCATCACACGTGAGGATGGGTACAGCGTGACTCCGCCCTGTCCGAGCATTGCATCACACGTGAGGATGGGTACAGTGTGACTCCGCCCTGTCCGAGCATTGCATCACACGTGAGGATGGGTACAGTGTGACTCTGCCCTGTCCGAGCATTGCATCACACGTGAGGATGGGTACAGTGTGACTCCGCCCTGTCCGAGCATTGCATCACACGTGAGGATGGGTACAGCGTGACTCCGCCCTGTCCGAGCATTGCATCACATGTGAGGATGGGTACAGCGTGACTCCGCCCTGTCCGAGCATTGCATCACACGTGAGGATGGGTACAGTGTGACTCCGCCCTGTCCGAGCATTGCATCACACGTGAGGATGGGTACAGTGTGACTCCGCCCTGTCCGAGCATTGCGTCACACGTGAGGATTGGTACAGCGTGACTCCGCCCTGACCGAGCATTGCGTCACACGTGAGGATGGGTACAGCGTGACTCCGCCCTGTCCGAGCATTGCGTCACACGTGAGGATGGGTACAGCGTGACTCCGCCCTATCCGAGCATTGCGTCACACGTGAGGATGGGTACAGTGTGACTCCGCCCTGTCCGAGCATTGCGTCACACGTGAGGATGGGTACAGTGTGACTCCGCCCTGTCCGAGCATTGCGTCACACGTGAGGATGGGTACAGTGTGACTCCGCCCTGTCCGAGCATTGCGTCACACGTGAGGATGGGTACAGTGTGACTCCGCCCTGTCCGAGCATTGCATCACACGTGAGGATGGGTACAGCGTGACTCCGCCCTGTCCGAGCATTGCGTCACACGTGAGGATGGGTACAGCGTGACTCCGCCCTGTCCGAGCATTGCGTCACACGTGAGGATGGGTACAGCGTGACTCCGCCCTGTCCGAGCATTGCGTCACACGTGAGGATGGGCACAGCGTGACTCCGCCCTGTCCGAGCATTGCATCACGCGTGAGGATGGGTACAGCGTGACCCCGCCCTGTCCGAGCATTGCATCACGCGTGAGGATGGGTACAGTGTGACTCCGCCCTGTCCGAGCATTGCATCACACGTGAGGATGGGTACAGCGTGACTCCGCCCTGTCCGCGCATTGCGTCACACGTGAGGATGGGCACAGTGTGACTCCGCCCTGTCCGAGCATTGCGTCACACGTGAGGATGGGTACAGTGTGACTCCGCCCTGTCCGAGCATTGCGTCACACGTGAGGATGGGTACAGTGTGACTCCGCCCTGTCCGAGCCTTGCGTCACACGTGAGGATGGGTACAGTGTGACTCCGCCCTGTCCGAGCATTGCGTCACGCGTGAGGATGGGTACAGCGTGACTCCGCCCTGACCGAGCATTGCATCACGCGTGAGGATGGGTACAGCGTGACCCCGCCCTGTCCGAGCATTGCATCACACGTGAGGATGGGTACAGTGTGACTCCGCCCTGTCCGAGCATTGCATCACACGTGAGGATGGGTACAGTGTGACTCCGCCCTGTCCGAGCATTGCATCACACGTGAGGATGGGTACAGAGTGACTCCGCCCTCTCCGAGCATTGCATCACACGTGAGGATGGGCACAGCGTGACTCCGCCCTGTCCGAGCATTGCATCACACGTGAGGATGGGTACAGCGTGACCCCGCCCTGTCCGAGCATTGCGTCACACGTGAGGATGGGTACAGCGTCACTCCGCCCTGTCCGAGCATTGCATCACACGTGAGGATGGGTACAGTGTGACTCCGCCCTGTCCGAGCATTGCATCACACGTGAGGATGGGTACAGCGTGACTCGGCCCTGACCGAACATTGCGTCACACGTGAGGATGGGTACAGCGTGACTCCGCCCTGTCCGAGCATTGCGTCACACGTGAGGATGGGTACAGTGTGACTCCGCCCTGTCCGAGCATTGTATCACACGTGAGGATGGGTACAGTGTGACTCCGCCCTGTCCGAGCATTGCATCACACGTGAGGATGGGTACAGCGTGACCCCGCCCTGTCCGAGCATTGCATCACACGTGAGGATGGGTACAGTGTGACTCCGCCCTGTCCGAGCATTGCATCACACGTGAGGATGGGTACAGCGTGACCCCGCCCTGTCCGAGCATTGCGTCACACGTGAGGATGGGCACAGTGTGACTCCGCCCTGTCCGAGCATTGCGTCACACGTGAGGATGGGTACAGTGTGACTCCGCCCTGTCCGAGCATTGCGTCACACGTGAGGATGGGTACAGTGTGACTCCGCCCTGTCCGAGCCTTGCATCACACGTGAGGATGGGTACAGCGTGACTCCGCCCTGTCCGAGCATTGCGTCACACGTGAGGATGGGTACAGCATGACCCCGCCCTGTCCGAGCATTGCATCACACGTGAGGATGGGTACAGTGTGACTCCGCCCTGTCCGAGCATTGCATCACACGTGAGGATGGGTACAGTGTGACTCCGCCCTGTCCGAGCATTGCATCACACGTGAGGATGGGTACAGCGTGACCCCGCCCTGTCCGAGCATTGCATCACACGTGAGGATGGGTACAGTGTGACTCCGCCCTGTCCGAGCATTGCATCACACGTGAGGATGGGTACAGCGTGACTCCGCCCTGTCCGAGCATTGCATCACGCGTGAGGATGGGTAGTGTGACTCCGCCCTGTCCGAGCATTGCATCACACGTGAGGATGGGTACAGCGTGACCCCGCCCTGTCCGAGCATTGCATCACACGTGAGGATGGGTACAGTGTGACTCCGCCCTGTCCGAGCATTGCATCACACGTGAGGATGGGTACAGTGTGACTCCGCCCTGTCCGAGCATTGCAACACACGTGAGGATGGGTACAGTGTGACTCCGCCCTATCCGAGCATTGCATCACCCGTGAGGATGGGTACAGCGTGACTCCGCCCTGACCGAGCATTGCATCACGCGTGAGGATGGGTACAGCGTGACCCCGCCCTGTCCGAGCATTGTGTCACACGTGAGGATGGGTACAGCGTGACTCCGCCCTGTCCGAGCATTGCGTCACACGTGAGGATGGGTATAGTGTGACTCCGCCCTGTCCGAGCATTGCATCACGCGTGAGGATGGGTATAGTGTGACTCCGCCCTGTCCGAGCATTGCATCACGCGTGAGGATGGGTACAGCGTGACTCCGCACTGTCCGAGCATTGCGTCACGCGTGAGGATGGGTATTATTTATTTATAAAATATTTTACCAGGAAGTAATACATTGAGAGTTACCTCTCGTTTTCAAGTATGTCCTGGGCACAGAGTAAAACAAATAATACATGGTTACAAATACAGTTACATAAATGAACAAGGTATACATTTATATACAAGACATTGCATGCACAGTTAAAGAAAATATATATTATGAGCGTATGAAACAGTTACAGACCAGATTAAAGTGTGAGACAGCCTTAGATTTGAAAGAACTTAAGCTGGTGGTGGATATGAGAGTCTCTGGTAGGTTGTTCCAGTTTTGGGGTGCACGGAAGGAGAAGGAGGAACGTCCGGATACTTTGTTGAGTCTTGGGACCATGAATAGTCTTTTGGAGTCTGATCTCAGGTGATAGGTACTGCATGTGGTAGGGGTGAGGAGCTTGTTCAGGTAGCTGGGTAGCTTGCCCAGAAAGTATTTGAGGGTGAGACAGGAAAGGTGAACTTTGCGCCTAGACTCTAGTGATGACCAATCTAGTTCTTTGAGCATTTCGCAGTGATGTGTGTTGTAGTTGCATTGGAGAACAAAACGACAAATTGAATTGTAGAGGGTGTCAAGTTTGCTAAGGTGGGTTTGAGGAGCCGAGCCATATACTATGTCTCCATAGTCAATAATTGGCATTAGCATCTGCTGTGCAATACGCTTTCTGACCAGGAGACTTAGGGAGGATTTGTTCCTGTAAAGTACCCCTAGTTTGGCATAGGTCTTTGTTGTCAGGGTATCAATGTGCATCCCGAATGTTAAGTGGGAGTCAAACCATAAGCCCAGGTATTTAAAACTAGTGACAGGTGTTAGGGTGGTTTTAGCGTTGGTTCTAATCAGGAGCTCAGTCACTGGAAGCTTTACAAATTTAGTCTTGGTCCCAAATACCATTGTTACAGTCTTGTCAGTGTTTAAAAACAGTTTGTTTTGGGAAATCCAGTTTTCGAGTCTCAAAAAGTCAGACTGAAGTATGTGTTGAAGGTCAGAGAGGCTATGGCTGTGTGCATACAGGATTGTGTCATCTGCATACATGTGTATTGAGGCTTCCTTACAAGCTGTGGGAAGATCATTAATGAACACTGAGAAGAGTAGGGGCCTCAGAACAGAGCCTTGCGGGACACCACAGGTGATATCCAGGGGGTTGGAGTTAGAGCCTGAGATGGACACATGTTGGGATCTTCCTGATAGGTAGGACTGAAACCAGTTTAAAGCATGTTTCCCTATTCCAGAGCTCTGGAGTTTGTTAAGCAGGATAGCATGATCAACTGTGTCAAAAGCCTTTGCAAAATCTAGGAATACTGCACCAGTGAGTTGTCCCCGTTCCATTCCACACTGGATTTCATTGCAAACTTTTAGCAGGGTAGTTACGGTGGAGTGTTTGGGACGAAACCCAGACTGGAATTGGCTAGGGAAATTTGTCTTGGTGTAGAACTCGCTTAATTGGGAGTGGACACATTTTTCCATAACTTTGGATAGAATTGGGAGAAGTGAGATTGGCCTGTAGTTTGAGACAGTGTTTTTGTCCCCACTTTTGAAGATTGGGACAACTCTGGCAGTTTTCCAGGTCTTAGGGATATGGCCTGCAGACAGGATAGAGTTGACTATGGACGCAATTGGTTTGGCAATGGCTGGGGCACCAAGTCGTAGGAACCTAGATTGTAGTAAGTCGGGTCCACATTGGCTGCTTAGTTTTAGTTTGAGGAGCGCTTGTGTAATCTCCTCTTCAGATACTGGGCTAAATTGAAAATTGTGGGCAGTGTTGGGAGGGGGTGGGACTATAGGGGTACTCCCAGGATGAGATTCAGGTTTGGGGTTTGTGCTGCGTTTCGCTAATAAGTTAGTGGCACACCCCACAAAGTAATCATTGAATGCATTTGCAATGTCAGTGGGGTTTGTCAGAGTAATATCCCCCTTAGTGATATTACTTGGTTGTTGATGGTTAGGAGGCTGGAATATATTGTTGATAACCTTCCAGAAATTAGCTGGGTTTGATGTATTCTGGAGGAGATTGTCAGAGTAATATTGTGCTTTTGCATGCCTTGTTTGCCTTGTGCACACGTTCCGCAGGCATCTGTAGTGATTGAGATCCTTGGTAGTGCCAGTTACTTTGTAGCTTTTCCACAAGGCATCCCTGAACTGGTAGAGTGCTATAAGGTCAGGTGTAACCCATGGAAGGTGGGCCCCCCGTACCCTTATTTTGCGTAGTGGAGCATGGGTATCGCAGAGTTTTAAGAACTCGGATTGGAAATAATCGAGCGCAGAATCAGGGTCGGGAATTAAATCGATTCTGTGCCATGGGCAGTTGGTAAGGTCATCCAGAAACTGTTGTGGGTTAAAGTTTTTAAATGTTCTAGTGAGGAGAACTTTGGGGCTTGAATGGGGCGGTTTAATTTTCCTTACACAGTACACTATTGCATGGTCACTGAAAATGTCAGGAAGGATGCCAGAGGATTGGATTCTGCTGGGGTTTGAGGAGAGAATCCAGTCTAGCAAGGAATGGTTATGCGACTTCAGGTTTATTCGTGTGGGTTGGGAAATGAGTTGCGATAGGTTAAGTGACTTGAGTTGTATCTGGATTTTGTGGTTTTTAGGGTCAAGCCAATTGAAGTTGAAATCCCCAAGAACTAGCAGCTCACTCTTCTCATTCAGAGAGGAAATGGAGGCAAGAAATTGGGTGATATCAGTCAGGGATTGTAGAAGGGCTTTAGGGGGGCGGTAGATGCCAGCAAGCAAGATGGGCTTAGAAAAGGGGAGGCAGATTTTGCCAACTATAGTGTGACTCCGCCCTGTCCGAGCATTGCGTCACACGTGAGGATGGGTATAGTGTGACTCCGCCCTGTCCGAGCATTGCATCACGCGTGAGGATGGGTACAGCGTGACTCCGCCCTGTCCGAGCATTGCATCACACGTGAGGATGGGTACAGTGTGACTCCGCCCTGTCCGAGCATTGCATCACACGTGAGGATGGGTACAGCGTGACCCCGCCCTGTCCGAGCATTGCATCACACGTGAGGATGGGTACAGCGTGACTCCGCACTGTCCGAGCATTGCGTCACACGTGAGGATGGGTACAGCGTGACCCCGCACTGTCCGAGCATTGCATCACACGTGAGGATGGGTACAGCGTGACTCCGCACTGTCCGAGCATTGCGTCACACGTGAGGATGGGTACAGCGTGACCCCGCACTGTCCGAGCATTGCATCACACGTGAGGATGGGTACAGCGTGACTCCGCACTGTCCGAGCATTGCGTCACACGTGAGGATGGGTACAGCGTGACCCCGCACTGTCCGAGCATTGCATCACACGTGAGGATGGGTACAGCGTGACTCCGCCCTGTCCGAGCATTGCATCACACGTGAGGATGGGTACAGCGTGACTCCGCCCTGTCCGAGCATTGCATCACGCGTGAGGATGGATACAGTGTGACTGCGCCCTGTCCGAGCATTGCATCACGCGTGAGGATGGGTACAGCGTGACTCCGCCCTGTCCGAGCATTGCATCACGCGTGAGGATGGGTACAGCGTGACTCCGCCCTGTCCGAGCATTGCATCACACGTGAGGATGGGTACAGCGTGACTCCGCCCTGTCCGAGCATTGCATCACGCGTGAGGATGGGTACAGCGTGACTCCACCCTGTCCGAGCATTGCATCACACGTGAGGATGGGTACAGTGTGACTCCGCCCTGTCCGAGCATTGCATCACACGTGAGGATGGGTACAGCGTGACTCCACCCTGTCCGAGCATTGATTGCGTCACACGTGAGGATGGGTACAGTGTGACTCCGCCCTGTCCGAGCATTGCATCACACGTGAGGATGGGTACAGTGTGACTCCGCCCTGTCCGAGCATTGCATCACGCGTGAGGATGGGTACAGCGTGGCTCCGCCCTGTCCGAGCATTGATTGCGTCACACGTGAGGATGGGTACAGTGTGACTCCGCCCTGTCCGAGCATTGCATCACACGTGAGGATGGGTACAGCGTGACTCCGCCCTGTCCGAGCATTGCATCACACGTGAGGATGGGTACAGTGTGACTCCGCCCTGTCCGAGCATTGCATCACACGTGAGGATGTGTACAGTGTGACTCCGCCCTGACCGAGCATTGCATCACGCGTGAGGATGGGTACAGCGTGACTCCGCCCTGTCCGAGCATTGCATCACGCGTGAGGATGGATACAGTGTGACTCCACCCTGTCCGAGCATTGCATCACGCGTGAGGATGGGTACAGCGTGACTCCGCCCTGTCCGAGCATTGCATCACACGTGAGGATGGGTACAGTGTGACTCCGTCCTGTCCGAGCATTGCATCACGCGTGAGGATGGGTACAGCGTTACTCCGCCCTGTCCGAGCATTGCATCACGCGTGAGGATGGGTACAGCGTGACTCCGCCCTGTCCGAGCATTGCGTCACACGTGAGGATGGGTACAGTGTGACTCCGCCATGTCCGAGCATTGCATCACACACCTCCTCGCTCTCTCACCCCCTCACACTCCATTTTACCCTCCTCACACTCCATTCCCCCCCTTCCCTCCTCACACTCCATTCCCCCCTTCCCTCCTCACACTCCATTCCCCCTTCCCTACTCACACTCCATTCCCCCCTTCCCTCCTCACACTCCATTCCCCTCTTCCCTCCTCACACTCCATTCCCCACTTCCCTCCTCACACTCCATTCCCCTCTTCCCTCCTCACACTCCATTCCCCACTTCCCTCCTCACACTCCATTCCCCCCTTCCCTCCCCATCCTCCCCCTCTTCCCTTCTAACACTCCATTCCCCCCTTCCCTCCTAACACTCCATTCCCTCCCTCCCACCCCCCTCCATTTCCCCTCCCTCACACTCCATCCTCCCCTCCCTCACACTCAATAACCCCCCCTCCCAGACTGTGGTCCCTGAGGGTTTTATGCGTCCTGAAGACCTCAAAGTTCCCTCTGTTCCTCGGTCAGGAGCTTTTCTATGACTGTCGGCAGATCAGCGTTACAATATAAGTTCTAGATCCGGGTCCCATATTTTTAAAGCAGGAATCCCAGGGCGGGGAATTGATTTTGTTTAACAGGATTGGAATCGGGGAGTCTTCCAGAGTTAAACCGCTCTACTGTCAGCTCCTGGGGAACCCGGCATTCTTACAGTTTGCCGTGCTCGTCTTCTCCCGTTTCAGGGAAACAAAATGGCCACCATGCTGTGGGCCAATAGGAAGCCAGAACAGATGATGTGGTGGTTTCCATGGCCGCCATGTTGTGGGCCAATAGGAAGCCAGAACAGATGATGTGGTGGTTTCCATGGCCGCCATGCTGTGGGCCAATAGGAAGCCAGAACAGATGATGTGGTGGTTTCCTATTGGATGACTGTAGGCACCAGTTAAAAAACAAAAATAGGAAGTATACCAACACTGAAACCTGGAAGTATGCCGGTCATCAGGAGGTCCCCAGATCTAAAAGTAACACGGTTCGGCTTCACAGGACCCCCCAGTTCCAGTCCTGTCAAAACGAATTCGATTTTAGGGGTGGATTGCTGCTTCGAAGCACTGTAAATGTTAAAAATGCATACCGTACAAATAGGTTTGTAATGTCTTCCAACAATGATTACAAGTGATGTGGTCCATGATGAGGTGAAGTCGGACAAGCTCTGCTCATGTAACGCTTACCTTTCCCATCTCTATCAGAAAGCGAGAGAGATAAGCAGTAAATGGGGACGGGAGGGGGGGGGGGCTGCCGGTGCTGTCTCTTGATAACCGTTCCTTGGTATCACACAAAAAGGAGCAGCCGGAGGAAATGAAACCCCCTCCCAAGTCTCGGCTAACCATGCTTACAAACTTAAAAACAAATACTTATAGGTTTTGGATTTTGGTGAAAAAGGCACCAACCACCGAGAGATGTAACCGCTTAACCATGTCACTGCCATTAGTACACTGTGTCCCTAGGAGGGGCTGACCCCTTAACCATGTCACTGCCATTAGTACACTGTGTCCCTAGGAGGGGCTGACCCCTTAACCATGTCACTGCCATTAGTACACTGTGTCCCTAGGAGGGGCTGACCCCTTAACCATGTCACTGCCATTAGTACACTGTGTCCCTAGGAGGGGCTGACCCCTTAACCATGTCACTGCCATTAGTACACTGTGTCCCTAGGAGGGACTGATCCCGTAACCCTGTCACTGCCATTAGTACACTGTGTCCCCAGGAGGGACTGACCCCTTAACCCTGTCACTGCCATTAGTACACTGTGTCCCTAGGAGGGACTGACCGCTTAACCCTGTCACTGCCATTAATACACTATGTCCCTAGGAGAGGCTGACCCCTTAACCATGTCACTGCCATTAATACACTGTGTCCCTAGGAGGGACTGACCCCTTAACCATGTCACTGCCATTAGTACACTGTGTCCCTAGGAGGGACTGACCCCTTAACCATGTTACTGCCATTAGTACACTGTGTCCCTAGGAGGGACTGACCCCTTAACCATGTCACTGCCATTAGAACACTGTGTCCCTAGGAGGGACTGACCCCTTAACCATGTCACTGCCATTAGTACACTGTGTCCCTAGGAGGGACTGACCCCTTAACCATGTCACTGCCATTAGTACACTTTGTCCCTAGGAGAGACTGACCCCTTAACCATGTCACTGCCATTAGTACACTTTGCCCCTAGGAGGGACTGACCGCTTAACCATGTCACTGCCATTAGTACACTTTGCTCCTAGGAGGGACTGATCCCGTAACCCTGTCACTGCCATTAGTACACTTTGCTCCTAGGAGGGACTGATCCCGTAACCCTGTCACTGCCATTAGTACACTTTGCCCCTAGGAGGGACTGACCGCTTAACCCTGTCACTGCCATTAGTACACTTTGCTCCTAGGAGGTACTGTCCCCTTAACCATGTCACTGCCATTAGTACACTTTGCTCCTAGGAGGTACTGACCCCTTAACCATGTCACTGCCATTAGTACACTGTGTCCCTAGGAGGTACTGAACCCTTAACCATGTCACTGCCATTAGTACACTGTGTCCCTAGGAGGGACTGACCCCTTAACCATGTCACTGCCATTAGAACACTTTGCTCCTAGGAGGGACTGACCCCTTAACCATGTCACTGCCATTAGAACACTTTGCCCCTAGGAGGGACTGACCCCTTAACCCTGTCACTGCCATTAGTACACTTTGCCCCTGGGAGGGAGTGACCCCTTAAACATGTCACTGCCATTAGTACACTTTGCTCCGAGGAGGGACTGGCCCCTTAACCATGTCACTGCCATTAGTACACTTTGCCCCTAGGAGGGACTGACCCCTTAACCATGTCACTGCCATTAGTACACTTTGCCCCTGGGAGAGACTGGCCCCTTAACCATGTCACTGCCATTAGTACACTTTGCTCCGAGGAGGGACTGACCCCTTAACCCTGTCACTGCCATTAGTACACTTTGCCCCTAGGAGGGACTGACCCCTTAACCCTGTCACTGCCATTAGTACACGTTGCCCCTAGGAGGGACTGACCCCTTAACCCTGTCACTGCCATTAGTACACGTTGCCCCTAGGAGGGACTGCTTCTTTATAGAATATTATGTGATTGAATGGAAGCACACAGACATTCGAAGTAATAGGATAGCCACACAATTAACCATTTTCCTGTGTTGTACCTCAAATCAGTTCAGTAACATGTAGCACTTGTAGAGCCCACACCCTACTGTACATCACGCCCCGTGCTGGCCTTTCTCGCCCTACTGCGACACGCTTGAACAGTATCATTCATACTGTATGAAACAGTCTTTGCCACTCTGTAACCTGGTGCTTCTGTGTCCTTGTGCTTTGGAGACGCTGTAGGAAAGTATTTAGAAACTAAACATAGACCATATTGTTAATTCATAGCATGAGTCCACCTGTCATGCAATCTTCACCATGTGGAGGAAAGGGTCCAACAAAGCACCAGCGGGAACCAAGAGGAGTATTAGAAGACGAGGTCAGGTACCGAGGATGGGGCAGGATAAAGGGAATGTGAGGACGTACTTCTTCACAGAAAGGGTGGTGGATTCATGGAATAGCATCCCAGCACAGGTACCAGGGGCTAATACAGCCAGTAAAAAGCAATACTACTTTTTTAAAGTACTAGGTTTGCGCGGTTATTTTTTTCCGTTTTTTTAGCCTCGTCGGACAATTGAATTTCTTAGTGTTTGTCCCCCTCCCCCCCCCTCCTGTCCTTATCAGAGAGCCAGTAAAGATAAGGGGAGGGGGGGACTGGCTGTACAAGCGCTCACTGATCACACAATGACATCACACAGTGACATCACACAAAAGGGAGCAGTCAGAGCAGATCACACAATGACATCACACAGTGACATCACACAAAAGGGAGCAGTCAGAGCAGATCACACAAAGACATCACACAGTGACATCACACAAAAGGGAGCAGTCAGAGCAGATCACACAAAGACATCACACAATGACATCACACAAAAGGGAGCAGTCAGAGCAGATCACACCCCTCCCAAGTCTCACTTTTTAATAAAAAATACTTAAAAGAGTCAAATTTGGGTAACAAAATGCAGTAATCACGCAGATGAGACCCCTAAGTACGTCGCAGGAATTAACTCACTTTGATCCCAGGAGGGACTGTCCATACTGGTTACACAATTTACACATTTTTATTATGTATATCTTTATTTATATAGCGCCTTCCAAGTCTATAGCGCTGCACAATACACGGGACATAATAATATAACACATAATGGGAATAAGCGCTTCAGACATAAACCAACTGGAAAAGGAGTCCCTGCCCCGAAGAGCTGACAATCTAAGTAGTAAGTGGGGAGAACTTAGAGACAGGAGGGTGTTCTGGGAAGTGCGTCTGCAAATTGTCACGGTCAGTGCATGTGAGATGTAAAGTATCAGCCAGTGGTACCCAAATCTGTTTGCTTAGACAAGTAAATTCTGTTATTTCAGAAATCAGCTTTAATTGTTCTGAAATTCCTCTCCTGCGAAGCTCGACGCGTCTCTTCTTTCTTAAATGTTATTTCTAATATCTCACTAGCTTATCTCTGAAGTTACAGTGACTTCTTTCTGTACACTGAGCACCACTTACAGGTTAAGAAGTAATTAGTGACACTGGTCTCTCAGCCCTTGGAATGCAACGTTCTATTCATACACAAGAGCAGACATTGCTGGCATACCTCCGAGGGAACCTTTTTAATGCAGGCCGGGGGATACGACTTGTAAAGTACAGACCTCAGATGTGAAAAAAGAAATGCACTTCTTGTACCTGAGCTGGATATATAGATACAATCATTTGGTTTCTTAGAATTCCTGGGTACTTTCAGCTAGTGTGTGTGTGTGTGTGTGTGTGTGTGTGTGTGTGTGTGTGTGTGTGTGTGTGTGTGTGTGTGTGTGTGTGTGTGTGTGTGTGTGTGTGTGTGTGTGTGTGTGTGTGTGTGTGTGTGTGTGTGTCTATACATATACTGTTATACATATACATATACACACACCCACACACACACACTAGCTGAAAGTACTCAGGAATTCTAAAAAAACAAAAAATACTGACATATATAAATGGATAATTGAATTTTGTAGTTTCTTAATACAAAATCCCCGGCTAAGACAACCACTCAACCCATAATAGTTTCATTGCCTTTGAGGTCCTGAAGTGTTCGATGGAGAGCCTCTAATTGGGGGACATTGTCCTCTCGGCGCTCTTGAGGAAACTCGGCTGCTCCTGTATTTTTGCTAATGTTGGAAATCGAATGTTAAGAGTGACCACGGAGAAGTGGCCCAGCAGCTTGAGGGTTGTGTGATGGGATAATGTCGTCAGTTATGCTATTGATGTTATCTCTGGAAGTAGGGGGTCTGCAGAGCTGAAATTAATGGGGATCAGCTCCGGAGACCCCCTGCTTCAATTTTATATATTTTTTTTAATTGCCGTCTTGGATTGCCCCTTTAAACACTCGACAAAAGAAGAAAAAATACACACAAAATATTGAAGTGTTGCCATTCAATGTAGGTGTATGCAGATGAAGAATTGAATACATTACTACCATTATAATATGTACACCCTGTTATAACACCTTATTTCTCCAGATAGCCTACCCCCTGAATTGTATGAAAATACAGGCAGGCATAATATGGGAAAATACTATGGCATGTTCAATAAGCTTTTTTGTGCCAATTTAACAGCAACAAAATACTTTCCCACCCCTTTTAATAGATACTCCTTATACAAGGATTACCAAGAGATAAACAGAGACCCACCTCTAGTCTGCAAGAAATGTAACTGGGGTTGTGTTGGTCAAAACCTCTTGACAAATTGTATTCAATGGCTGCCTAGCACAGCGTTCTACTTACATACTATACACTGGAAGCAAAGAAGTGTGGGGGTGGGGGGGGGGGGGGGGGGGGACAGGCTGGTCCTTTCTTCCATGTAGTAGCAAAGGAGGGAGAGCGAGTTGGGGGTATGACACCTTTTATTGGACCATCAAGTAGTTGATCTGTTACAAGATTTTAAAACTTCTTGTACATCTGATGAAGGACCCTGAGAGGTTGGAAAGCTTGTGGTACTGGGGTTACAAGATGAAGGACCCTGAGAGGTTGGAAAGCTTGTGATACTGGGGTTACAAGATGAAGGACCCTGAGAGGTTGGAAAGCTTGTGGTACAGGGGTTACACGGTGAAGGACCCCGAGAGGTTGGAAAGCTGGAGGTACTGGGGTTACACGGTGAAGGACCCCGAGAGGTTGGAAAGCTTGTGGTACTGGGGATACACGATGATGGACCCTGAGAGGTTGGAAAGCTTGTGGTACTGGGGTTACACGATGAAGGATCCTGAGAGGTTGGAAAGCTTGTGGTACTGGGGTTACACGTGACGGACCCTGAGAGGTTGGAAAGCTTGTGGTACTGGGGTTACACGATGACGGACCCTGAGAGGTTGGAAAGGTTGTGGTACTGGGGTTACACGGTGACGGACCCTGAGAGGTTGGAAAGCTTGTGGTACTGGGGTTACACAATGACGGACCCTGAGAGGTTGGAAAGCTTGTGGTACTGGGGTTACACGATGACGGACCCTGAGAGGTTGAAAAGCTTGTGGTACTGGGGTTACAAGATGAAGGAACCCGAGAGGTTGGAAAGCTGGTGGTACTGGGGTTACACGATGACGGACCCTGAGAGGTTGGAAAGCTTGTGGTACTGGGGTTACCCGATGACGGACCCAGAGTGGTTGGAAAGCTTGTGGTACTGGGGTTACACGATGAAGGACACGGAGGTTGGAAAGCTTGTGGTAGTGGGGTTACCCGATGACGGACCCTGAGAGGTTGGAAAGCTTGTGGTACTGGGGTTACACGATGACGGACCCTGAGATGTTGGAAAGCTTGTGGTACTGGGGTTACACGATGACGGACCCTGAGAGGTTGGAAAGCTTGTGGTACTGGGGTTACATGATGACGGACCCTGAGAGGATGGAAAGTGGTACTGGGGTTACACGATGACGGACCCTGAGAGGTTGGAAAGCTTGTGGTACTGGGGTTACACGATGACGGACCCTGAGAGGTTGGAAAGCTTGTGGTACTGGGGTTACACGGTGATGGACCCTGAGAGGTTGGAAAGCTTGTGGTACTGGGGTTACACGATGACGGACCCTGAGATGTTGGAAAGCTTGTGGTACTGGGGTTACACGATGACGGACCCTGAGATGTTGGAAAGCTTGTGGTACTGGGGTTATACGATGAAGGACACGGAGGTTGGAAAGCTTGTGGTACTGGGGTTACACGATGAAGGACACGGAGGTTGGAAAGCTTGTGGTACTGGGGTTACACGATGAAGGACCCTGAGAGGTTGGAAAGCTTGTGGTACTGGGGTTACACGATGACGGACCCAGAGAGGTTGGAAAGCTTGTGGTACTGGGGTTACATGATGACGGACCCTGAGAGGTTGGAAAGCTTGTGGTACTGGGGTTACATGATGACGGACCCTGAGAGGTTGGAAAGCTTGTGGTACTGGGGTTACACAGTGAAGGACCCTGAGAGGTTAGAAAGCTTGTGGTACTGGGGTTACACAATGACGGACCCTGAGAGGTTGGAAAGCTTGTGGTACTGGGGTTACACGATGACGGACCCAGAGAGGTTGGAAAGCTTGTGGTACTGAGGTTACACGATGAAGGACCATGAGAGGTTGGAAAGCTTGTAACATATCAACTACTTGTTGGTCCAATAAAAGGGATCAGAACCCCTTCTCCCTCATTGATGGATTTCCCATTAGGCCTGGGCCTAGGGCGGAAAAATTTGGGGGTGGCAGGAATGTCTGCCTCCATATACTTTTGCCGCGATCTCGGTCCTATCGGGCCGATGGGAAGGCATTTAGCTGTTGCGGCCGCCTCCTCACATGCCGCCCTGCTTCTCTTCCTGAACCGTAACGTCAAATGATGCTGGGGACGTCACCAACGTGATGTTACGCGTCTTGTTGCCATGGCAACACGACGTCGCAGCATCAAATGGCATCATGATGTCACATTACCATGGCAACATGACACCCTGCGACGTCACGTTGGTGACGTAAGCAGTGTCATTTGACACTCCGTTACATAAGGATGAGGGGGGCAGCAGCAAGTTGTGCCAAGGGGCGGCAGATTTTGAAATCCGCCACTGCTCTCCCTCCTTTGTTACCACATAGTATATATACACTGTATCACTCGTTTATATTATATAGTTTAAAGCACAAATCCATGGTGCTTGTTTTTATATACAGGTGTGTATATATATATATATATGTATATATATATATATATATACTAGCTGAGTGTTTTTATATACAGGTGTGTATATATATATATATATATATATATATATATATATATATATATATATATATACATATATATATATAAAAGCAAGGGGTACCCCAGGGCTTATCTGCAGCACTGACCCCCTAATTTTCTGAGAAATGTAAGTTTGAAATTCCCTTACAAGAAGTCTTGTCCAGTAGAAACAATATGGTCACTGGGGTCAGTCAATAGAAAGCGTGCAACATCTTTGTTGTTCCTTGCAAGTACTGCCAATATATATTTTTTGGGGGGGATACCAGGAGTTTTGAGCACTGTGGATTAAATCCAGGGGACCATTGGTTCTTATAAGGTCAAAATAAAATATATATTTTGATGGGGATTGCAGCTTTAAGGTAAATGAAAAAGCACTGCGTCTAACTATTGCTTCATCAATATACTACAGTATGCTGTTCAGCATTGGTAAATAGCAGCTATCTCCTTTAACCATATTAAAATATGCAACTCTTAAATCCTACCTGGAAGCTGAAATCTCTGACTTTTGCTTGGCAATTGCTGCGGCTCTCTGCGCCCCTTCCACACTTCTGTCCACCTTCTGCCTGATCTTCGCACTCTTAAGAGGTATCACTCGCTTCTTCATTCCTCTTACGAAAACATTGTTCCTATACTTTCCTTCCTCCTTCCTTCCATCTGGAAAGGTGGTGCAACCGTATCCGTGTCTCAGGTTGTCCAGCCACTCTCCTTCGTACTTCAACCCACTGGAACGCTCACTGATTCCAAAGCCAGATCGCTTGTCGTTCTTCCATTCGCCCATGTAGACCTCCGTGGTGGTGGCATCAATATCTGACTCAACTGGTGGAAACTCTTCGGCCTCCAACCCATCACCAAAACTCACAGTAGAGGTGGCATCGCTTGCTGCAGAACTTTCGAGCTTCAAGAAGCTCAGTTTGCTCCTCTGAGATGAAAGAGACGTCTTTGATTCGGATTTTCTCAGTTTACCCAACAGAGAACCTCTTCTAAAAAGACCTTTCTTCTTATCTTTGAGGGATTCGAGGTCAGAATAGAGAGATAGGGCAAAGCCCCCTCGAGTAATTGTGGGTGACACAATATGATCTGGAGTAGCAGACATGGCATCGTGTTGCACCAGTGTCCCGTTGCTGTGCTCACTCCGGAGAGACGTCAAGGAGGTACGCAGAGGAGATCTTACCACTGCAGCCATCCCATATGGAACACTCTGCCGAACACCGTACCCATGCCGCATGCCGTTTGTGAACTGCCCCTGGTATGTTCCTAAAGTAAAAACAAATATTACATTAGCACCGTTACACACTTTCAGTTTGACTATCACACGTCCTGAAATACTAACACACATTTAATAAGGGCTTGAGTTACTGTATTTTCATTTTATAATACATAGAACACAATTGTGTACATATCACTACTTTCCTATACAAGTTATTACATACATATTGCATATAACCGGTTGGGGAGATGGTGTGTTATAGTAGTAGCGTTGAATACACTATGTTGTGAGCTTGATTCCCACATTAGCAAGTTACACTACACACACTGCATGATCCGGAGTAAATTAGTTTATCTCCGTGTCCCTTCATTCTACTTTTCTATAATTGTCCGTTTCTCCCCTTTACCCTTAATAGATCTAGACATGTGCTGCTAATATGGTACAACAAAAGACAGAAAAGCGCAATGCTGCATCCAATGTGACAAAATATATAGTAAATAGTATATCGTTAAATACTTCAATAATAATATTCTCATGAGTAAGGGCCATTTAGTTAAACCCTTTGGCCAAAGCGTTATAAGCCTGCAAGCCGTTTTAAGGCATAACCAAATTTGCAGGTCCTAACACTAAACTGTGAAACTTCTCTTTACCGCTGTTGGAGGGAGAATGACCGCAGTGAGCCTATCCATACAGCAAAATGAAAAAACCTCCCCTACTTTAAAAAGTGGGGAGGGGTGAGCTTAAACCCTGGGAGGAGGGGCCACTAACCTCCAAACAACTGATGCCAGTATGGTACCCCAGAACTGGCTGCATGAATGCCACTGAAATAAAGCCATTAAGTGCTTTTATATGAGAAGTTATGTAAATAAATGATGGTATATTTAATATTGTTTGCCAGGACAGCATCTAATTATAATTATCATCATTTATTCACTTAATAAGCAATAACGTGGTGCAGAACAATGGGTAGGGAACAGTGATTTAAATACAAAACAACAAACATGTTAATGTTAATATAGATATATCAACACAAATAGTACATGCTGATGCAGGGAGTATGGGAGTTATTGCCATGTAAGGGATCCTCTCATATTTGCATTCCTATGCCTAATACAGATTCTGAATCCCTTCCTTCCAGTTAATCAGAAGAATGGCTGGGCAGGGATGGACACTTTGTATGTAGAAGGGATGGACACTTTGTATGTAGAAGGGATGGACACTTTGTATGTAGAAGGGATGGATACATTGTATGTAAAGGGATGGACACTTTGTATGCAGAAGGAAGGGATGGACACTTTGTATGTAGAAGGGATGGATACATTGTATGTAAAAGGGATGGACACTTTGTATGTAGAAGGGATGGATACATTGTATGTAAAAGGGATGGACACTTTGTATGCAGAAGTGATGGATACTGTATGTAGAAGGGCTGGGCAGAGATGGATACTTTGTATGTAGAAGGGCTGGGCAGAGATGGATACTTTGTATGTAGGAGAGATTGATACTTTGTAGCAGGGATGGACACTGTAGGTAGCAGGGATGGACACTGTATGTAACAGGGATGGACACTGTATGTAGCAGGGATGGTCAGGGATGGACACTGTATGTAGCAGGGATGGTAAGGGATGGACACTTTGTACGATATGCAGAAGGTTCTGCTCACAGCTCAGGGATATCACGTAACTGAACGTTTCAAATCTCTCTTTCCACACAAGACAAATGGTTTCCACTATTAAGGTTTGTGGTGTGTCTCCGACATGATACAAATGTATAAAGTCAGTGAGATGTGCGAGACGGAGCAAGAAATATGCCACTGGACCGGGCCCGCCTTTACCGAGGCCCCCGTGCTCTCACCCGGTGCCCCACCTGTGGAGCGGGTGTGGCAGCAGCGATGGAGGGAGCCCACCCATCAGAGAGAGCCCACCCATCCGCGATGGAAGGAGCCCACCCATCAGAGAGTGCCCACCCATCCACGATGAAGAGAGCCCACCCATCAGAGGGAGCCCATCCATCCAAGATGGAGAGAGCCTACCCATCAGAGAGTGCCCACCCATCCGCGATGGAAGGAGCCCACCCATCAGAGAGAGCCCACCCAATCCGCGATGAAGAGAGCCCACCCATCAGAGGGAGCCCACCCATCCGCGATGGAAGGAGCCCACCCATCAGAGGGAGCCCACCCATCAGAGGGAGCCCATCCATCCGCGATGGAGGGAGCCCACCCATCAGAGGGAGCCCACCCATCAGAGGGAGCCCACCCATCAGAGAGAGCCCACCCACCCGGTGCGGCTTCCTATTAGCCGGCGTGATCAGGACCTTTAAATCGCAGAGAGATAATGGCACCGACAGGTCTGTATGTCGGGAAGCAGGGGATCCCCGGACCAGAAATTAACGGGGTTCAACTCCAGAGACCCCAATCCTTTGTCCATTTTTTTGTTAAAGCAGCGCTTTGATCGCTCCGTTAAAAAATTCAAACCTTCAAGTAATAATTGTGTAACCTTGTGTAACCTTGTGTAACGTTTACACGACACTGGGCTCCTGGTACTTATATCTCCTGAACGGAGCATTAGATTAAAAAAATTAACAGTCTGTCTCTTTCTCCTCTTTTTTTCTCCCTCCCTCTCCCATCTCC
>NC_134497.1:4025661-4146548 GCF_040206685.1 Ascaphus truei
ACAGACAGACAGGCAACGACACATAGGACACTTTGAGAAACATATAGTAGATAGTTACATTGTTGCACAGTTACATTGTAAATGAGGTTGAAAAAATACATATATCCATCCAGTGCAACCCATGCTAAATTCAGAGACAGATACTTATCCTATATTTGTATTTACAGTATTTGTGTCCAGAGGAAGGCAAACAAAAGGACCTTCTAAGTATGATTGCATTTGTTTGTCCGAAGACATTAAGGGGTTTATTGAATAAGCCCCCAATTTACTGAGCAGTGTTTTGCCATCGCGCTCTTGAAGTCGCCTAAAAGCCTATTCATGTTATTGGTGTGTAAGCAGGGTTTGCCACCAAATACGGGTTTTGGCCACGTATCTCCGGGTTCACATAGGAATGCTCCGGGTGGTGGCGGCGGCGGCGACAAACTTCTCCCGGCATCTCCTCCCGGCACCTTCCCTCTGCAAATGCTGGCAATACGGTTGCGCGGCAGCAAATGGTGCCATGTTGCTATGCCAGCGGAATGCCACAACGTCATGCGGCACCATGTTGTCATGGCAAACTTGCCGCCGCGTGACGTGAGATGCAGGGGGGAGATGCCCGGGAGGACGCCAGAGGTAAGCGCTTTATTTATTGTTTTAAATCTCCGGGTTGGCGATCAGTCGCAGGTGGCAAAGCCTGGGTGTAAGGTGTCTCATGGTGTAAGGTGTCTCATGGTGTAAGGTGGAAGGTGTCCCATGATGTAAGGTGGAAGATGTCTCATGGTGTAAGGTGGAAGGTGTCTCATGGTGTAAGGTGGAAGGTGTCTCATGGTGTAAGGTGTCTCATGGTGTAAGGTGGAAGGTGTCTCATGATGTAAGGTGGAAGGTGTCTCATGGTGTAAGGTGGAAGGTGTCTCATGATGTAAGGTGTAAGGTGTCTCATGGTGTAAGGTGGAAGGTGTCTCATGATGTAAGGTGTAAGGTGAATCATGATGTAAGGTGTAAGGTGTCTCATGGTGTAAGGTGTCTCATGGTGTAATGTGTCTCATGATGTAAGGTGGAAGGTGTTTCATGGTGTAAGGTGTAAGGTGTCTCATGGTGTAAGGTGTAAGGTGTCTCATGGTGTAAGGTGTCTCATGATGTAAGGTGGAAGGTGTCTCATGGTGGAAGGTGTCTCATGATGTAAGGTGGAAGATGTCTCATGGTGTAAGGTGGAAGGTGTCTCATGATGTAAGGTGGAAGGTGTCTCATGATGTAAGGTGAAAGGTGTCTTATTGGTGTGTAAGCAGGGTTTGCCACCAATACGGGTTTTGGCCACGTATCTCCGGGTTCACATAGGAATGCTCCGGGTGGTGGCGGCGGCGGCGACAAACTTCTCCCGGCATCTCCTCCCGGCACCTTCCCTCTGCAAATGCTGGCAATACGGTTGCGCGGCAGCAAATGGTGCCATGTTGCTATGCCAGCGGGAATGCCACAACGTCATGCGGCACCATGTTGTCATGGCAAACTTGCCGCCGCGTGACGTGAGATGCAGGGGGGAGATGCCCGGGAGGACGCCAGAGGTAAGCGCTTTATTTATTGTTTTAAATCTCCGGGTTGGCGATCAGTCGCAGGTGGCAAAGCCTGGGTGTAAGGTGTCTCATGGTGTAAGGTGTCTCATGGTGTAAGGTGGAAGGTGTCCCATGATGTAAGGTGGAAGATGTCTCATGGTGTAAGGTGGAAGGTGTCTCATGGTGTAAGGTGGAAGGTGTCTCATGGTGTAAGGTGTCTCATGGTGTAAGGTGGAAGGTGTCTCATGATGTAAGGTGGAAGGTGTCTCATGGTGTAAGGTGGAAGGTGTCTCATGATGTAAGGTGTAAGGTGTCTCATGGTGTAAGGTGGAAGGTGTCTCATGATGTAAGGTGTAAGGTGAATCATGATGTAAGGTGTAAGGTGTCTCATGGTGTAAGGTGTCTCATGGTGTAATGTGTCTCATGATGTAAGGTGGAAGGTGTTTCATGGTGTAAGGTGTAAGGTGTCTCATGGTGTAAGGTGTAAGGTGTCTCATGGTGTAAGGTGTCTCATGATGTAAGGTGGAAGGTGTCTCATGGTGGAAGGTGTCTCATGATGTAAGGTGGAAGATGTCTCATGGTGTAAGGTGGAAGGTGTCTCATGATGTAAGGTGGAAGGTGTCTCATGATGTAAGGTGAAAGGTGTCTTATTGGTGTGTAAGCAGGGTTTGCCACCAATACGGGTTTTGGCCACGTATCTCCGGGTTCACATAGGAATGCTCCGGGTGGTGGCGGCGGCGGCGACAAACTTCTCCCGGCATCTCCTCCCGGCACCTTCCCTCTGCAAATGCTGGCAATACGGTTGCGCGGCAGCAAATGGTGCCATGTTGCTATGCCAGCGGGAATGCCACAACGTCATGCGGCACCATGTTGTCATGGCAAACTTGCCGCCGCGTGACGTGAGATGCAGGGGGGAGATGCCCGGGAGGACGCCAGAGGTAAGCGCTTTATTTATTGTTTTAAATCTCCGGGTTGGCGATCAGTCGCAGGTGGCAAAGCCTGGGTGTAAGGTGTCTCATGGTGTAAGGTGTCTCATGGTGTAAGGTGGAAGGTGTCCCATGATGTAAGGTGGAAGATGTCTCATGGTGTAAGGTGGAAGGTGTCTCATGGTGTAAGGTGGAAGGTGTCTCATGGTGTAAGGTGTCTCATGGTGTAAGGTGGAAGGTGTCTCATGATGTAAGGTGGAAGGTGTCTCATGGTGTAAGGTGGAAGGTGTCTCATGGTGTAAGGTGTCTCATGGTGTAAGGTGTAAGGTGTCTCATGGTGTAAGGTGGAAGGTGTCTCATGGTGTAAGGTGGAAGGTGTCTCATGATGTAAGGTGTAAGGTGTCTCATGGTGTAAGGTGGAAGGTGTCTCATGATGTAAGGTGTAAGGTGAATCATGATGTAAGGTGTAAGGTGTCTCATGGTGTAAGGTGTCTCATGGTGTAATGTGTCTCATGATGTAAGGTGGAAGGTGTTTCATGGTGTAAGGTGTAAGGTGTCTCATGGTGTAAGGTGTAAGGTGTCTCATGGTGTAAGGTGTCTCATGATGTAAGGTGGAAGGTGTCTCATGGTGGAAGGTGTCTCATGATGTAAGGTGGAAGGTGTCTCATGATGTAAGGTGGAAGGTGTCTCATGATGTAAGGTGAAAGGTGTCTCATGGTGTAAGGTGGAATGTGTCTCATGATGTAACGTGTAAGGTGTCTCATGGTGTAAGGTGTAAGGTGTCTCATGATGTAAGGTGTAAGGTGAATCATGATGTAAGGTGGAAGGTGCCTCATGATGTAAGGTGGAAGGTGTCTCATGGTGTAAGGTATAAGGTGTCTCATGATGTAAGGTGTAAGGTGTCTCATGGTGTAAGGTGGAAGGTGTCTCATGGTGTAAGGTGGAAGGTGTCTCATAGTGTAAGGTATAAGGTGTCTCATGATGTAAGGTGGAAGGTGTCTCATGGTGTAAGGTGTCTCATGATGTAAGGTGTCTCATGATGTAAGGTGAAAGGTGTCTCATGGTGTAAGGTGGAAGGTGTCTCATGATGTAAGGTGGAAGGTGTCTCATGGTGTAAGGTGGAAGGTGTCTCATGATGTAAGGTGTCTGATGGTTTAAATCTCCGGGTTGGCGATCAGTCGCAGGTGGCAAAGCCTGGGTGTAAGGTGTCTCATGGTGTAAGGTGTCTCATGGTGTAAGGTGGAAGGTGTCCCATGATGTAAGGTGGAAGATGTCTCATGGTGTAAGGTGGAAGGTGTCTCATGGTGTAAGGTGGAAGGTGTCTCATGATGTAAGGTGTCTGATGGTGTAAGGTGTAAGGTGTCTCATGATGTAAGGTTTTAAGGTGCCTCATGTTGTAAGGTGGAAGGTGTCTCATGGTGTAAGGTGTCTCATGATGTAAGGTGGAAGGTGTCTCATGGTGTAAGGTGGAAGGTGTCTCATGGTGTAAGGTGTAAGGTGTCTCATGGTGTAAGGTGGAAGGTGTCTCATGGTGTAAGGTGGAAGGTGTCTCATGGTGTAAGGTGTCTCATGGCAGAACGATGCTCAGTAATTATGGCCCATAGGTTGTTTCTTGTTACAAATGAAGAGAATGCACCTTTGGGGGAGCATTTTTTAAACTTCACTTGATAATTACAGGGGGGAAAAATAGATACAATTGGGGAATTGTGCAAGATGCAATAATCATTCTTTGACCATCACTAACTTAATTAACACAATACTACAAATTTAAATATATTTGTGACGGTAGGGGGAAATATGGCTGCTGTTAATAACGGTTACTCTAAGTCTGCCATTACCCCTACCTGTCAGTAATACATTGGTATTGTATTATATGTTATGTATACAGTATATGTATGTCTTTGCTTGGTTCCAGCACCTCAGGAATCAGGGGTTAATATGTTTGCAGTAGAATTGTTGCAACTTGGTCTGTGACCTTTCCCTGTGTCCTTGTTATCTGGCAAATTTTATGTTGCAATTCTACCCACCAATCAGGGCCTGGGCATGTAGGCAGCTCCTGGCCCTGAGTGTTGCAATATTAGGCCACAAACATGGCAAAAAATACCGCGCTGACAGCTCATGCTCTCCTTTTTTGTGTCCTGGCATGAGCGTCAGCGAGCGCGCTTGAGAGGCGGTGTGGGAGGCGGGGCTAGTGCACCACGTCACAGTGCCAACGTCACTGAGTGCCATTGGCTTTGCCGGTCACGTGACCGTCCCTCCGCTTCCCTCAGCGCGAAAACTAAAATCAATCTGTCTCCTGCAATTCCGCACGGGTATACACATACACGCCCAGAGAGGTAATACCTGTATATACATACACTCCCAGAGAGGTAATACCGGTATACACGTACACGCCCAGAGAGGTAATACCGGTATACACGTACACGCCCAGAGAGGTAATACCGGTATACACGTACACGCCCAGAGAGGTAATACCGGTATACACATACACGCCCAGAGAGGTAATACCGGTATACACGTACACGCCCAGAGAGGTAATACCGGTATACACGTACACACCCAGAGAGGTAATACCGGTATACACATACACGCCCAGAGAGGTAATACCGGTATACACGTACACGCCCAGAGAGGTAATACCGGTATACACATACACGCCCAGAGAGGTAATACCGGTATACACACATACACACCCAGAGAGGTAATACCGGTATACACATACACACCCAGAGAGGTAATACCGGTATACACATACACGCCCAGAGAGGTAATACCGGTATACACATACACGCCCAGAGAGGTAATACCGGTATACACATACACGCCCAGAGAGGTAATACCGGTATACACATACACGCCCAGAGAGGTAATACCGGTATACACACATACACGCCCAGAGAGGTAATACCGGTATACACATACACGCCCAGAGAGGTAATACCGGTATACACATACACGCCCAGAGAGGTAATACCGGTATACACATACACGCCCAGAGAGGTAATACCGGTATACACATACACGCCCAGAGAGGTAATACCGGTATACACATACACGCCCAGAGAGGTAATACCGGCATACACATACACGCCCAGAGAGGTAATACCGGTATACACATACACGCCCAGAGAGGTAATACCGGTATACACATACACACCCAGAGAGGTAATACCGGTATACACACACACCCAGAGAGGTAATACCGGTATACACGTACACGCCCAGAGAGGTAATACCGGTATACACATACACACCCAGAGAGGTAATACCGGTATACACATACACGCCCAGAGAGGTAATACCGGTATACACATACACGCCCAGAGAGGTAATACCGGTATACACATACACGCCCAGAGAGGTAATACCGGTATACACATACACACCCAGAGAGGTAATACCGGTATACACATACACGCCCAGAGAGGTAATACCGGTATACACATACACGCCCAGAGAGGTAATACCGGTATACACATACACGCCCAGAGAGGTAATACCGGTATACACATACACGCCCAGAGAGGTAATACCGGTATACACATACACGCCCAGAGAGGTAATACCGGTATACACACATACACGCCCAGAGAGGTAATACCGGTATACACATACACGCCCAGAGAGGTAATACCGGTATACACATACACGCCCAGAGAGGTAATACCGGTATACACATACACGCCCAGAGAGGTAATACCGGTATACACATACACGCCCAGAGAGGTAATACCGGTATACACATACACGCCCAGAGAGGTAATACCGGCATACACATACACGCCCAGAGAGGTAATACCGGTATACACATACACGCCCAGAGAGGTAATACCGGTATACACATACACACCCAGAGAGGTAATACCGGTATACACACACACCCAGAGAGGTAATACCGGTATACACATACACGCCCAGAGAGGTAATACCGGCATACACATACACGCCCAGAGAGGTAATACCGGTATACACATACACGCCCTGAGAGGTAATACCGGTATACACATACACACCCAGAGAGGTAATACCGGTATACACACACACCCAGAGAGGTAATACCGGCATACACATACACGCCCAGAGAGGTAATACCGGTATACACATACACGCCCAGAGAGGTAATACCGGTATACACACATACACACCCAGAGAGGTAATACCGGTATACACACACACCCAGAGAGGTAATACCGGTATACACACACACACCCAGAGAGGTAATACCGGTATTCACATACACGTCCAGAGAGGTAATACCAGTATACACATACACGCCCAGAGAGGTAATACCGGTATACACACATACACACCCAGAGAGGTAATACCGGTATACACACATACACACCCAGAGAGGTAATACCGGTATACACACATACACACCCAGAGAGGTAATACCGGTATACACATACACGCCCAGAGAGGTAATACCGGTATACACATACACGCCCAGAGAGGTAATACCGGTATACACACATACACACCCAGAGAGGTAATACCGGTATACACATACACGCCCAGAGAGGTAATACCGGTATACACATACACGCCCAGAGAGGTAATACCGGTATACACATACACGCCCAGAGAGGTAATACCGGTATACACGTACACGCCCAGAGAGGTAATACCGGTATACACATACACGCCCAGAGAGGTAATACCGGTATATACACATACACGCCCAGAGAGACTATACCGGTATACACATACACGCCCAGAGAGGTAATACCGGTATACACATACACACCCAGAGAGGTAATACCGGTATACACATACACGCCAAGAGAGGTAACACCGGTATACACATACACACCCAGAGAGGTAATACCGGTATACACATACACGCCCAGAGAGGTAATACCGGTATACACATTCACGCCCAGAGAGGTAATACCGGTATACACATACACGCCCAGAGAGGTAACACCGGTATACACATACACACCCAGAGAGGTAATACCGGTATACACATACACGCCCAGAGAGGTAACACCGGTATACACATACACGCCCAGAGAGGTAACACCGGTATACACATACACGCCCAGAGAGGTAATACCGGTATACACATACACGCCCAGAGAGGTAATACCGGTATACACATACATACACGCCCAGAGAGGTAATACCGGTATACACATACACGCCCAGAGAGGTAATACCGGTATACACATACACGCCCAGAGAAGTAATACCGGTATACACATACACATACAGAGAGGTAATACCGGTATACACATACACGCCCAGAGAGGTAATACCTGTATACACATACACGCCCAGAGAGGTAATACCGGTATACACATACACGCCCAGAGAAGTAATACCGGTATACACATACACGCCCAGAGAGGTAATACCGGTATACACATACACGCCCAGAGAGGTAATACCGGTATACACATACACGCCCAGAGAGGTAATACCGGTATACACATACACGCCCAGAGAGGTAATACCGGTATACACATACACGCCCAGAGAGGTAATACCGGTATACACATACACGTCCAGAGAGGTAATACCGGTATACACATACACACCCAGAGAGGTAATACCGGTATACACACACAAGACCAGAGAGGTAATACCGGTATACACACACACACCCATAGAGGTAATACCGGTATACACATACACACCCAGAGAGGTAATACCGGTATACACATACACGCCCAGAGAGGTAATACCGGTATACACATACACGCCCAGAGAGGTAATACCGGTATACACATACACGCCCAGAGAGGTAATACCGGTATACACATACACGCCCAGAGAGGTAATACCGGTATACACATACACGTCCAGAGAGGTAATACCGGTATACACATACACACCCAGAGAGGTAATACCGGTAAAAAAACACACAAGCCCAGAGAGGTAATACCGGTATACACACACACACCCAGAGAGGTAATACCGGTATACACACACACACCCAGAGAGGTAATACCGGTATACACATACACGCCCAGAGAGGTAATACCGGTATACACATACACGCCCTGAGAGGTAATACCGGTATACACATACACACCCAGAGAGGTAATACCGGTATACACATACACGCCCAGAGAGGTAATACCGGTATACACATACACACCCAGAGAGGTAATACCGGTATACACATACACACCCAGAGAGGTAATACCGGTATACACATACACACCCAGAGAGGTAATACCGGTATACACATACACACCCAGAGAGGTAATACCGGTATACACATACACACCCAGAGAGGTAATACCGGTATACACATACACGCCCAGAGAGGTAATACCGGTATACACATAAACGCCCAGAGAGGTAATACCGGTATACACATACACACCCAGAGAGGTAATACCGGTATACACATACACGCCCAGAGAGGTAATACCGGTACACACATACACGCCCAGAGAGGTAATACCAGTACACACATACACGCCACAGAGGTAATACCGGTATACACATACACGCCCAGAGAGGTAATACCGGTATACACATACACACCCAGAGAGGTAATACCAGTATACACATACACGCCCAGAGAAGTAATACCGGTATACACATACACGCCCAGAGAGGTAATACCGGTATACACATACACGTTCAGAGAGGTAATACCGGTATACACATACACGCCCAGAGTGGTAATACCGGTATACACATACACGCCCAGAGAGGTAATACCGGTATACACATACACACCCAGAGAGGTAATACCGGTATACACATACACGCCCAGAGAGGTAATACTGGTATACACATACACGCCCAGAGAGGTAATACCGGTATACACATACACACCCAGAGAGGTAATACCGGTATACACATACACGCCCAGAGAGGTAATACCGGTATACACATAAAAGCCCAGAGAGATAATACCGGTATACACATACACGCCCAGAGAGGTAATACCGGTATACACATACACGGCCAGAGAGGTAATATCGGTATACACATACACGCCCAGAGAGGTAATACCGGTATACACACACACACCCAGAGAGGTAATACCTGTATACACATACAAGCCCAGAGAGGTAATACCGGTATACACACACACACACCCAGAGAGGTAATACCGGTATACACACACACACACCCAGAGAGGTAATACCGGTATACACATACACGCCCAGAGAGGTAACACCGGTATACACATACACGCCCAGAGAGGTAATACCGGTATACACATACACGCCCAGAGAGGTAATACCGGTATATACACATACACACCCAGAGAGGTAATACCGGTATACACATACACGCCCAGAGAGGTAATACCGGTATACACATACACGCCCAGAGAGGTAATACCGGTATACACATACACGCCCAGAGAGGTAATACCGGTATACACATACACGTCCAGAGAGGTAATACCGGTATACACATACACACCCAGAGAGGTAATACCGGTATACACACACAAGACCAGAGAGGTAATACCGGTATACACACACACACCCATAGAGGTAATACCGGTATACACATACACACCCAGAGAGGTAATACCGGTATACACATACACGCCCAGAGAGGTAATACCGGTATACACATACACGCCCAGAGAGGTAATACCGGTATACACATACACGCCCAGAGAGGTAATACCGGTATACACATACACGCCCAGAGAGGTAATACCGGTATACACATACACGTCCAGAGAGGTAATACCGGTATACACATACACACCCAGAGAGGTAATACCGGTATACACACACAAGCCCAGAGAGGTAATACCGGTATACACACACACACCCAGAGAGGTAATACCGGTATACACACACACACCCAGAGAGGTAATACCGGTATACACATACACGCCCAGAGAGGTAATACCGGTATACACATACACGCCCTGAGAGGTAATACCGGTATACACATACACACCCAGAGAGGTAATACCGGTATACACATACACGCCCAGAGAGGTAATACCGGTATACACATACACACCCAGAGAGGTAATACCGGTATACACATACACACCCAGAGAGGTAATACCGGTATACACATACACACCCAGAGAGGTAATACCGGTATACACATACACACCCAGAGAGGTAATACCGGTATACACATACACGCCCAGAGAGGTAATACCGGTATACACATAAACGCCCAGAGAGGTAATACCGGTATACACATACACACCCAGAGAGGTAATACCGGTATACACATACACGCCCAGAGAGGTAATACCGGTACACACATACACGCCCAGAGAGGTAATACCAGTACACACATACACGCCACAGAGGTAATACCGGTATACACATACACGCCCAGAGAGGTAATACCGGTATACACATACACACCCAGAGAGGTAATACCAGTATACACATACACGCCCAGAGAAGTAATACCGGTATACACATACACGCCCAGAGAGGTAATACCGGTATACACATACACGTTCAGAGAGGTAATACCGGTATACACATACACGCCCAGAGTGGTAATACCGGTATACACATACACGCCCAGAGAGGTAATACCGGTATACACATACACACCCAGAGAGGTAATACCGGTATACACATACACGCCCAGAGAGGTAATACTGGTATACACATACACGCCCAGAGAGGTAATACCGGTATACACATACACACCCAGAGAGGTAATACCGGTATACACATACACGCCCAGAGAGGTAATACCGGTATACACATAAACGCCCAGAGAGATAATACCGGTATACACATACACGCCCAGAGAGGTAATACCGGTATACACATACACGGCCAGAGAGGTAATATCGGTATACACATACACGCCCAGAGAGGTAATACCGGTATACACACACACACCCAGAGAGGTAATACCTGTATACACATACAAGCCCAGAGAGGTAATACCGGTATACACACACACACACCCAGAGAGGTAATACCGGTATACACACACACACACCCAGAGAGGTAATACCGGTATACACATACACGCCCAGAGAGGTAACACCGGTATACACATACACGCCCAGAGAGGTAATACCGGTATACACATACACGCCCAGAGAGGTAATACCGGTATATACACATACACACCCAGAGAGGTAATACCGGTATACACATACACGCCCAGAGAGGTAATACCGGTATACACATACACGCCCAGAGAGGTAATACCGGTATACACATACACACCCAGAGAGGTAAAAAAGGGCAGAGGATCCAAAATGGCCCCGGAGCCCTCATGATGGCCGCCGGGCATCCGGGTTTGCAGGGATTAGCTTTCTCCTCCCCTCCCCCGCACCACGAGGCGGCGTGGAGTTGCGCGCGCAGCAAGGGGAGGGGGGAGCAGGAGGGCGGGCTATTTAAACCCGCAGCGCGAGGGAGAAGGCACTAATCATGTTTTTTCCCACCCACCCATCCCACGAAGAATGCTGTTATGTCTAACCATTTCTCATGAATCTGTTAACAGATCCATTGTTACAGCTTTGGCGGGCGGAACTGTCAGGCCAGTCATCATAGGGACACCGTAAATACCCGAAATGGGGCTCCACCCGATGCGGATGGGCCGCCAGGTAACGGTCCCCCGGAGATCGTGCGGGCTGGAGGCGCCGACGCAGGCGGTCGGTCGCTGTACCCCCGGCACCAATCTTAGGTAGCTGGGCTCTATCCTATGCGGGTAGGCCCACGCAGCCATGAAAGGGGGGACCTAGTGTGTACGGATGACAGGGTCGTGGTAAGGGGCGAGAGTGCCCCTCGCGGCGGAGACTGTGTCTCCCGGTTGACGCGTGTCGTCATTTATGGCCTGACAGTTATTTGATAGTATTGTTAAACAATAAAGCTGTGACCATTTTTACTTCCACAAAAAACTGTGTCGTCTAAGTTTGTATGGTGGGGTAGGCAAACCACGCAGTAGGCCCGCTAGGCCGTTATACCGGTATACACATGCACGCCCAGAGAGGTAATACCGGTATATACATACATGTCCAATGCGGTAATACTGGTATACACATCCACGCCCAGAGAGGTAATACCGGTATACACATACACGCCCAGAGAGGTAATACCGGTATACACATACACGCCCAGAGAGGTAATACCGGTATACACATACACGCCCAGAGAGGTAATACCGGTATACACATACACGCCCAGAGAGGTAATACCGGTATACACATACACGCCCAGAGAGGTAATACCGGTATACATATACACGCCCAGAGAGGTAATACCGGTATACACATACACGCCCAGAGAGGTAATACCGGTATACACATACACGCCCAGAGAGGTAATACCGGTATACACATACACGCCCAGAGAGGTAATACCGGTATACACATACACGCCCAGAGAGGTAATACCGGTATACACATACACGCCCAGAGAGGTAATACCGGTATACACATACACGCCCAGAGAGGTAATACCGGTATACACATACACGCCCAGAGAGGTAATACCGGTATACACATACACGCCCAGAGAGGTAATACCGGTATACACATACACGCCCAGAGAGGTAATACCGGTATACACATACACGCCCAGAGAAGTAATACCGGTGTACACATGCACACCCAGAGAGGTAATACCGGTATACACATACACGCCCAGAGAGGTAATACCGGTATACACATACACGCCCAGAGAGGTAATACCGGTATACACATGCACGCCCAGAGAGGTAATACTGGTATACACATGCACGCCCAGAGAGGTAATACCGGTATACACATACACACCCAGAGAGGTAATACCGGTATACACGTACACGCCCAGAGAGGTAATACCGGTATACAAATACACGTCCAGAGAGGTAATACCGGTATACACATACACGTCCAGTATTACCTCTCATTTTTTACTGGATATTATTCCTACTTGGTATTGTGGTATTATTCCTACTTGCAGCAAGTGGTATTGTGGTATTATTCCTACTTGCAGCAAGTGGTATTGTGGTATTATTCCTACTTGCAGTAAGTGGTATTGTGGTATTATTCCTACTTGCAGTAAGTGGTATTGTTCCTACTTGCAGTAAGTGGTATTGTGGTATTATTCCTACTTGCAGTAAGTGGTATTGTGGTATTACTCCTACTTGCAGTAAGTGGTATTGTGGTATTATTCCTACTTGCAATAAGAAGTATTGTTCCTACTTGCAGTAAGTGGTATTGTGGTATTATTCCTACTTGCAGTAAGTGGTATTGTGGTATTGTTCCTACTTGCAGTAAGTGGTATTGTGGTATTATTCCTACTTGCAGTAAGTGGTATTGTTCCTACTTGCATAGGGTGACCAGATTTAAAAAAGTAAAAACCGGGACACATTAAAAAAATTTTTTATAAAACAAATGATATCACCAACTGCGCCCCTTCTCCTTGGTCTCTCTACCCCGCTCTGTCCCCCCTTCTCTCACACACACACCCCTTTCTCTCTCCCTCCCCCCATATCCCTCTATTCTCGTTCTCCCCACCCCTACATTCTCATTCCACCCTTACCTGTCTCTCTCTCTCCCCCATTCTCTCTCTTTCCCCTCATTCTCTCTCTCCCCCCTCCCCCCCATTCTCTCTCTACCCCCATTCTCTCTCTCTCTCTCTCTCTCTCCCTCCCCTCATTCTCATTCTCTCTCTCATTCTCTCTCTCTCCCCCATTCTCGCTCCTCCCCCCTCTCTCTCCTCCCCCCTCTCGCTCCTCCCCCCACATTCTCTCGCTCTCTCTCCCAATTCTCTCCCTCTCTCCCCCATTCTCTCCCTCTCTCATCCCCCCTCCCCTCCATTCTGTGTCTCTCCTCCATTTTCTGTCTCTCTCTCCCCCATTCTCTGTCTTTCTCTCTCCCCCCCCCCATTCTCTGTGTGTCTCTCTCTCCCCCATTCTCTGTGCCTTTCCCCCCATTCTCTGTCTTTCTCTCCCCTCCATTCTCTGTCTCTCTCCCTCCCCCCATTCTCTGTCTCTCCCTCTCTCCCCATTCTTTGTCTCTCTCTCTCCCCCATTCTTTCTCTCTCCCCTCCCCTCCCCCATTCTCTGTGTCTCTACTCCATTTTCTGTTTCTCTCCCCTCCCATTCTCTGTCTGTCTCTCTCTCCCCTCCATTCTGTCTCAATCCCCCCATTCTCTGTCTCAATCCCCCCATTCTCTGTGTCTCCCCCCATTCTTTCTCTCCCCCCCATTCTCTCTCTCTCTCTCTCCCCCCAATTCTCTCTCCCCCATTCTCTGCCTCTCCCTCCTCTCCCCCATTCTCTGTGTCTCTCCTCGATTTTCTGTCTCTCTCCCCCCATTCTCTGTCTCTCTCCCCCCCCCCCCATTCTCTGTCTGTCTCTCTCTCCCCCCATTCTCTGTCTCTCTCCCCCATTCCGTCTCTCTCCCCCCCATTCTCTGTCTCTCTCTCTCCCCTCCCCCATTCTGTCTCTTTCTCTCTCCCCTCCATTCTGTCTCTCTCCCTCATTCTCTGTCTTCCCCAATTCTGTGAAACCCCCCATTCTCTCTCTCACCTCCCCCCCCATTTTCTCCTCCCCCATTCTCTCTCTCTCCTCCTCCATTCTCTCTCTCCCGTCCATTCTCCCTCTTCCCCCATTCTCTCTCTCTCTACTCCCCCATTCCCTCTCTCTCCTCCCCCATTCTCTCTTTCTCCTCCCCCCCATGCTCTCTTCCCATTCTCTCTCCCCCCATTCTGTCCCCCCTCCCTTCCCCCCATTCCCTCTCTCTCCCATTCTCTCTCCCCCCCCCCATTCTCTCTCTCCCCCCCATTCTCTCTCTCTCTCTCTTCCCCCCATTCTCTCTCTCCCCCCCATTCTCTCTATTCACCCCCTCTCCCCCCCATTCTCAGCTCTATGTCCCCCCATTCTCCCTCTCTCCCCCCCCCCCGATTCTCTCCCTCCTCCCCCATTCTCTCTCTCTACCCTCCATGCTCTCCCCCCCCCCATTCTGTATCTCTCTCCCCTCCATTCTCTGTCTGTCTCTCTCTCCCCCACCCCATTCTGTCTCTCTCTCCCCCATTCTTTGTCTCTCTCTCCCCATTCTGTCTCTCTCTCCCCTCCATTCTGTCTCTCTCTCTCCCCCCTCACCTTTCTCTGTCTCTCCTCCATTTTCTGTCTCTTTCCCCTCCATTCTCTGTCTCTTTCATCTCCATTCTCTGTCTCTCTTCCCTCCATTCTCTGTCTCTCTCCCCCCCCCCATTCTGTCTCTCCCCCCATTCTGTCTCTCTCCCCCCATTCTTTGTGTCACTCTCTCCCCCCCCCCCCACTCTGTGCCCCTCTCCCCATGCTGTGCCTCTCTCCCCACACTGTCTCTCCCCATCCTGTGCCTCTCTCTGTCTCTCCATGCTGTGCCTGTGCCTCTCTCTGTGTCTCTCCCCATGCTGTGCCTCTCCTCCTCATGCTGTGCTTGTACCTCTCCCCCCCCCCCCCTTCCCCCATTGTGTGAGTGTGTGTCTGTGTCCCCCATTCTGGACCATACCTGCATGGGTGGGGGAAGCCATCTTGAGCCCTGGCAGCAGACACCGGAAGTTCTCACTGACACTTCCGGTTCTCACTGCTGGGCTCCGCAGCTTAGTCCCAGCCCCTGCTCTCCTCCCTGCATTGTCTGCTCTCTGCTGCCCCCCCCCTGCTCTGATGGTCAAAAGCGGAACAGCCACAAAAAAGCAGAACATTTTACAGCATGCAGGGCAGAGACTAAGGCCGAGTCCATAGACGGACAGGCCGCGCTGAGGCGTGCGGACGCTCCGCGCTGAACCCCTGCATCCTCAATGAGGATGCCTTGAGAGGGGGCTCACGCGAGCGTCCGCAGGCGTGCTGACGAGTTGGAGGTTTCAGCCGAGCGCCAAGCTGTTTTTCAGCGCGCTGTCGGCTGAAAACCTCCAATCACAGCACAGCAGCGTCAACGTCACGGCGCCGTGACATTGACGTCAGTGCGTCGAGGGCGATTGGCCCAGCGACGTCACTGCCCCGCCTCCAACCACCTCCCCCCGGCTCCCTTCGCGCACGCTGGCTCGCCTGCAAGTCCGTGCAATCGCGCTGACTGAAGCAGGCGAGCCTCAGCGTTAGCGCGCCTCTGCTCCCCCACCTCTATGGCCCGGGCCTAAAAAACCGGGACAGACTAAAAAACCGGGACAGAGACTAAAAAAACGGGACTGTCCCGGCTAAACCGGGACACCTGGTCACCCTATACTTGCAGTAAGTGGTATTGTTCCTACTTGCAGTAAGTGGTATTGTGGTATTATTCCTACTTGCAGTAAGTGGTATTATTCCTACTTGCAGTAAGTGGTATTGTGGTATTGTTCCTACTTGCAGTAAGTGGTATTGTTCCTACTTGCAGTAAGTGGTATTGTTCCTACTTGCAGTAAGTGCTATGGTTCCTACTTGCAGTAAGTAGTATTGTTCCTACTTGCAGTAAGTAGTATTGTTCCTACTTGCAGTAAGTAGTATTGTTCCTACTTGCAGTAAGTAGTATTGTTCCTACTTGCAGTAAGTAGTATTGTTCCTACTTGCAGTAAGTAGTATTGTTCCTACTTGCAGTAAGTAGTATTGTGAACGTGGTTTCAATGAGGGTCCCAGAACGGAAATAAACGTGGCCCCCGGCCCCCTCGCTGTGACAGGGGTCAGCGATGAGTGGCCTTACAGTGCATTACAAGGCCTTCCTTTGCACTGTGTTATCATATACCTGCTGCTTTCTCCCCACTGTTTATACTGTAATGCCCCTGTATTGTAACTGTGTAAAGTGCTGTGCGCACTGCTAGTGCTTTAGAGATAAAATAACACATACATAATGATTGTAAACATTTTTGGAACACCAGCAGTTCTCTCTAAATCCTTATGGGCGGCGCTCTGAAGCGACACAATAATACCTTCACTTTACAGTATATATATATGACGCCTTCACTTTACAGTGTATATATGATGCCTTCACTTTACAGTGTATATATGACGCCTTCACTTTACAGTGTATATATGATGCCTTCACCAGCTGCAGATCTGTACGTTCGGTATGCAGGGATTCCTTTCTCCAGGTGTGTACTTCTATGGCTGGTGGGTTTAGGGTATAATTAAAAGTCCTGTATTTTAGCATCTGTTCTGTAAAGCAATGTATACATGGACAGTGCGTATATTATCTCAAATATTATATTTACTTACATAGATATATCAATACATGTGTATGTTCACACACACACACACACACATATATATATATATATATATATATATATATCACACACATAACACATCACAGTTAGGACACACATAACAAACATAACACACACACACACACACACACACATAACACACCACACATATAAGACACACATAACAAACATATCACACACACACATAACACATCACATATATAAGACACACATAACACAAACATATCACACATACACACACACTCTTCCTTACCACCATCTGCATAGGTTTCAGTGCCATATCCATCTTGAAGCCCGTTATTCCAAGTCCCTTCGTATTTCGCTCCGCTGCTGATACTTTGCCTGATGCCATATCGTCCCTTAAATCCATGAGTCCATTCCCCTTTGTACACCCACCGCCCTTTGGTTTCAATACCCAAGCCGTGCCTTTTGCCTTGAGCCCAATATCCTTCGAAGGTATTGCCGCTTGGCCAGGTATAGATCCCTACAACCTCAAACCCATAGTTCCAAGAGCCCGAGTACTCCCCTTGGCCCTTTGGGCCAGTACATATGCCGTGGCCATGGGCTTTTCCACCTTCCCATCCACCACAATACGCTCCTCCATCATCAAAATCAAACCTTCCACCGCTCATTGTCCCATTGGGTTCCACCACCAGCGATGGAAGACTCTTCCCCAAACAGCGAGGCAGGAAACAATGACTGGGCAGTTACACATCCATGGGTACCGCCTGCAAAAAAACACTTATTCAGATATATTTCTCAGCGGTTTACGATGAATAAATAATATATATCAAAGTTTTTCACTGATCACAATAAGTTTTTTTTTTTTGTTTTAGGTTTCCAGAGAAAAATAATACGTTATTAAAGTTGCTGCAATAACTGAAAAGCTAATGGATTTGCTTATTAAATAGAAGACGGCAAAGACGTGAAAAGTTAAAAATAGAAGGTTCCTCTGTGACCGTGAAGTGATGTCCCATTAAGAACAGGACGGAGGCTCCCGGAGCGGTGATGCAAAATCTATTTCTTCCTCGGTTCAGCTGCAACCAGCGGGTGAAAGGGGTTCACTTTCTCTGCGGCCCCCCCATGCATTATTTGGCTTTTTTCTTTCTCATGATATCACGCCGGCTTCTTCTGGATATTAACCCTCTCTCGGGGTGGGGGTGGGGGGTGGAAAGTGTGCTGGCGGAGCAGCGCCCTGTCCCAGCGTGTGAGAGCAAGGAGCAGAGTGAATGTTAAAACAGACCTAACAAGGCTATCAGGTCCCAGCTGTTCCAAAAATAAAGTCCAATCCAAGCTCGCAGTCAGGGCCACTTTTGAAAGCAGCGAGAGAGGAAAAAAAAAAAAAAAACCTTCTGAACTAGTGAAGAGGGACAGGCGTCGGGGAGCGGGGACTGGCTTAAAATAGAGCTGGTGGTTAATTGGGGGTTTCTAATGGTTTCATATTGTGTGACCAGTTCGATGCTACTTACAGACGCGAGATGTTAAAGAGCCAGTCCAAGCAGCTTACATTTAAAATATATATATATTTTTGTTTTGATATATTTAGCCTTTGATTACCTTTTATTGAAAGCTAATTACCTAAGCTGCCGATCGATTGGTTCTCCCGTGACGAGTCAGCAAAGATCCTGCTTCCCGGGGGTTCACTAAATGGCCGCCTTTCAGTTTCAAATCAATCCTTCAGTCAGTGTCACTCAGCAGCTACAATGTATTCTTATATTACTAAGGTAACATTATCTACTGCTACAGTTTGCAGCTCAAACTGCTGGGAATATCGGCAACTAAATGATAACAAACAGGAAGGTGTTGCAAAGATCTTGCACTGCTGGGGGCTAAAGCCTGCTATAGAAATCAAAGGGTGCTCAGTATATTAAAACTAATAAAACATGGCATTAAGAGCTGAATTTAAAAATAAAAAAGGTAGTAAGTATTGTCTAATACTGCAGAACGGATGTATTTTTTTTTTTTTAAACCACACATGTAGGATATTGCTTGGATTGCGTTTAAATATGAGGGGGCCCCGTATTTATTAGGTAGAAAATCAGCGGGAGACGATCAGTTATTGAATACCGGCTATTGTCAAAAGCTTTTGAGATAAAGATTGGAAATCAAAGCCCTGCAGTAAATAAGCATACAGGCATACCCCGCATTAACGTACGCATATATACAGTATAATGGTTACGTTGTATAAAGGAAATGCCCTTATACTATCGCAGGGCTTTAGGAACTCGTAATAAAAATGAGAAATAATATTCCTAACAACTGTTCAAAACATTCAGCGTTTGGTTAATATTTGACAACCTCCGTGGAAATAATAGTACGTGTTTAAAACCACAAGTGCGACAGCAAATGCATATTTAGTATTTTTTTTTTTTGCTTCCAATGAAAGAAATTTGTCGGTATTTTTTTTACACCTCGGAGAGACCGGATAAAAAATACTAACACATTCCTACGGGAGCATTAGAGCATTTTAACCCTTGGCTTGCTGTACGGCCCACATCACTTCCGCGTCGGGGATCATGTGATTGCTAGTGTAACAAACACGTCCTCACTCCGCCCTCTGATGTCAGGAGCACACGTGTGCGATCAGGTCTCACTCCAGTTCGCTCATTTTTGTCACAAAGATTTAGCCATTTGGCAAAATTGCGGGGGGTTTTTTTAACACATTTTTGCTAACGTTTTCACCATTTTTTTAAAAATATATTTTTTTACGTTTGTCAAATGTGTTAAAAATAAACTATGGTCACATGACCAATGTCCCGCGCCTCTTTTTTCCACTAAAAAAAAATCGCAAGATGCTACAAACGTCGCCATCTTCGCAGACTCTTTCGAAAAAGGTTTGCGCCTCTCTAGCCAGGAACGCGTCGGTCCTGACTGCGACGCAGATCACTTCGGATGGCCGGGACAATCGCGGGATTTCCCAGAGCAGGGAGAGAGCGGGGCTGGGCAGCTTCCTACATCCTGATTGGCTGCATTACCCAGCAGCAGCCAATGAGGGGGTGGGGTTAAGGAGTGGAGGAAACAGCAAGGATCAGAGAGAGGGGTGTGTGTGTATGTGTGCTTCAAGTGCGTCACACCTTTCACCATTGTGTCCAGCATTTTTGGAAAACCGCCCGGAACCCTAATCCCAACCCCAGTAACATGTATTGGCATTCTGCCATTTTACACCTCTAACAATTAGGCCCATATTAGCTTAGCAGTGTTGAATGGGCTGTAAGGTGTCTCCCAGCATGAGCGAGTACCTGGGGGCATAAGGCTGCTAAGTAAATACAGCCCTTAAAGCTGCAGTTCAAGCAATATCCTACATGTGTGTGTTTTACTAAATCAGTTCTGTACTATGAGAAAATACTTGTATAATGTATTCTTATGTAACAAGCATTTTTGTTTCTGTAGCAACCATTTACAAAGTCACATCCCCTTCCTCTTCCTCTTCTGAAACAGGTTGTGGCACACCCCTTTTGCCTCTCTCCAGCAGTGCACCAGTTGTATCTAGTGACTGCCTGGTCACATGATCTTCCCAACAGAAATTTGCATCTTAGGTCCTCTTCTGCAGCACTGACAGTGATTTAAAGAATCCCGAGCCGAATCTTCAGCGATCGATTACAGGAGAACGGATCAATCGGCAACTTAGCTAATTACTTGTCAGTGTGCAGATTGTATTGATGCGCTTATTAAATAGGGCTTGAATTGCAGCTTTAAAGCCTACTTCATATTTGAAAAGATTTGCAATTTTAGGCCTGAAAGTGTTTATTTTTTTGTTTTTATTTTCATATAAAAAGTCCTGAATCCCCCAGTGATGTTCTGCAGTTTATTCCAACGTATTTTTAGCATGTCAACAACCTTTATTTATATAAACGTGAAGTCTCGAGATTGTTCTCTGAGGGTTCAGTCAATCACTTCTCACTCTATTTTGTAAAACACATAACAAAATAATGTTTTATGCCCTTCCAGTTTTGGAAACAGATTTTTATATATATAGTACCCATGGGATTTGTACAGATAAAATGCACCAGCAGCTCTTACTGCTGCGTGATAGAAGCACTTTGCTGGTGGAGTCTGCACTGCATTTCTCTGCAGTACTTTCCTGGGGATGTGATTGAGTTACATGCACTTATTACTTATCACAAACTTTAAGGGGGTCTAAGTATCAAGGGCATTTTGAAGCTAAATTGATGCAAAGAAATGCATTGTCAGCGTCAGTGTATCAATGTATTTATACATGGGTATCAGTTATAGGATGGTGAATAGGTGGTAGGAAGGGGTTACATATAATAAGAACTGTTTTTTCTTGTAAAGCGCTGAGTGTACGCAGCACTGTACATAGAATTTGCAGTCTCTGCCCCATAGAGCTTACATGTTTGGTGCCCGAGGCACAGGGAGGTACGGTGACTTGCCCAAGGTCACAAGGAGCCGGCACCGGGAATTGAACCAGGCGCCCCTGCTTCACTGAGCCGTTGCTTTATGAAACGCACCACGTGGTGTATCACGTGGTATGTTTCTGCGCATCACTTTTCGTTCTCCCTGCAGTTTGATGTGGCTTAAACTTCCCCGCATTCGGCCGGAGACGTTGCGGCACAAGCTTCCTCCAAACTAATATCGACACCAGCGGTGCTTCCATAACGACACTTCTCCGTCACACGTAGACCCATGAACCGATTCCTCTCCCGGAAGACAAATGAAAGCGGCGGTCAGAAATCGCAGATACCGTGTAAGAAGCGGCAGTCGGACCGGTCTTAAAAATAATTCCACCAGATGTCAAACGGGTTGGTGGAAACACCTGCTCCCTTCCACAGTCTCCTGAGCTTTTATCTCCAGGATTCTGCTTGGTCAACTCTTTGTATGACCGAGTTGTGAAAGCTGAGACTGCACAGACTACCTCAACGGTCATGGATATGTGACCATATTGGTTACAGGGCTACAGTCTAATTTGGTGACTGGATTAGTTTGTAGCCCAAAGCTTTACATTCCAGTCTGGCATCCAAGGCAGAGAATTAGTCTGAAGGCAGATGTTCCCCATATAATTGTACTGCATCACAAAGTATGTCAAAAGTGCATACGTCAACAAATGCTGCCACTTTGGACAATTGTTTTAATTATGAAGTACTTAATGAAAACGATTAGACCGTTCTGCAGAATGACCCGCTTGTTGCATGCTCAGTGCTTATTGGCTGTCCCTCCACGGTGGGGGGGCAATGATGTCACTAGCCTGGAATGAAAGATATTTGTTATTCTATAGGGAATTCCAGGGGGATGTTCTTCCACTTGGGTCAAAGGAAGTTTAGGGGAGAGTGAGACCGTGATGGGGGGGGGGGAGGGGTTTCTTGCAAAAGTTAAGAACAAACAGGAGTAGAGGGAATTGTCCTTTTAACCATTTGCTGCCCACGCGTGCCAGAAATGCGTGGCTTACCTTATCCGCCTGCACCATAACCAGCAAAGTGACTTACAGCCTGTGTCGGAAAAGAGGGGAAGAACCTGTACTCGGTAAACAAGCTCACCCAACATTGCCTTGTGTGAGCACTGGAGGTGGGATAAATATATACGGGACACGTGGCAAAACCCCAATAACGGCACATCCTGAACGCCAAAGGAGCATTTGTTACAACAAAAATTAGCACAATATATCTGACCTGTTAAAGCACCATCAAATATTTTATAAATACAATATTTCTACCGCTATATATATATATTTGTATGTATATATATTACAATAATGAACTGTGCTCAACTTACCTAAGGTAGTACAGTGTGAACGGCGACACAGGAGCGACAAAACAAAATAAAGATATTGTGTACAAAGGACAAATAGTATATAGAGAAAAAAAACACAGAGCTATAGAAGTGGAACAAAGTCCAGATAGGAGCGAGACCGGGTCCAGATAATGTCTAACGATAAACAACGTCCGAAAGCAACCAAATGTTCAAAGGAATGCAAAAAGTTCTTAAAATGTCAGGTGCTGTGCGGGGGGATCCTCGTGCTGTGCGGGGGATCCTCGTGCTGTGCGGGGGATCCTCGTGTTGTGCGGGGGATCCTCGTGCTGTGCAGGCGGGGGATCCTCGTGCTGTGTGTGGGGGATCCTCGTGCTGTGCGGGGGATCCTCGTGCTGTGCGGGGGATCCTCGTGCTGTGCGGGGGATCCTCGTGCTGTGCGGGGGATCCACGTGCTGTGCGGGGGATCCTCGTGCTGTGCGGGGGATCCTCGTGCTGTGCGGGGGATACTCGTGCTGTGCGGGGGATCCTCGTGCTGTGCAGGCGGGGGATCCTCGTGCTGTGCGGGGGATCCTCGTGCTGTGTGGGGGACCCTCGTGCTGTGCGGGGGATCCTCGAGCTGTGCGGGGGATCCTCGTGCTGTGCGGGGGATCCTCGTGCTGTGCGAGGGATCCTCGAGCTGTGCGGGGATCCTCGTGCTGTGCGGGGGATCCTCGTGCTGTGCAGGGGATCCTCATGCTGTGCGGGGGATGCTCGTGCTGTGCAGGCGGGGGATCCTCGTGCTGTGCGGGGGATCCTCGTGCTGTGCGGGGGATCCTCGTGCTGTGTGGGGGATCCTCGTGCTGTGCGGGGGATGCTCGTGCTGTGCGGGGGATGCTCGTGCTGTGCGGGGGATCCTCGTGCTGTGCGGGGGATCCTCGTGCTGTGCGGGGGATCATCGTGCTGTGCGGGGGATCCTCGTGCTGTGCGAGGGATCCTCGTGCTGTGCGGGGGATCCTCGTGCTGTGCGGGGGATCCTCGTGCTGTGCGGGGGATCCTCGTGCTGTGCGAGGGATCCTCGTGCTGTGCGGGGGATCCTCGTGCTGTGCGGGGGATCCTCGTGCTGTGCGGGGGATCCTCGTGCTGTGCGAGGGATCCTCGTGCTGTGCGGGGGATCCTCGTGTTGTGCGGGGGATCCCCGTGCTGTGCGGGGGATCCTCGTGCTGTGCGGGGGATCCCCGTGCTGTGCGGGGGATCCTCGTGCTGTGCGGGGGATCCTCGTGCTGTGCGAGGGATCCTCGTGCTGTGCAGGCGGGGGATCCTCGTGCTGTGCGGGGGATCCTCGAGCTGTGCGGGGGATCCTCGTGCTGTGCGGGGGATCCTCGAGCTGTGCGGGGGATCCTCGTGCTGTGCAGGGGATCCTCGTGCTGTGCGGGGGATCCTCGAGCTGTGCGGGGGATCCTCGTGCTGTGCGGGGGATCCTCGTGCTGTGCGGGGGATCCTCGTGCTGTACGGGGGATCCTCGTGCTGTGCGGGGGATCCTCGTGCTGTGCGGGGGATGCTCGTGCTGTGCGGGGGATCCTCGTGCTGTGCGGGGGATCCTCGTGCTGTGCGGGGGATCATCGTGCTGTGTGGGGGATCCTCGTGCTGTGCGAGGGATCCTTGTGCTGTGAGGGGGATCCTCGTGCTGTGCGGGGGATCCTCGTGCTGTGCGGGGGATCCTCGTGCTGTGCGAGGGATCCTCGTGCTGTGCGGGGGATCCTCGTGCTGTGCGGGGGATCCTCGTGCTGTGCGAGGGATCCTCGTGCTGTGCGAGGGATCCTCGTGCTGTGCGGGGGATCCTCGTGTTGTGCGGGGGATCCTCGTGCTGTGCAGGGGATCCTCGTGCTGTGCGGGGGATCCTCGTGCTGTGCAGGCGGGGGATCCTCGTGCTGTGCGGGGGATCCTCATGCTGTGTGGGGGATCCTCGTGCTGTGCGGGGGATCCTCGAGCTGTGCGGGGGATCCTCGTGCTGTGCGGGGGATCCTCGTGCTGTGCGGGGGATCCTCGAGCTGTGCGGGGGATCCTCGTGCTGTGCGGGGGATCCTCGTGCTGTGCGGGGGATCCTCGTGCTGTGCGGGGGATCCTCGTGCTGTGCGGGGCATGCTCGTGCTGTGTAGGCGGGGGATCCTCGTGCTGTGCGGGGGATCCTCGTGCTGTGCGGGGGATCCTCGTGCTGTGCGGGGGATCCTCGTGCTGTGCGAGGGACCCTCGTGCTGTGTGGGGGATCCTCGTGCTGTGCGGGGGATCATCGTGCTGTGCGGGGGATCCTCGTGCTGTGCGAGGGATCCTTGTGCTGTGAGGGGGATCCTCGTGCTGTGCGGGGGATCCTCGTGCTGTGCGGGGGATCCTCGTGCTGTGCGGGGGATCCTCGTGCTGTGCGGGGGATCCTCGTGCTGTGCGAGGGATCCTCGTGCTCTGCGGGGGATCCTCGTGTTGTGCGGGGGATCCTCGTGCTGTGTGGGGGATCCTCGTGCTGTGCGGGGGATCCTCGTGCTGTGCGAGGGATCCTCGTGCTCTGCGGGGGATCCTCGTGTTGTGCGGGGGATCCTCGTGCTGTGCGGGGGATCCTCGTGCTGTGCGGGGGATCCTCGTGCTGTGCGAGGGATCCTCGTGCTGTGCGGGGGATCCTCGTGCTGTGCGGGGGATCCTCGTGCTGTGCGGGGGATCCTCGTGCTGTGCGAGGGATCCTCGTGTTGTGCGGGGGATCCTCGTGCTGTGCGGGGGATCCTCGCGCTGTGTGGGGGATCCCTGTGCTGTGCGGGGGATCCTCGTGCTGTGCGGGGGATCCTCGTGCTGTGTGCGGGGGATCCTCGTACTGTGCGGGGGATCCTCGTGCTGTGCGGGGGATCCTCGTGCTGTGCGGGGGATCCTCGTGCTGTGCGGGGGATCCTCGTGCTGTGCGGGGGATGCTCGTGCTGTGTGCGGGGGATCCTCGTCCTGTGCGGGGGATCCTCGTGCTGTGCGGGGGATCCCCGTGCTGTGCGGGGGATCCTCGTGCTGTGCGGGGGATCCTCGTGCTGTGCAGGCGGGGGATCCTCGTACTGTGCGGGGGATGCTCGTGCTGTGTGCGGGGGATGCTTGTGCTGTGTGCGGGGGATCCTCGTCCTGTGCGGGGGATCCTCGTGCTGTGCGGGGGATGCTCGTGCTGTGTGCGGGGGATCCTCGTCCTGTGCGGGGGATCCTCGTGCTGTGCGGGGGATCCCCGTGCTGTGCGGGGGATCCTCGTGCTGTGCGGGGGATCCTCGTGCTGTGCGGGGGATGCTCGTGCTGTGTGCGGGGGATCCTCGTACTGTGCGGGGGATCCTCGTCCTGTACGGGGGATCCTCGTGCTGAGGGGGGTCCTCGTGCTGTGTGCGGGGGATCCTCGTGCTGTGTGAGGGATCCTCGTGCTGTGCGGGGGATCCTCGTGCTGTGCGGGGGATCCTCGTGCTGTGCGAGGCATCCTCGTGCTGTGCGGGGGATCCTCGTGCTGTGCGGGGGATCATCGTGCTGTGCGGGGGATCCTCGTGCTGTGCGGGGGATCCTCGTGCTGTGCGGGGGATCCCTGTGCTGTGCGGGGGATCCTCGTGCTGTGCGGGGGATCCTCGTGCTGTGCGGGGGATCCTCGTGCTGTGCGGGGGATCCCTGTGCTGTGCGGGGGATCCTCGTGCTGTGTGGGGGATCCTCGTGCTGTGCGGGGGATCCTCGTGCTGTGTGGGGGATCCTCGTGCTGTGCGGGGGATCCTCGTGCTGTGCGGGGGATCCTCGTGCTGTGCGGGGGATCCTCGTGCTGTGCGGGGGATCCTCGTGCTGTGCGGGGGATCCTCGTGCTGTGTGGGGGATCCCCGTGCTGTGCGGGGGATCCCTGTGCTGTCTCTTATGAGGAAACAAGAAGTGGTATGCTGCACACCAAATAAAGGAGATATACATACAATATTACCGGAGCTGCTGGTTCAGCGGGTACCTGTCCTGGTAATCCAGATCTGAGCTAAGGAAAAAGGAATCCAACTCACTACGGATTTGCTGAACAAGAGAATTTATTTCAGCCACACAACGTTTCGACCGTGAAGGTGTTTATCAAGTGACTGGCATGACCTGCTGCCGTCAGGGGGGGAAAGCCGGGGGAAGGGGTCCCGGAGGCTGCGGGGGGCCCGGCCGGTGCAGACAGTTGGACCTGACCTCTGGTCAGGGACCCATCCCCACTCCGTGTCCGGTTGCCGGGCCCCAGATTTCCTCCCCCGCTGCAGCAGGCGCCTCTCTCCGCTGTTGTTGCGGAGTCTTGAGAACCCCTGAATTAGAAAGGAATTCATGTCCAAACGGGTTTCCAGTCTAGCACACACACACACACACACACACACACACACACACACACACACACACACACACACACACACACACACACACACACACACACACACACACACACACACACCACACACACACACACACACACACACACACACACACGCCGCGTGAGCGGTTTGCCCATCACCCAATGAGGGCGGGATCACGCAGGCCGCGATGAAACACATTGATGCAATGTGTGGCCAGCGTGAGCAAGCGCCTGCGCATGCGTGGAGCTTACCCGTTTTGCGAGACAACCACATTTGATTTGGCTACTCGCTGATGCGTCACGTGAGCGGTTCACAGCTCCGTGACGTAAAGGCCACGCCCCCCCGACACGCCCCCTCAAGCGCGTAACTGGCTGGCCATGAAATGCCCAGTGCCTGTTACGGCGCTCGAGTGCTCTCCCACCCTGGCCGCAGCCTTAACTCCATAGGGGGTACCGGTAGCACCCCCGACTGGTGTGTGAGGGGCTAGCAAAATGGCGGCTTCAACATCCCCATGGTTCAATAGGATGTCGTGACGTCATCCCCGCGTGCCCAGTACCTTTTAAACCTGCGGAACTGCTACCGGCACCCCCTATGGAGGTAGGTATCTCGGGAGCAGGGGGTCCCACTGGCTGAAATGAACGTGATTCCGCTCCAGAGACCCCCGGCTTCATCCCCACCCCCCCCAGGTTCTGCTGCTTTAAGCTGTGACTACCCAAAAAGGCGAATACTCCAGTTCTCTGGAAGCTGTTCAGTATCTCCAAGGCGTCATTAATCATTAATGTTTATTGCTGGCGATCGCTTTGATTCTCTCCTGAACTACAACAAAGTGCCATTCTTATTCTCTCCCCCCAATCCCCTCCTCTGTCGCCCCCTCCTCCCCTTCTCTCCCCCATATCATGATTAAAGATACTGGGGGGAAAGGTGTCCACGAGACTTCTCCAACATCCTGTTTATACATTTGTAACAGTGACACTTTCTCGCCGCTTGTGAAAACACCTTGAAGTACAAAATCCTTATTTGCACAGACAGAAACCAGACTGACGGCACCCCCCCCCCCCTACTTCCAGACTGACGGCACTCCCCCCCCCCCCCACCACTTCCAGACTGACGGCACCCCCCCCCCCTACTTCCAGACTGACGGCACTCCTCCCCCCCCCCCCCCCACCACTTCCAGACTGACGGCACTCCTCCCCCCCACTTCCAGACTGACGGCACTCCCCCCCCCACTTCCAGACTGACGGCACCTCCCCCCCCCACTTCCAGACTAACGGCACCTCCCCCCCCCACTTCCAGACTGACGGCACTCCCCCCCCCACTTCCAGACTGACGGCACCCCCCCCCCCCACTTCCAGACTGACGGCACTCCTCCCCCCCACTTCCAGACTGACGGCACTCCCCCCCCCACTTCCAGACTGACGGCACTCCCCCCCCCACTTCCAGACTGACGGCACTCCCCCCCCCACTTCCAGACTGACGGCACTCCCCCCCCCACTTCCAGACTGACGGCACTCCCCCCCCCACTTCCAGACTGACGGCACTCCCCCCCCCACTTCCAGACTGACGGCACTCCCCCCCCCCACTTCCAGACTGACGGCACTCCCCCCCCCCACTTCCAGACTGACGGCACTCCTCCCCCCCACTTCCAGACTGACGGCACTCCCCCCCCCACTTCCAGACTGACGGCACTCCTCCCCCCCACTTCCAGACTGACGGCACCTCCCCCCCCCACTTCCAGACTGACGGCACTCCTCCCCCCCCCCCCCACCACTTCCAGACTGACGGCACTCCTCCCCCCCACTTCCAGACTGACGGCACTCCTCCCCCCCCACTTCCAGACTGACGGCACCTCCCCCCCCCACTTCCAGACTGACGGCACTCCCCCCCCCACTTCCAGACTGACGGCACCTCCCCCCCCCACTTCCAGACTGACGGCACTCCCCCCCCCACTTCCAGACTAACGGCACCTCCCCCCCCCACTTCCAGACTGACGGCACTCCCCCCCCCACTTCCAGACTGACGGCACCTCCCCCCCCCACTTCCAGACTGACGGCACTCCTCCCCCCCACTTCCAGACTGACGGCACTCCCCCCCCCACTTCCAGACTGACGGCACTCCCCCCCCCCACTTCCAGACTGACGGCACCTCCCCCCCCCACTTCCAGACTGACGGCACCTCCCCCCCCCACTTCCAGACTGACGGCACTCCTCCCCCCACTTCCAGACTGACGGCACTCCTCCCCCCCACTTCCAGACTGACGGCACTCCCCCCCCCCACTTCCAGACTGACGGCACTCCTCCCCCCCACTTCCAGACTGACGGCACTCCCCCCCCCCACTTCCAGACTGACGGCACTCCTCCCCCCCACTTCCAGACTGACGGCACCTCCCCCCCCCACTTCCAGACTGACGGCACTCCCCCCCCCCACTTCCAGACTGACGGCACCTCCCCCCCCCACTTCCAGACTGACGGCACTCCCCCCCCCACTTCCAGACTGACGGCACCTCCCCCCCCCACTTCCAGACTGACGGCACCTCCCCCCCCCACTTCCAGACTGACGGCACTCCTCCCCCCCACTTCCAGACTGACGGCACTCCCCCCCCCCACTTCCAGACTGACGGCACTCCCCCCCCCCACTTCCAGACTGACGGCACTCCTCCCCCCCACTTCCAGACTGACGGCACTCCTCCCCCCCACTTCCAGACTGACGGCACCTCCCCCCCCCACTTCCAGACTGACGGCACTCCCCCCCCCCACTTCCAGACTGACGGCACCTCCCCCCCCCACTTCCAGACTGACGGCACCTCCCCCCCCCACTTCCAGACTGACGGCACTCCCCCCCCCCACTTCCAGACTGACGGCACCTCCCCCCCCCACTTCCAGACTGACGGCACTCCCCCCCCACTTCCAGACTGACGGCACTCCTCCCCCCCACTTCCAGACTGACGGCACTCCCCCCCCCCCCCACTTCCAGACTGACGGCACTCCCCCCCCCACTTCCAGACTGACGGCACTCCCCCTCCCACTTCCAGACTGACGGCACTTCCCCCCCCCCCCACTTCCAGACTGACGGCACTTCTCCCCCCCAACCCCAACCAGACTGACGGCACCTCCCCCCCACTTCCAGACTGACAGCAGTGTGTTCCAAGCTCTCTCCCCCCCCCCCCTCCCCTTCTCTGCATTACTCATGGAACAAGCTGATTCAGCTCAGATGCATCACAGGCCATACAGTAAACGTGTAATATAGTTCAGGGCTGGCCAACTTCAGTCCTCAAGGGCCCCCCCCAGGTCTTCAAGATATCCCTGCTTCAGCACAGGTGGCTCAATCAGTCCCTGCTTCTGCACAGGTGCCTCAATATATAGAGTAGGGTTGGTCAAATCCAGTCCTCAAGGGCCACCAGCTCAGGTTCGACTGAGCCTCTTGATTGAACCACCTGTGCTGAAGCAGGGATATCCGGAAAAGTTTGGTGGGGGAGGAGTGGCACTTGAGGACTGCAGTGGAGCAGTAATAGTGTCTTTTTAGACAGATGTGGGAGGGGCAGGCACGCGTGGCAGAATATAATGTTATCTACATAATTATGTAAACTAGCTGGAAATGTAACAGTCTCATATGCAATCTATTTTTTTTTTTTTTTTAACTCTATATAACGCAGAGGAACATGTGAAATGTTAGGCGTAGTAATCATTGTTTTCCCTAATGAAGAGATTTCGGTCACTGTAGCTACCCCTGCTGCTGCTGCATCTCACACTCAACATGACGATTTGTGCGGCACCAGCGCGGCGACCCCCAGAATCAGCGCCGTGCGACCTGTGTTATTAGGTGCACACATTTTATTTCAGGTTTTAATTTGCGCATTCGTTTAAAGATTTTACAAAATGTACAATAGTATTTTAGAGCATTTTATTAATACGTTTTTTGTTTAAGTAAAAAAAAAAATACAATGCTATTTTATTCCGTACAGGATCGAATGGTCGACATTCTTATATTAATTTTTTTAAATGGCAAAATGGTATTAGTGTACCGTAAAAAGCACAATGTGATGCACGAATAACCCCTTTTATAATTGCCCTACATCTCAGTAAGGGTTTGTGTTTGTCTTCTAGAGTCAATTAATAAGTATCACAGCTAGAAGGGCATTTAGTATTTTGGGTGTTATTAATGTTTAGTAAAGCAGGCAAATTACATACATTTGTGAAACAGAGCAGCGTTAAGTGTTTCCTAATGTATTGGCCTAGGAACACTAGACGTGTTATTTTAATACATCCATTTTGCTCCACGCCAGCTTTAAGCTTTGAATGAGCCTCTGATTGAGCCACTTGTGCTGAAGCAGGGATATCCTGAATACCTGACATGATTGGGGGAGGGGGGGCTTGAGCCCCCTTGTACTAATATAAATGGAAATATAATTGCATCAAAAAGCTACCATAGGAGAGGACCCTTACTACACATTCGCTGCATTTTGTGATTTACAGATTTGTGTTCTCAGCACGGATTCTCCCCAAAATCAAACGCGGCCTTCGCGTGAGGTTCGTCACTGCCTCTCCGTTCGAAGGGTTAAATAATAACAATTATTGGGGACTGCTGCTTTAAGAGTATATAGTATTAATAGCAGTAGTAAGCACAAGGAAAGCAAACTGGTGAACGTAAACATGTTTTAATGCAGGCGCGCACACTTATTCAGCACCATTTTGATCCCCCAAGGTTAGTCTTTCATATCGTGGACGGAGGAAGAAAACTCACTTTATTACTAAATGTAAGCACTGTTAATTTACTGAATGTTTATTTGGCCAACATTACAATCAAATGTGTGAGTTTAGCGATCCAGAACATTTTCCATATCCTGGCTGCAAAAAAAAAACAAGTCTTCCAATAAAGTTACAGCAACAAGGAAAATATTCTTCTCCTGCCATTTTCCAACTGAACGTCCCCGAGTCCAGTTATCCTATTCTTGTAACACGATGTTTATCTAACATGACGCAACACTGCAAGAATATGGGTCTTTTCCTGTTAAACTAGCTTATTATAGCAGATTCACAATACTGCATGGAAATTCTTCCATCTCTGGGGAAACTGTTGGTCAACAAATACTCTCCCACCCCCCCACACCCCCCGCCCCTTCATCATCTATTTTGAGCGTTTTGAATACTACTGCAGATTTATAAACCTAAAATAAACGCTCTCATCGTGGCGCATGCCATAGCAAAAGATCGCTCGTTACTAGTCCACTACAAACCACCCCTACATGAAAAGTGAGTAACAACTGGCTGCATGCAACCTCCGTTACCAGCTACAAGCGACATACAGGTGGAAATGTCTTCATCTGACACACTGACCCAACACATCCAAAGACCTGGGAACAAAGCACAGAGTTAACAGCGAAGATCTGGATACAATCATGTTCCATATTTAAAGTTTAAGATATACCGTCTTTGTCCCTTGCCTTTGGAACAGTATATAAAGAGCGGAGCGCTTATGGCCTTGCAACTCCTTATGGCGCTATATGGTTCCGTCAAAGGTAAATCGGAGACGAATGCTGGTAGTTATGTTAGAAAATGAGAGGTTACTCGCTGTTAATATAAACATGTGGGAAACGCAGAGACCGGCTTTATTAAACACACAATGGTGACAAGGGTAGAATGTGGCGTTGGGACCGGAGACCCCCGTCTGCAACTACATGCGGTTTTATTTCATCCACGCCTATCTGTCCAAGTGAAATGTATGACAGCCATCAGGTGTACATCATTTCTGCCATGTGGGACATTTTCTTAGGAATATACAGGTAATATTCCATGTATCCCGCGAGGTCTTCAATAGTTACGTCATCTACTGACGCTCTTGCTTGTTCTGAGCAAGAGCGAGGGGATCCAGAGGTGCTGTTACCAGAGGTCTGAGTTCTACTTTGCAAAGACTGAGAGTAGTCCTCCTTCACCGTCTTCTCACACTCGGTTAGCGTGTCCCGCAAGCCAGAAAAGGAGTACACTTCCATGTCTTGCCAGGGCTTGCACTCACATTCCTTGCCTTTGCATGTACATTTTGCAGCAGCAGTCCCATGGAGCTTGGACACGGACTGGAAATCTGAGGGGTGGCTAGCCTTCAGATTTGCTCCAGGGACCAAGGAATTGTGACGAGTCTCTTTTAGGTTCGGTGAAGTGGTCACTGAAGCAGAAGCTCCGGAAGGCTCAAGACAAAATCTTCTGTACCCACCGACATCAAGAATTGCACTAGATGGATTACTTTCAACTGAACTGCCATCCAGAGAATCACATAGGCCTTTGTGCTTTAGTTGAGAGCTGGAGGAAGACGTCTTTGTGCTACAATGTGTAAACTTAGGAGGATGAAGGACGGGGGATTTGGAGCGTCTTCGCCGTGGGGTTCTGGCTGCTCCTCTTGTCATTTTTCTTGATGTCCTACAGGAGGAGGTGAAACACCATAAATACCTCCCACACACAAATGGTCAAAACAAGCGGCTCTCTAAATCAGGTGTGTATATAAATACACACATTATGGGCGGTTATAGTTTAATCCCACTTGTGCACATTTAATTACACAATGCGTTCCCTTCTCATTTCTTACCCGTGCCAGTTTTCTTTTAGGGATCCCAAAACTTTAGGTTTGGTTTCTTCTACAGAAGGTCTCGCTGGTGTTCTGGTACCAGAACCATCTGCTGCACAAAGGGAAGAAGCTGTGCAGCTAAAACAAAAAGAAGAAGTTACATGTTTGCATATAGAAACGCGTACTGTACATCAGAGGCAGAAATAGGTCATTTTGCGCCCGGGGCAATATCCCCCAACTACACCCCCCCCCAATTTTACAATCTAAAATATATACACAACGTTTCGTTCCATCTTCCCTTTTGGGTTTGAGCGACTTTGACCACTGCTTAAACAGATAGTTGCTCTTCCTCTTGCCCCCTAATTCCCCCCCCCCCCTGCGAGATTCAGCACCCGATCGCCGCTTCATAGCCATGTCTGATGGTAGCTCTGAGATCGCCGCTCTGTGCGTTGAAGCGAATGCGGCTTCCGGGTCAGATCGCACAGGAACGGCGATCCCGGAGCTTAGAGAATATGCCCCAAAAACTGTGCAATAAAAAAAAACGGAATTCTGCTCCGCCTATCAGGCTGCCCCGCTCACCCGCCCTGGTTCTACCTCTGACACACACACACACACACACACACACACACACACACACACACACACACACACACACACACACACACACACTATTATGTTTGTACAAACAACTAACCACTACCTTAAGTTATGACAAACAGTCACTACAAAAGTAGGATTCTCAGCTGGTGACCACTGAGCCACTGATTGAGCCAAGTGAGCCACCTAAGCTGAAGCAGGGATATCTTGAAAACCGTTAGGGGGTCTTGAGGACTGGAGTTGAGCACCCCTGGTCTTTTTGATGTGGCGTTTGACCGATGGTGGGCGCATCGTTCATTTAAGTAGATTAAGAATAATTACCGGATAACATTCAGGTAACATTCAAATTAAGTTGAGAAATTCAAAACAAAATATATTTCACAAAGAAGTGCCCTTTAGGGGGAACTGAATATTCCTAAAAGGAAGCCAATTGCATTGATAAGTTATTTAGAAAGAGGGGGACAAAATGTTTTTGGCCACTCCATGCGATACCCAATACAACTATAGCTTTATGGTGGTGACAATTTAAATGGGGTATCTCAAATGCTGCTCAAATATGGCGCTAATTTAGTTAGAACAAGCAATCAGACTCATAATGCCCGCAAACCACATGCGCCCACAGACGGAAGCGGATTTTATAATGTATTAATAATCTACTTCTACATCTAAAGAACAGGAGCGAGGCAGATAACCTGCGTCACACACGGAGGCTCTTCTAGGCCTTACTTGGGGACACAGGTACACACAGGTGCACACAGGTGCACACAGGTGCACACAGGTGCACACAGGTGCACACAGGTACACACAGGTACACACAGGTACACACAGGTTTAGATTGAGCAAAGTACTGAATCCTTTCACGGGATAAAACCAAGTATTTTACATTTAGTTTAAGTTCTCGTTTATAGAAGGGGATCATTTTTTAATTGATTTTATTTAAAAAGCGGCCAAACACCCTGCCCTACACCCACCCCGCAGGGGGGACCGGTATCTCTGGAGGTTAAAGGTTCTGGTCGCGTGGGCCAATAGGAAGTTGCACCAGATGATGTCACAGCTTCCTACGGGGACACGGGACATTTAAACGCCGCCATTATGTTAGGCACACAGTACACTCTTCATGCATAGATACCGGCACCCCTTACGGAGGTAAGTATCCCTGTAAGCAGGGGGTCCCCGGAGCTGAAATGAATGGGGTTCAGCTCCGGGGACCCCCTGCTCCAATCCAAAATTAAACAAGTACTGTATGTAGCGCAGGGTGTTTTGCAGATTTAAATGTCACCCAATAAACAAACAAGCGCTGGCGCTAGGTGTCCCTGGTCCTACTCGGGGCGGCACTGGTAACCTGGACACACAGCGCACTGGAAAAGAACGAGGACACAAGCCGAGCAGCTCATACCCTTCGGCGTCGACGCGCAGCTTTTTGAAAGCCGTTTGGAGATTCTCGTCTTCCCCATCTTTGGCTTCCGATTCCATCATTGGGTTGTGAAATCAGCAATAGCATAAAAACACTAAAATAGAAGGGAAAAAAAAACCAGTGAGAGCTCAATGACTGCATTTCTACCCGTTCCCATTTCAGGACAGAAATCGGGGTTACTGGCAGCTGGAAGAGGCGATTAAATACATACGTGCATAAAGGATAAAAAGTGGAATTACCGTCAAATACTACACCCCTTTTGAAATGTTGTCAACTCTATGGGAGGCTTACCAAGACCAAGAGACCTTGCTACCAAGGCTGGTAAGACACAAGTCTAATTTCTCATTGAAATAGGCCAAGTGTGCCCAGATTCATTGGTAAGTAGCCTGGCTCTTGCTTCTCCTGGACTCGCACTGCTGTAAACAACCTTGGAGGCGGAGAATGGACAGGTATGTGCGGTCCCAGAAGCAGCAGACGCCTCCAGCAGTACCACTGAATTTCTATTCTCTTCAGACATCTCATTTGTTAAATGATATCACAAATTAAAATATGGTTCCCTCCCAACTCAATCATTTATTTGCTTTTGTTTAACTCCTCTCAAATAAGCAGTAGGTTTGTAACATTTTGCGGGAGCCATTTTTATTTAAAGTGTTACCGGGCGCGCAAGTCCTTTCCTTCCTGTTCCAGAACGCACGCGGCACACGGAAAATAACGGAGGACGCTTTTAAAGCCCGCTTCTCACCAGGCGTGTGCCCATTTATCTTCTCAAAGAGCTCATTCAACCCAACGCAGACCCACATTGATGCTCCAGCACAGGAGTGCTCAACTCCAGTCCTCAAGCTCCCCAAACAGGTCAGCTTTTCAGGATAGTCCAGCTTCCAGTCCAGGGGACATCCTGAACACCTGACCTGTTGGGGGGGGGGGGGGAGGCTTGAGGACTGGAGTTGAGCACCCCATCTAAAGCATATTTAACATGTGTGTCCTGTACCAACCAGCCATTTATCCGCCCCATCCTGAGCACTCCCCACACCCTTATACAAAGTTGGCGAATACATACACACATGTATACATATATTTATACATGTTACCTTATTAATTAAAATGACACCAAAACCGTTATTCCTTCCAACATTACCACCTTTCCCATCAGTGTCGGATTCCCAAATAACCCCAATTCCCAAATAATATTACGGATATTAATTTCCTGGGCTTAAAACCCCACCTCCCGGGGGCTAGGGGAGAATTGGGGTGACAAGTAGTGCTGTGAAAACCGTGACTGCAGATAGAACTGTCAATCAACACACTAACTCCTGGAGTGGTGCCATGCAAGGCATTATGGGACACGACTTCGGGAAACAAAGTGGTGATAAAAAGCTCGGCCTCGGATGTGGTCTTTTTGCAGCCGCAGTCTTCCCGGGCCGAAGCCCCCACAGTGGACAAGGGGTCACCGGGAGAGGATAGTGACATCTGGAGCCCGGCCCACTTCGGCCATACACAGTATTGCTGTGTATTGCAGCATGATCATTATCTGTATAGAAGGCCTGAGGTGCTTACCAAACCGCAACACCTTGGGCACACAAACACTACAATTACTCACACTGTCAATTAGCAGCAGACCACGGGTTTCATACAAACGCTTGGCATGAATTCCCGTGACTCGGGCAGACGGTTAAAGATCACTTTTTTGCTCCAATTGACATTTTCGTGCGACACAAACACCTTCATCAGGACCAGCCGAAAAAATGTAAACACCCACAGACCCCCCCACCACATGTGAAAGAATTGTATCCTTCACCAAGACGGAGAGAAAACCCTGTTATCACATACAGTAACTACATACATTTCCCCGGTTGTATTGTATTGTATGTCTTTATTTATATAGCGCCATTAATGTACAGAGCGCTTATTATGACTGTATAAACAAATACAACATAAGTTGATTAATAATATTAAAAATGACAAGGCAGAGGCGTTCCCTAAAATGAAAGCCACCGATTTGAATGTGATAAGTATCATGCGGCAAGCACTAATATGATCATTTGTGATACCAGCGCCAACAGATGAAATATTTATTTTTGCAAAGTGACTTGGTAACATACCTTTAAAGAAAATAGTAGCACGTGACAATTATAACTCGCATGCTGGCATCGCGTGTCATTGCAAAGTCATATGATACTATGACACTGCGTTAGACAATGACAGTCGTGCTTGATGAAATCACATTTCTAAATAGTTCATATCTGCCACGTTAAAAGCCAGGCATGATTTTGCTTTCAGGAAACCGGTGACTGACTCACTGCCGGTCACTAATGAAGACGTGCTTCATTAATAACTGGGCAGGAAACGGCTTCATGTCTACGTTAGGTCATCAATAGCTGACTGGTCGGCTATATGACCATGCGAATTTGCAAATTCATATCACACTTGAACGACCGACTCATTATATATTCAAACTGAACTTGAGCCAGAGAATCAGGGCTTGTGGATAAGGAGGATTAAGGCAGACTTTAGGCACAGTGTACGTTTAAAAAGTTCTTTTTCAAAACCTACCCCCTTTTCTTAAAAAAAACAAAACAAAAAAAAAAAGGAGCGGACAGTGAATTAGTAAATAGAATTAATTAGTACTGGTATTACCACCGTGTCTTTACACACAGGCCAATCCACATTAATCCCTCAAACAAAAAATACTGTGGTACCCCAATGGTTATTAATTGAGCCACCCTGGGTAAGGGAGAAGCTGGCAGCCAGTTCCAGTTTTACAATAAGCCTTATGAGGCCTGGCGACACAGTGGCGTTTGTTAATGTTTGGACTACAGCGTTGGGGAAATGCACGAACGCCTCCCTGAGAGCCGCCCAAGCGCACGCATTTGTGGGCTTGGTTAGAAATGGTTCAACCAAGTGCTCCACATGGATTTGCGGCCACCCAGAAAATAGAGCCACGAGGCTCCGGGATTTTCTGCTCCAGACCACGGTCCAGCCAAAGGAGCTTTACATTTTGGAAGCACTACGCATACCGGCTACTGTGCAGTCTCCGGCTGACCGGGCCTTTGTCCTCTGTTTGCTGGCAGGCGTGGTGATGGTTATGTTTTCTCTCTAAAGGTGCGTTCAGTTTGTGATGTCATAAGGATTTTTTTTTTAAATCAAATACATAAAACCAGCTAATAAAATACAATGCTGATCGATGCACATCAAAGGGATCCAAACATTACCGACCATGTAACTTCTATTAAATAAATAACCGTACAGCGCGCGCCCGACATACTACAAGCCGGAAATAACCGCACAGCGCGCGCCCGGCGTACCACAACCCGGAAATAACCGCACAGCACGCGCCCGGCGTACCACAACCCGGAAATAACCGTACAGCACGCGCCCGGCATACCACAACCCGGATATAACCGCACAGCGCGCGCCCGGCATACCACAACCCGGAAAAAACCGCACAGCGCGCGCCCGGAGTACCACAACCCGGAAATAACCGCACAGCACGCGCCCGGCATACCACAACCCGGAAATAACCGCACAGCGCGCGCCCGGCGTACCACAACCCGGAAATAACCGCACAGCGCGCGCCCGGCATACCACAACCCGGAAAAAAACGCACAGCGCGTGCCCGACGTACCACAACCCGGAAATAACCGCACAGCGCGCGCCCGGCATACCACAACCCGGAAATAACCGCACAGCGCGCGCCCGGCGTACCACAACCCGGAAATAACCGCACAGCGCGCGCCCGGCATACCACAACCCGGAAATAACCGCACAGCGCGCGCCCGGCGTACCACAACCCAGAAATAACCGCACAGCGCGCGCCCGGCGTACCACAACCCGGAAATAACCGCACAGCGCGCGCCCGGCGTACCACAACCCGGAAATAACCGCACAGCGCACGCCCGGCATACCACAACCCGGAAATAACCGCACAGCACGCGCCCGGCGTACCACAACCCGGAAATAACCGCACAGCGCGCGCCCGGCATACCACAACCCGGAAAAAACCGCACAGCACGCGCCCGGCGTACTACAACCCGGAAAAAAACGCACAGCGCGCGCCCGGCGTACTACAACCCGGAAATAACCGTACAGCGCGCGCCCGGCGTACTACAACCCGGAAATAACCGCACAGCGCGCGCCCGGCGTACTACAACCCGGAAATAACCGCACAGCGCGCGCCCGGCATAACACAACCCGGAAAAAACCGCACAGCGCGTGCCCGACGTACCACAACCCGGAAATAACCGTACAGCGCGTGCCCGGCGTACCACAACCCGGAAATAACCGCACAGCGCGCGCCAGGCATACCACAACCCGGAAATAACCGCACAGCGCGCGCCCGGCGTACCACAACCCGGAAATAACCGCACAGCGCGCGCCCGGCGTACTACAACCCGGAAATAACCGCACAGCACGTGCCCGGCGTACCACAACCCGGAAATAACCGCACAGCGCGCGCCCGGCGTACTACAACCCGGAAATAACCGCACAGCGCGTGCCCGGCATACCACAACCCGGAAATAACCGCACAGCGCGTGCCCGGCGTCCCACAACCCGGAAATAACCGCACAGCACGCGCCCGGCATACCACAACCCGGGAATAACCGCACAGCGCGCGCCCGACGTACTACAACCCGGAAATAACCGCACAGCGCGTGCCCGGCGTACCACAACCCGGAAATAACCGCACAGCGCGCGCCCGGCGTACTACAACCCGGAAATAACCGTACAGCGCGCGCCCGGCGTACTACAACCCGGAAATAACCGTACAGCGCGCGCCCGGCGTACTACAACCCGGAAATAACCGCACAGCGCGCGCCCGGCGTACTACAACCCGGGAATAACCGCATAGCGCGCGCCCGGCATAACACAACCCGGAAAAAAACGCACAGCGCGTGCCCGACGTACCACAACCCGGAAATAACCGTACAGCGCGTGCCCGGCGTACCACAACCCGGAAATAACCGCACAGCGCGTGCCCGGCATACCACAACCCGGAAATAACCGCATAGCGCGCGCCCGGCATACCACAACCCGGAAATAACCGCACAGCGCGCCCGGCATACCACAACCCGGAAATAACCGCACAGCGCGCGCCCGGCGTACTACAACCCGGAAATAACCGCACAGCGCGTAGCTGGCGTACCACAACCCGGAAATAACCGCACAGCGCGTGCCCGACGTACCACAACCCGGAAATAACGCACAGCGCGTGCCCGGCGTACTACAACCCGGGAATAACCGCACAGCACGTGCCCGGCGTACCACAACCCGGGAATAACCGCACAGCGCGCGCCCGACGTACCACAACCCGGGAATAACCGCACAGCGCGCGCCCGGCATACCACAACCCGGAAATAACCGCATAGCGCGCGCCCGACGTACCACAACCCGGAAATAACCGCACAGCGCGCGCCCGGCGTACCACAACCCGGAAATAACCGCACAGCACGCGCCCGGCATACCACAACCCGGGAATAACCGCACAGCACGCGCCCGGCGTACTACAACCCGGAAATAACCGCACAGCGTGCGCCCGGCGTACTACAACCCGGAAATAACCGCACAGCGCGCGCCCGGCATACCACAACCCGGAAATAACCGCACAGCGCGCGCCCGGCATACCACAACCCGGAAATAACCGCACAGCGCGCGCCCGGCGTACCACAACACGGAAATAACCGCTCAGCGCGCGCCCGGCGTACTACAACCCGGAAATAACCGCACAGCGCGTAGCTGGCGTACCACAACCCGGAAATAACCGCACAGCGCGTAGCTGGCGTACCACAACCCGGAAATAACCGCACAGCGCGCGCCCGGCATACCACAACCCGGAAATAACCGCACAGCGCGCGCCCGGCGTACTACAACCCGGAAATAACCGCACAGCGCGTAGCTGGCGTACCACAACCCGGAAATAACCGCACAGCGCGTAGCTGGCGTACCACAACCCGGAAATAACCGCACAGCGCGTAGCTGGCGTACCACAACCCGGAAATAACCGCACAGCGCGTAGCTGACGTAGAACACGAAAATAATAACCGTAGGAAAAGTAGTTCGCGCGTAACACTTTTTCCAATATACATCATATAACAGATTTGGTAAGCAGCGCAGAAAACATTAGTTTCCTCCGATATAAACAGAAGCCATATAATACACATCCCGGCGAATGCGCCCATCTGTAGTGCTGAAGCGTGAGAATATGAAGAAAGCGTTCAATCACACGAGAGCGAACAAAGAACCGCTCACCTGTCCGATTACATTCATATTATCACAGCGTTTGCTGCTGAACGTAGGAGCGTCTCCGGTATCGGTCGCACAACACGTTACATAACAGTCACATGGATTCCTGCCACCAGGGAGAAGCTATTTGTGCGAGAGGGTAACACACACGCATTACATCAATCGCTACGCTGAATTCTCAGTGCGCCAGATTCCCGTTTCTAAACCATTTCTTTTCTCGCGGCGCATACGGTCAAATCGTCCGCTAGTTCTAACCGCGATGCGGTTTTCATGCAATAAACATGGTGACAGGTGCTGTGATTGTGTTCTGAAATGCGACACGCGTGGGAATAACTGCAGTATACCTTACTAATGATCTATTTACTTACATCTTAAGGCGGCAATCCCAACCAAAGATTACAAATAGATGAATATAACAAAGTGTATAACAAAAAGCAAAACGTTACTTGTGTCACAAACTTTTTATCCTGTTATCACACGAGATAGTTCATCTTTATAATATACACAACGCTTTTAGTATTTTGCATGTGTTAAGTAAAATACTTTGGAGCCAAATTGTAATTTTCCCTGCGTTTCCTACCTGTCACCCCCCGCGCCTTCCAACCAAAGGATACAAGTCACAAGTTCTGCATATTCTTCCAGTACGGAAAGTACTAATCAGCCGACCACAAAAACACGGCTTTATCATGGCAACCAATTTCTAACATTTCAAGTGCCGGGGCGGCCAACTCCACACTTGAAGCGTCATCAACAGGTCAGGTTCTCAGGATATCCCTGATTCAGCACAGGTGGCTCAATCACTATGATTACTGATTGAGCCAGCTGTGCTGAAGCAGGGATATCCTTGCGGTGGCATTTGAGGAGTGGCGTTGGCCACCTGTGCCTGGCATATCTCTGTGTTTTGGAAACGCTTTAGAAATGTAAGCCGCTAAAATCAGCTAAGATCGGTATTCAATGAAAACCTGATTCTGATGTATAAAGGTATCACCGAATTCAAAAGCCTAGGTGGTGACGGAATGAGAAAAATACTCCCAGTGCCAAATCACGTGTACTCCTAATGATAACGCCACAATGCGCCATACGTGGTGTTCAAATAAAAACAAAAGACTACGCGGTCTTTGGGGGATTCTCTTCTCCGTCCAGAACTTGTACGTGTGCTTCATGTTATACAAGCATAAAACTGCCAAGGTAGTAACAGGAACAGTGCGGCGACTGAACCACTGAATATTATTATTTGTAGCACATCCATATACCGTAGCGCAGCACAATAGGGTTCGAGGACGAAAGACAATAAAACAAAACATTAACATACATTGTTACAGTAGGTAAGGAGCGGCCTGCCCCAAGGAGCTAACAATCTATAAGGAAGGGTACGTGGATATAAAACGTATACACGGACATTCGTTTTTGGGGGGCCTACACTGCAAACGTGTGCAACACCCATATGCTTCGTAACTAAAGAAATACGTACAGCCTCTCGACGCGCAAAGGAGTCCAGCAAGACTTTGGTGGAGCTGCGAAACAACGCTCGGCATGTCCGCTTATCCCATAATGCCAGCTAAACGCCAACGTAGGAGCGATCCGCAGGGGCAGACTTATGTTGGACATTATGGCGGCGGTGGCGAAGAGATGACCAATTTTAAGAAGGAGCCGAGGGAGTATCTGCACTGCATACAAGGGACGGCAAATTAAATAACACAGGCCATAGCTAAGGCAGAGACATAGTAAGGGGTCTTCCATATATGAAGCCCGATTTGGGCATAGACTGTACCAGGGATTCCAAATCTTAGGAGCCCCCTGCAAAATAAAGCGGCCCACACATACTTCCTAAAGGTTCTGTAGTTACAGAATAGACATATGTCCACAAGTCTTCTGCTTTAAATAACACCGGTTCCCTGAGACTGTTTTTTTGGCAAGGAGGGTGTACGTAAACCCTCTAAAATGACGTAAGAGCGGTGGGGTTGTATCAAACATGACAAGCCCCCGAAATAGGAGTGAGGTTTATGTGTTAAAATAAAATTATCACTACCACGTCATAGCCTTCCCTTACATTAGTACGAGGGAAGCACACACCATTTCCCGTCTACGGTGACAATTGGTTATTGCTGTAATTGCTCTAAGCAGGGGGCCCAACTCCGGTCCTGAAGCTCCCCACAACAGGCCAGGTTTTCAGGATATCCCTGCTTCAGCAAAGGTGGCTCAATCAGAGGCTCAGTCAAAGACTGAAGAAGGAACTGATTGAATCACTTGTGCTGAAGCAGGGATATACTAAAAAGCTGCCCTGTTGGGGGGTGAAAGAGTTGACCCCCCCTTACTTAGAGAGAACAGATGAAGGCCTGGTTAGGATACCCAAATCCTCTGCTCGGTTACTAACAGATTTGAATAGCACTTCATGTTTGGGATCCTTATCTAAACCACGGGGAGCGGAGACATGGCACGGGTGCGATTGCCTCTGGTTATCAACCAACCTACGTTTGCGTTCGTAACATCCCGTCTCCCAAGCAAGTTTGCGTAGGTAAAGTCCCCTCCTCTCCCCCTTACCCGTGTCGATGTGATAAGGACCAGGTGGGATGGGGGGGGGGGAAAAACACACTCAATTTACCCAAACACTTCCCAAAAGCAGCCACACAGACATAGCAAGCCTTGCTGTCCTTCAGCGTCAAGGAAGCCAAAAAAGTCAGCGGATACCGAGATAGCGTCGGGGGGGGGGGGGGGCAACGCTTGTGACTGGTCCCGTTCAGAAGCATGGACGCCCCCTCAGCAGTGGCCGACGCAGCGTCGGGGGGGGGGGGGAGCCTCCGCCGACGCTGCGTCAGGGGGGGGGAGCCCCCGCCGACGCTGCGTCAGGGGGGGGGAGCCCCCGCCGACGCTGCGTCAGGGGGGGGAGCCCCCGCCGACGCTGCGTCAGGGGGGGAGCCCCCGCCGACGCTGCGTCAGGGGGGGGAGCCCCCGCCGACGCTGCGTCAGGGGGGGAGCCCCCGCCGACGCTGCGGCGGGGGGAGCCCCCGCCGACGCTGCGTCGGGGGGAGCCCCCGCCGACGCTGCGTAGGGGGGGAGCCCCCGCCGACGCTGCGTCGGGGGGAGCCCCCGCCGACGCTGCGTCGGGGGGAGCCCCCGCCGACGCTGCGTTTGCCACTGCTGAGGGGGCGTCCATGCTTCTGAGCGGGACCAGTCACAAGCGTGCCGTGACCAGTGCTGCACACCTCCTCCTCCCCCCCCCGGGACAGCAAGTCTTGCCGCGTCTGTTTCTTAGCGCGGTTACATTACTTAACAAAAAAAACAAAAACAAACAGCACAGGTAGGGTTACCATCAGCGCAAGGCTGGGGGGGGGGGGGAGTTTCGGGGGGCGCTGGAAACGCGTTGACGAGAGGCTGCGGCTTTCCAATAGCGCCCCCCGAAACTGTCACAGGGCTGGGGGAGACAGCAGCGGCAACGTAACCCCTAGAGAGCAGCAATACCTGGCATGAAACCCCCTCACTTTAACCCCTTGAGTGCCTCGCAGTGCAGGCCCCTCTGACACCTGTGTAACCCCGCTGGGCTGACCTCCTACGCCATTTTAACATCCCCCGTGGGCCCCCTCCCTTACCATGAAGCCTGTCTCCCCCGGGGGGGAGTTGGTGTCTGTGTCCCGGAGGGGGGAGGTCTCCAGCCTCTGGTCTCTGTCCCGTTGTCTCCGCGCCCCACGGTGACTCTGCAACCCTGCGCTCAGTGACGTCACTCGTACACAACCACCGAGACAAGGCGGCCAGAGCGTCCGGCCCGCGGCACGTGACCAGCGTGATGTGACGCGCCGCGGCGTGTCATGCCTCGATGCGAGGTGAAACGCATGGAGGGCGTGCGTGCCATGCCTCGCTGCGACGTGAAACGCATGGACGGTGTGCGTGTCATGCCTTGATGCGACGTGAAACGCATGGAGGGTGTGCGTGCCATGCCTCGATGCGACGTGAAACGCACGGAGGGCGGGTGCGCCATGTTGGGGTTTATGTCAGTAGTTGGGGGGGCGTGTTATAACGAGATTGGAAGTGTGTTATATAAATAGTAAAACGTTATATGTTATATAGCTGAGATTGAGTTATATTAAGAGTGCACAAAATGACCCCATTGTGTTTTTGGGTTTTGCATTAGAGGAAACAGAATGACCAGGCACACGTACAAAGTGTTACTATATTTATACCATTGATTGTATTTGCAAAAAAGTACATTAGATATACAACCCCATAAACAAGCATTCAGTCACAAGATCACCCAGATATGTAGCACCCTTGGGGTATGCTAAAATTATGGTGTCCAGATTTGTCTAGGCAGAAAACGCGGCAAACGTCACGCATGCGCAGCTGGCACTTGGGGACTGCGCATGCGCAAAGAGCATTTGCCGACTGCACACGCGCGAATGGCGTCTCCCGGTTGCTCGTGCGCACGTGCGATCGGAGCTTGCCGGTTGCGCATTTGCACGAGCAGTCGGGAAGTGGCGAGCACGCATTCGCACGAGCAGCCGGGAAGTGCTTAGCGCACATGCGTAATTGTTTGCGCATGTGCAGTCGACGCTCGCCAGAGGACCAAACATGCAAAGTTCTGTGGTTTTACTCCCATTCATTCCCCTCCAGCGCCAGGAGGGCACGTCACTGCATATCGAATAAGGGGTTTAAAGCAGCAGTTAAAGCTGCCGTTTAAAAAAAAAAAAATATATATATATGTAGCCATGCATGTAAAATGGTCTGCAGTTGTCTCCCCTGCTGGCAGTAAACCTGGTAGGTTACAGGGATGCCAGCAGTAATCATGGAGGTTTGCCCTCACACCCTGGTGAGGTGCCCTATGTATTTATGGGAGTGGCTACATGCTCTGAGTCCACAGTTAGTGACATCAGAGCTGTGACAGTTCCTGAAGTATATAAGGCACAGCACTGCCCAAAGTTAGTGTGTTGGTTGAAGAGAGAGAGTTAAAGGAAGGAGTCTGTGTTGAGACTTGGGAGATGAAGGGCCCACTAGTGCAGTAACTAGTGGCCCATTTCTACATAAAGTAGCGTCCAGCCTGACAAGGCCACACTGTGACCATCTTTGGTCCTCTTCTGCTGCAGAGACAGCCATTTAATTAAACCCCCGAGCCAAATCTTCGCCGATCGATCAGCAACTTTAGCTAATTAGTTATCATTGTGTGGATTATATTGATGTACATATTAAAGGGGGGGGGGTAGAGGGGGGGCGGCGGCAACTTCAACTGCTGCTTTAAAGAGACAGTAAGATACTTGGGACTGTTTGTTTTTGCTGTGGCATCCTATTCCTTGGCTTGGGGGCTATTGGGGTGTTAAAATATAATATTGTGGGTCTGGGCATTAAGCTTGTGTACACACACACACACACACAGTGACATCAGAGCTGTGACAGTTCCTGAAGTATATAAGGCACAGCACTGCCCAAAGTTAGTGTGTTGGTTGAAGAGAGAGAGTTAAAGGAAGGAGTCTGTGTTGAGACTTGGGAGATGAAGGGCCCACTAGTACAGTAACTAGTGGCCCATTTCTACATAAAGTAGCGTCAAGCCTGACAAGGCCACACTGTGACCAGGGACCTGGCACAGGGGTGATCTCCCTGCGGGAGAGGGGATCCCACTCCATTGGGAGGGCGTACCTTTTCAAGGGACAGTACGGCGAGATGTGCGGCTGAGCTGTTCGCTGTAAGGGGGCAGTTTGCTACATCAACAATAAAGATGCCCTGTTCAAAGATACCCCCACTGTGTGAGTGTGAAGTTACTCTCCAGTGGAAGTCACCACCAAGAAGGAGTTCCTCATCAGGACCATCTCCCTGCGGACGCATAGATCCTGGTGAGGTGGAGGCGCTGCACATGATATAGGTAGGACTCGCACACACTACCTCAGCTGCCTGTCTGGTGTGACAATCCCCTAATACCATCATGCGGGAGACTCAGGAGTCCTGTTACCTACAGGTGCACCACCAGACACGACCATGTAATGGGGGCTGGTTAGACCACACGGGCCAATATGAGATTGGGTGGGTCAGGTCAGAGGGAATACCCATTACATATATATATATATATATTCTTCCCCCTTTAATAAGTGCATCAATACAATCCACACAATGATAAGTAATTAGCTAAGGTGCTGATCGATCCGTTCTCCTGTGATCGATCGGCGAAGATTCGGCTCGGGGGTTCACTAAATGGCTCTCAGTGCAGCAGAAGAGGATCAAAGATGCAAAGTTCTGTGGGGAAGATCATGTGACCAGGCAGTCACTAGATACAATTGGTGCACTGCTAGAGAGAGGGCGGGGCTAAAAAAGGGGTGTGCCAGAGCCTGTTTCAGAAGAGGAAGGGGATGTGATTTTGTAAATAGTTGCTATAGAAACAAAAAAGGCTTGTTACATTATAATACATTCAAAATAACATTCAGAGTTGTTTATAAGCAAAGAAAAATGCTACAAGTATTTTCTCATAGCACAGAACTGAGTTCTTAAAAATAACACATGTAGGATATTGCTAGAACTGCAGATTTAAACAGAAATTTGCTTGTGGGTGTGTAGGTGCTCAGCAGGAAGTGTGTAATCAAATGATCTTCCCCCCAGAACTTTGCATCTTTGGTCCTCTTCTGCTGCAGAGACAGCCATTTAATTAAACCCCCGAGCCGAATCTTCGCCGATCGATCAGCAACTTTAGCTAATTAGTTATCATTGTGTGGATTATATTGATGTACATATTAAAGGGGGGGGGGGGCAACTTCAACTGCTGCTTTAAAGAGACAGTAAGATACTTGGTACTGTTTGTTTTTGGTGAGGCATCCTATTCCTTGGCTTGGGGGGTATAGGGGTGTTAAAATATAATATTGTGGGTCTGGGCATTAAGCTTGTGCGCACACACACACACACACACACACACACACACACACACACACACACACACACACACACACACACACACACACACACACACACACACACACACACACACACACACACACACACACACACACACACACACACACACAGTCTGTTATCCAATTTTGGGTTGCACCCCAATGCTAACCAAAAAGAGGAAAAAGCCTTCATAGAAGTATTTAGATTGGGGGCGGCCAACTCCAGTCCTCAAGGGCCACCAACAGGTCAGGTTTTCAGGATAACCCTGTTCCAGCACAGGTGGCTCAATCAGTGGCTCAGTCATCTGTGCTGAAGCAGGGATATCCTGAACCAGACCTGTTGGTGGCCTTTGAGGACTGGAGTTAGCCTCCCCTGACTTAGATGCTACACTCAAAATGTGACTGGGATCTGAGTGCGGATATCAGCCTTTTGTTCTAAAAAATGTAATTTTATTATTTCCAACATGGAAAAGGGGTTGAATTTAAAAATGCCGCTGGCATTGTGGCGCATGTCTACTAAGCCGTCTCAGCCATACGGCGCCGGAGGCCTCCTTACAGCCAACCAAAGCAGGGAGCTGCCAGGGGTCTTCCTTCCAGCACCGCCGCAGGCGTCCGATGACAGAACATGCTGCTGAATGACGACAGGAACGACTCTGTTTTTGGTGTTCAGCTTTGTCTGTTGTGTGGGACAACCGATCTGTGCACGAGTACCGGAAGACCTACCGCCAACCGTTCCTGAAACAACAGCAAATCAACTGCGGAAGATCGCAGACAGACGGTCAAAGACTTGAGAAGCCGGTCAGTGGAATCTGGAGATATCCCTTCCCTATGCCATTTTTTGTTGGCCGTTTGTGAGTTCCCAATCTCTTTTAATATTGTTCGTTTATTAAACAGTGTTATACTAGGTCCCCTTTTCTTTTCTATATTTTGAGGTAATATCCAGTGTCCTCCCTACTACTACGGAAGATCTTTTATCCCCATGTAAGTGTGTTTAAATATACATTCAAATTTGTTACTACACTCCTGATACCTCTGATTGTGTCCCCTCACCCCCTTCCCCTTTTTTTTCCATCTATATTACATGTACCCCGGAGTCTCAAGTGAAGACAAGCGCTGGAGGATCCATCCCGTTCCTATAGACTGTTAAACATAGAGGTTTGTGAATCACCCCTATAGAGACTCTGGCAGCAGGTTAACACTTTGTGTGGGACTAAAGTCTAAAATCCACTTACACACGTTTGGCGCAACTATTTCTTTTTTCTATGTCCGAAGACAGAAGGCTGCTTGGTGCGCAGGCGCCTGTATCTTTATACGCATGTTTACGGCGTGTCAGAGTAACCGAGGACTCGCTATCAGTTGCACGAGTGCGATGACAAGAATCCCCTCCCTGCACGCGTCACGTTTCTAAATGGAGAAGATTACCCCCAGCCCGCGCTTTCACTTAATTGAAAAACAGCGACTGCCGTTATGTGTCGCCCGGCAGCCAAGCGCGCCAATAGTGTAACGCTGGGGGAAGGGTGTGTAGCTGGGGGAGGGGTGTGTAGCTGGGGGAGGGGTGTGTAGCTGGGGGAGGGGTGTGTAGCTGGGGGAGGGGGTTGTAGCTGGGGGATCGGTGTGCAGCTGGGGGAGGGTGTGTAGCTGGGGGAGGGGTGTGTTGCTGGGGGAAGGGTGTGTTGCTGGGGGAGGGGTGTGTAGCTGGGGGAGGGGTGTGTAGCTGGGGAGGGGTGTGTAGCTGGGGAAGGGTGTGTAGCTGGGGAGGGGTGTGTAGCTGGGGAGGGGTGTGTAGCTGGGGGATGGGTGTGTAGCTGGGGGAGGGGTGTGTAGCTGGGGAGGGGTGTGTAGCTGGGGGAGGGGTGTGTAGTTGGGGGAGGGGTGTGTAGCTGGGTAGGGGTGTGTAGCTGGGTAGGGGTGTGTAGCTGGGGAGGGGTGTGTAGCTGGAGGAGGGGTGTGTAGCTGGGGAATGGGTGTGTTGCTGGGGGAGGGGTGTGTTGCTGGGGTAGGGGTGTGTAGCTGGCAGAGAGGTGTGTAGCTGGGGGAGGGGTGTGTAGCTGGGGAATGGGTGTGTTGCTGGGGGAGGGGTGTGTTGCTGGGGGAGGGGTGTGTAGCTGGGGGAGGGGTGTGTAGCTGGGGGAGGGGTGTGTAGTTGGGGAGGGGTGTGTAGCTGGGTAGGGGTGTGTAGCTGGGGGAGGGGTGTGTAGCTGGGGGAGGGGTGTGTAGCTGGGGGAGGGGTGTGTAGCTGGGGGAGGGGTGTGTAGCTGGGGGAGGGGTGTGTTGCTGGGGGAGGGGTGTGTAGCTGGGGGAGGGGTGTGTAGCTGGGGGAGGGGTGTGTAGCTGGGGGAGGGGGGTGTAGCTGGGGGATCGGTGTGCAGCTGGGGGAGGGTGTGTAGCTGGGGGAGGGGTGTGTTGCTGGGGGAAGGGTGTGTTGCTGGGGGAGGGGTGTGTAGCTGGGGGAGGGGTGTGTAGCTGGGGAGGGGTGTGTAGCTGGGGAAGGGTGTGTAGCTGGGGAGGGGTGTGTAGCTGGGGAGGGGTGTGTAGCTGGGGGATGGGTGTGTAGCTGGGGGAGGGGTGTGTAGCTGGGGAGGGGTGTGTAGCTGGGGGAGGGGTGTGTAGTTGGGGGAGGGGTGTGTAGCTGGGTAGGGGTGTGTAGCTGGGTAGGGGTGTGTAGCTGGGGAGGGGTGTGTAGCTGGAGGAGGGGTGTGTAGCTGGGGAATGGGTGTGTTGCTGGGGGAGGGGTGTGTTGCTGGGGTAGGGGTGTGTAGCTGGCAGAGAGGTGTGTAGCTGGGGGAGGGGTGTGTAGCTGGGGAATGGGTGTGTTGCTGGGGGAGGGGTGTGTTGCTGGGGGAGGGGTGTGTAGCTGGGGGAGGGGTGTGTAGCTGGGGGAGGGGTGTGTAGCTGGGGGAGGGGTGTGTAGTTGGGGAGGGGTGTGTAGCTGGGTAGGGGTGTGTAGCTGGGGGAGGGGTGTGTAGCTGGGGGAGGGGTGTGTAGCTGGGGGAGGGGTGTGTAGCTGGGGGAGGGGTGTGTAGCTGGGGAGGGGTGTGTTGCTGGGGGAGGGGTGTGTAGCTGGGGGAGGGGTGTGTAGCTGGGGGAGGGGTGTGTAGCTTGGGGGAGGGGTGTGTTGCTGGGGGAAGGGTGTGTAGCTGGGGGAGGGGTGTGTAGCTGGGGGAGGGGTGTTTAGCTTGGGGGAGGGGTGTGTAGCTGGGGGAGGGGTGTGTAGCTGGGGAGGGGTGTGTAGCTTGGGGGAGGGGTGTGTTGCTGGGGGAAGGGTGTGTAGCTGGGGGAGGGGTGTGTAGCTGGGGGACGGGTGTTTAGCTTGGGGGAGGGGTGTGTAGCTGGGGAGGGGTGTGTAGCTGGGGGAGGGGTGTGTGTCTGGGGGAGGGGTGGGTAGGGGGGGGAGGGGTGTGTAGCTGGGGAGAGGTGTGTAGCTGGGGGAGGGGTGTGTAACTGGGGGAGGGGTGTGTAGCTGGGGGGAGGGGTGGGTAGCTGGGTGGAGGGGTGTGTAGCTAGGGCGAGGGGTGTGTAGTTGGGGGATGGGTGTGTAGCTGGGGGATGGGTGTGTAGCTGGGGGAGGGGTGTGTATCTGGGGGAGGGGTGTGTTGCTGGGGGAGGGGTGTGTAGCTGGGGGAGGGGTGTGTAGCTGGGGGAGGGGTGTGTAGCTTGGGGGAGGGGTGTGTAGCTGGGGGAGGGGTGTGTAGCTTGGGGGAGGGGTGTGTAGCTGGGGGAGGGGTGTGTAGCTGGGGGATGGGTGTGTAGCTGGGGGAGGGGTGTGTATCTTGGGGGAGGGGTGTGTATCTTGGGGGAGGGGTGTGTATCTGGGGGAGGGGTGTGTTGCTGGGGGAGGGGTGTGTTGCTGGGGGAGGGGTGTGTAGCTGGGGGAGGGGTGTGTAGCTGGGGGAGGGGTGTGTAGCTGGGGGAGGGGTGTGTAGCTGGCGGAGGGGTGTGTAGCTGGCGGAGGGGTGTGTAGCTGGGGGAGGGGTGTGTAGCTGGGGGAGGGGTGTGTAGCTGGGGGTGGGGTGTGTAGCTGGGGGAGGGGTGTGTTGCTGGGGGAGGGGTGTGTAGTTGGTGGAGGGGTGTGTAGCTGGGGGAGGGGTGTGTAGCTGGGGAGGGGTGTGTAGCTGGGGAGGGGTGTGTAGCTGGGGAGTGGTGTGTAGCTGGGGGAGGGGTGTGTAGCTGGGGGAGGGGTGTGTAGCTGGGGGAGGGGTGTGTAGCTGGGGGAGGGGTGTGTAGCTGGGGAGGGGTGTGTAGCTGGGGGAGGGGTGTGTAGCTGGCGGAGGGGTGTGTAGCTGGGGGAGGGGTGTGTAGCTGGGGGAGGGGTGTGTAGCTGGGGGAGGGGTGTGTAGCTGGGGAGGGGTGTGTAGCTGGGGGAGGGGTGTGTAGCTGGGGGAGGGGTGTGTAGCTGGGGAGGGGTGTGTAGCTGGGGGATGGGTGTGTAGCTGGCGGAGGGGTGTGTAGCTGGGGGAGGGGTGTGTAGCTGGGGAGGGGTGTGTAGCTGGGGGATGGGTGTGTAGCTGGCGGAGGGGTGTGTAGCTGGGGGAGGGGTGTGTAGCTGGGGGAGGGGTGTGTAGCTGGGGGAGGGGTGTGTAGCTGGGGGAGGGGTGTGTAGCTGGGGGAGGCTGCCTGGGCCCCCTGCTCTAATCCCGTGTTGCAGAAGGTCCGGCCTGTGAACAGTTTCTCCTCCTCTGCCAGTATAACCCGCCTCACACTGACGAGACCCAAAAGGTCAGAAAAGCTGTCTGTGAGTAGGTTACTGGCTCTGCACTTCTCTGACCCAGGCTGTGCTGAAAAGCTGTGTAGTGCGTCAGGCGTACGCTTATAGGCGTCCAATGTTAAAATAGACATGAAACAAAAGGTGACACTGTGTGCTCATTTGCATGTCTTTTCCCAGAATCCCTAGCTGCAGTGGAAGCACTGTATGCTAAGAGATAATGGGGAAAGGCAGCGTTGCCGACCTGTGAATGTGCTCACACATCTTTACGCCTCTCCTGCTCAAAGCGCAATCTGAGACCCGCAGAACAGGTCACGGTTCCCTATCAGCACCCAGCAGAACTTCCCAAACCCCATTATCGCTTTAGGGGTTTTTTTTGTAGCCGAAACCCTAATGGGATGGCGGAATCCGGCGTGTGAAGCCGTAACTACGAGGCATGGAACGCAACCAGGTTCCGCAGTGTAAATAAAACACTGAACACCGTGCCGCCATTGTCTCGCTGAGTACCAGTTGGCTGGTAAGAAGACATTTACACGTCGCCCACCTGTCACACCGTCTCGCTTCTGAGTTTCCAGGCAGCAAATCAATTGGCACAAAGTTTCTTGGCTGAGGATTTGCTCGGTTACAGCACATCCATTTTTCCATGAGCAGAAATAGACTGAGCAGGTTCCCAATGTAAGGATATCTACTGATCTCCTTCTAAATCTAGTTTCAGTTCTAATTACGCTCACGGAAATATGATCACCGGGACGGGCTTCGGTTTCTTGGGGCCCCCCCCGAGAGAGCGTCATTAGGGGCCTCTTACCCAGGACCTGGAAATAGTACCGGCTGATAGGAATTATTCGGAAGCATTAATGCTACTTAGGCACAAGATTGTGTCAATGATTGTGACATTGTGACACACACGAGGAAATTAACGACTAATAAAATTAATTAAAATAGTTTAAAGATCTGTTTTCCAAAGCAAAGCAGGGTTTTTTTTTTCTTGTTTTTTTCCAATTTTTACAAACTAATCGCTAACCAGCGTCACAACAAGTTGACTTTGGTTCGTCATAGTATAGATTAAAACTACGTAGAGACAGTATTAGTAGTTGAAAAGGGGTAACATTTGCAATACAAAACAACATTTTGGGAAGCCAGGAGAGGGATTTCAGGAGGGGAGACGCGGAGACAGATTTAGGAAAGAGCAGAGTGATTCTGGCAGCAGCGTTTACGATAGATTGTAGGGGAGACAGGTGAGAGGCAGGAAGGCCGGACAGCAGGAGGTTACAGTAATCAAGACGGGAGAGAATGAGGGCCTGAGTCAGAGTTTTAGCAGTAGAGGAACGGAGCTGTGAAGCGTCCCACGCTCCTGACCGTGAGAAGGGGCCGTACACTTGCATGAGATTTGCGCAAGGTCCCACCTCAGGGGATCCATCGTCCGCCGGGGGCGGGGTTACATTGTGAGGAGGCGGAGCTGTGCTGAGTAGAGGTTGCGTTATGACATAGGGTGGGTTTATAGAGGAGTTAAGGTGTGAGGGGCGGGATTTAGTACTCCGGGTCTCCTAAAGCATGACAGCAGGGCTGCGTAAACAGCATTACAACCATATTTGTGTAAGACTTTTGCTTAGCCTGCGTCCCCGCTAGCGCTGAGCAGGTGGCGCTTGACGAGGTGACTTGCATATATATATATATATATATGCAAGTCCCCGCTCACGTGATGCGCGCGCGCGTATACATGGGCACACACGGTCACCGGCGCTCGGCGCTTAGGTAAACAATTTTTTTAATCTTTCTAGCGCGCTCAGCTTCCCCTGCAGCGTCCCCCTCCCGCGAGCGCTTGCGAAAATTTTAAGGACACCCGGCGCTCATGCTTGGAGAGCTCTCCAAGCGTGAGCGTGCTCAGCGCCAACGGGGACAAAGCCTTAGGCCCGTTCTATAGTGCCGGGCGCGTGCTATGCCGTGCGCGCGCACGGCAGGGGGCTTGGAGCGGACCGACGAGGGAGAACATGAAGAAATTAATGATTTTGCGCCGCTACCGGCGCTGTAATGTATGTATGTGTGTGTATGTATGTATGTTTGTGCGTGTGTGTATGTTTGTGCGTGTGTGTATGTATGTTTGTGCGTGTGTGTATGTTTGTGTGTGTGTATGTATGTTTGTGCGTGTGTGTATGTTTGTGCGTGTGTGTATGTATGTTTGTGCGTGTGTGTATGTTTGTGTGTCAAAGTTAAATAAATATTTTTATTACAACTTTTTTTTTATTTAAAAAATATTATGTCATTCATAATTCACAACACACACACGCAAACGTACACACACACACACACACACACACACACACACACACACACACACACACACACACACACACACACACACACACACACACACACACACACACTATAGATCCGCCCTTATCCATTTTAACATGGATGTTTCAGAAATGCAGAATATTACTTTGCCCACTAGATGGCGCACCCTGATAAGGGAATGGATGCACCGGGGAGGTTATATTTCCTGCAGAAATGTGAAGCTACAGAACAGATATAACTGTCCCAGAGCAGAGAGCGTCCAATGGAACTGAAATCAGCGACAGTGTGTGTTCTATGTGAATGCCTTAACCGCTGCACCATGCCCAAAGGACGTTGCTGTATCAGAAGTGACAGGCAGCGCAGTGTGCTTGAGTTAAGCTTTTGCTAGTGTTACACAATCAGATATGCTTGGTACCGATGGGCACATTTTTGGGGGGCGATCTGGATCCGCAGCGGATCCGCTGGTTCCTTTGGGCCGCGGATTTATCTCAAAAAGGGCTATTAGCGGTTTGCGGATGTTTATTTATTATTATTACCAATCCGCAGATTCAGCAATCGGTTCTTCCGAATCAGCCAACGCGTCGTGTCCACCGGCGGTGTTTGATGAATCCGCGCCGATTAAAAACAGACCAAATCCGTTCGCGGATTTTGGGGGGCAAAACGAGAGAAAATCCAGGGGAACGGATTTGGGTGGATTCGCTCAGCTCTAATTTTTGGTAATTTCCGCTTATATTATTATTACATCGTTTAAATATACATCCAAAAACCTGTAATATTGGAATTATGATGCCACAAATAAAAATACCACATTGTGCTGACAATCGCGTCTCAGACAGGTCTGCAACCCATTCCCCATTATCTCTCTCAGGTTATAGTGCTCCCACAGCAGCCAGGGGTTCTGGGTAATGACATGCAAATGAGCAAAGTGTGTCACTCTTTCTTATTATCCATTGTAACATGGACGCCTATACGTTTCTGCAGAACTATGACACGTAGCGTTTCCTCTGTATGTAAACACTGTTCATTATAGTCTTAACCCCCTCATTGCCAACAGCTCAATACGTTGCAATGTGTGGCTTAATAACCTTCAAAAAAAACTACTGCTCAACCCCCTTATAACGCTGTGCTTGGGGTCCAAAGAATCACATCGCGTTATAAGCGGATCACGTTAGAAATAATGTACAATTGTATGCATCGTGCAATAAAGTATTTAAGACACCAATAATCGTGTTGTAAAGTATTCATAAAAAAATGAAAATTGGGAGCCACGCTTGCATCGCGTTATAAGCGGATTCGCACTGTAACGGATCGCGCTATAACGGGGTTGAGATGTATTTGATTAACTCTCGTGTTAAAAGCTTATTAAAAAAAAAAACACACAGTGAACCATTAATTCCAAGGGCTTTATATTTAAAGATTGCACGCAAATGATTTGAATTACCGGTATATATATTGCAACTATATATATATATATTAAAAAAAGGTATACAATGTAATAATGTACTGTAGCACACAGCATTGTTTGGCAGAGGGGTTTGCTCGGCACTCAGCAGCATCACCGCCACCTCTGTGACGAGTAATGAGATTCCGTGTGCCTGCGAATGGTAACGGCTCATGTGATGCTCGGGGAGGGCAGCTGCTGCTGCTCCTGCTCCCTTCTCCTCCCTTCTTCCAATCCTCCTGCTGTCATGGCGACTCCCACCAACTGCAGCTGGTGGGCCATCTCGGCGGCCGAGAATGATGCAGGAAAATCCGGGGAAGACGAGGAAACCCCCGAACCGTCCAACCCCAACCTCAAATCCAAGGACCGCCTGGTGTTGTACCACTGGACACAGTCGTTTAGCTCGCAGAAGGTAAGCGCTGGGCTGTCTACACAAGGGGGATTGTGTTGCCATGCATGGGATGGACACGCTTCCCTGTACAGGCTGGGAGAAGCGGCATAGGACGTATATGGCTTTAGAGACGATACGTAGGGAGAATGTGGGGTTTAGGGCCAGTATTAGGGGTTCCCATTGCAGGGAGACTCTGATTTCCATCCTGCCACAACGCATCTCTCTGCAATTGTTGCTCTGACACTGGGCTACACTGCAGGTGCCTATTGATCTGACGGTTCGCAGAATGAAAATGGAATTTCTAATATCAGCGTCAGTGTTTGAGGAACGCAGAGACATGTCTCGGGCTGGAAATAGGTGATGTCAACAATGACCAGGTGCAGGTATCATTTTCTGCAAGAATGATGCTTTTGGTGTGAAAGCAAAGCGGTATTTACTGGCTGCTGATGCAAACGTGATTTCCTTATAGAATAGCAAGGAGTTATGTAGACAGGCGTTGGAGAATAAGCTGTGGTACCAGAGCTTATTATACGCTCCTTATTGTACCATGTAGCAGCGCCGTTGTTGTTTTTGCTTAGCAGACACGTCCCTTGCAGCGCTGGCTGAGAATAGTCTGATAACGTTACACACGAGTTATCACAAATCTCCATCATCTCTACCTGCTTCCATGCCAAACATCCTTACTGGCTTAGTACCTTCACAGGAGAATCTAAGTAGTATTTTTACAGCATGGCATACGTCAATATAATTGTGCATTATTTAACCTTTAACTGCTTATCTGCCAGGGGTTGAAAGACATTATAGGGCAATATATGTTGCAGGCAAATAAAATGATGCTGTATCTTTACATTATTGCTTCACAACAAGATATGTCTGGGAGACCCATGTTGGAATATAAAGAGATGACCTTCTTCCTGACCCAGTCCGAGTGTATTATCTGCAAATGGCCCCCTCGCCTTGATTTGTTCCACCAGAGCATGAGCAGGGCAGCCGGTGAATTCATACGCCCCCTACAGCAAAACCGGTTCATTTTCCGGCACACATTTGTTTTGTCATCTATTTCATAAGGAATAAACCAACATATTCCAGCAAATTTCTCATCATTCCACCAACGGCTGCAAACGCAAACGAGCATTTCAAATGTTTGTCACTAATTGACTTTTCCTTGTTGCTTAACTCCTTTGCTAACCCGGGAGGCCTGCAATTAACTGGAAAATGACTTGGTTGTACAGAAATATAGTAGGGTTAAAATGTATTGCTTATGTTGCCATGAACTCAGTGTAATGAAATCTAAAATGTTGATATTATTATTATTATTATTATTATTATTATTATTATTATTAAGAGCACTATTAGTTTTTACTTTGGGGAAGACCGTATTTTTATCTTTGATACGGATGCAAATGTTTAGTAAAATAAAAGTTACAAATGTGTTATGGTACACGTCACAAATGAAAAAAATATATATATATACTAGCTTTCCGCCGGCATTCTAGAACATATCGGCAGTACGCCGACTCTCCGAACACGCGGAACATTTGGCAGTTTGGCAATTATTTCATATGCAAAACCCGAGTAGCGGGTTGAGACAGGAGACGGTATCGGCCCACTTGGAAAAGCAGGCCCGGTGACACCGGTACCGGGGACCCAGGACAGATGGTTGGGAGGAGAGGGGTGCCGGAGCTTACCCTGCCAGGGGCGAGCGGCCCGCGTTCATGGGAGAGCTTGGCAGAGGAAGGGGGCGTCCGCCTTGCGTGGTGTGTCCGATTCACGGCCGGGTGGAACTGCCGGCGTGGGCAGGCCAGGCCCGGGACATTTATGCCGGCTCCATCCGTTCGGCGGCCTGGTGTGAGAGTCTTTCAGGAAGACTTGGGATACAAATAAAAGGGCGAGACTAGGGGTGCCGGGCGGCTTTTCCAAAACTACTGGACACAAGGGCGAAAGTTGTTACACGCTCAAGACCCTCTCACCTCTCTCTGCTCCATGCTGTTTCCTCCTCCCTTTGGCCACACCCCCAGGCGGCGTATACACATACACGCCCAGAGAGGTAATACCGGTATACACATACACGCCCAGAGAGGTAATACCGGTATACACATAGATGTCCAGTATTACCACTAATTTTTTACCGGACAGACCAACCAAACACAGGACAGTTGGTTCAATACTGGACACCTGGCACCCCTAGCCGCGAGACAAAGCTTTTACTGACCGGCGTTCGGGTGGAGAAATCGGGGCGTCTCCCTTATAGATATTGAGGGTTGGTCAGTGTACCCAAGACTTTGTCATATTTATTTGCCTGCCGCTTCAGTAAAACTGCTGACACATTGAGGCATTTCATGATCAGATCGTTGTTTTATTAGGAACAGCCTATATTTTTACTTTATACTCCCCATAAATGTGTTTTTTTTTTATTTCTTTACGCTGTCCGGAATGCCTGAGATTTCACCTATATCTTACAGTTATAAACCAAGTAATCACGGCTGCCGGAGAGTAACCAGCAGAAAGCTGCGTTTCCTGATGACTGCGCTGCTTTCTATTGGTGGACTGTCGGCCATATTGTATCCCCGCACAGGGGATACACATATGGAAATCTCAGGGGGGAAAAAATAACAGCCAAGTAGCATATATTGGTCTGCTAAACTCTTTAAAAGTAGCCGCAGAAGTGCATGTGTTCCCCATAGGTGACGTACAACATGAGTGTTACAGCGGTAGGCGTGTACACTGACCGCCATTTTTTTATACGTACTTTAGTATATCTCCTTTCCCTTTCTAGCACCGTTTATTTATTTTTTTACATCTGATACTCCTTTCAGAAGATAGAAGCATTTTAAATATGGGAGGTTAAAATGGAGCTCTCCTCAGAGCCGAGTGCCGCGTAAAAGTTACCATGGCAACCTTTAGAAGTTAAAAATGAAGAAAATTGGGTTTTTGCAATACAAAAAAAATAAAAATAATAATAAAAAAAGGCGTAGACGTGCTCAGGAGACACAATATTAACATACTAGTTAAACTCATATACGTTTCTGGAGGGATTGCTGCTTTAAGTAAACAGTCTTTCCAGGAGACAGAAAGCGGCCATCTTTAATTTGTTATGCCATTTATGATATACAGGAAGTATCGGAGTGGTTAAACCACATGAAAATGTATTAAATGTATTATTAATCATATCTTTTGAGTTCTGTGGCTGCTGGAATAGCACAAATCTGCGTTCTGGCTTTTAAAGCTGCAGACCAAGCAATATCCTACATGAGTTTTTATTTTAATAATCAGTTCTGTACTATCAGAAAATACTTGTAGCATTTTTCTTAAACAACTCTGAAAGACATTTTTGATGTATTATAATGTAACAAGCATTTTTTGTTTCTATAGCAACCATTTACAAAGTCACATTCCCTTCCTCTTCTGAAACAGGCTCTGGCACACCCCTTTTTGAGCCCTGCCCTCTCTCTAGCAGTGCACCAATTGTATCTAGTGACTGCCTGGTCACATGATCTTTACTCTAGGTATACCTATCACGGTACTACCTCTGTATATTGAGAGATATTATCTCTTCCGGTATATATATCGGTATACACTGATAGAGCCTCTGCGGTTATTATCTTCACAGTCACCGAGTGTGTGATACCTTTTGTTTGTTCCCTTATATATTGGGATAATATTTTACGTGTCTATTTTTGCGCTGTTTGGGTGGATGACTTCAGTAGCAACTATCCTTTAGTGCTATATCTGAGCTACATTTTCTGTTTTCCTATAAATAGATTATTGTTCTACCCCTATACCTTATATCCGTACTAGGTATTTCCTATATGAGCAGTAGGAACATTTACACCAGCTCACCCCTATACATAGCCGTCTCTCCCACTGGGGATTTTAATATCCTGTGTTTATATGTTCACTATATATGTTGGTTTTGTCATAAATAGATTTATTAAAATTTTATTATTTTCTTGGTTTTAATTATGCTTTTGAGTCTGTTGATATTGGGTCTGTGGACTCTTCTTTTGGTCCTATTAATTACACATTTTCCATTCAAACACTGTCTTTACATTGAGACTGTAACTTTAGAGTGCAATTCATAGGGCTTATAGTAACCCCCGGTGGTTATTTGTTCAAGTGTTTGCCACATGATCTTCCCCACAGAACTTTGCATCTTTGGTCCTCTTCTGCTGCACTGAGAGCCATTTAGTGAACCCCCAAGCCGACTCTTCCCCGATCGATCACAGGAGAACGGATCGAACGTTAACTTAGCTAATCACTTATCATTGTGAGGATTGTGTTGATGCACAGTTTAAAGGGGAAAATATATATATTTTAAACGGCAGCTTTAACTGCTGCTTTAAACCCCTTATTCGATATGCAGTGACGCGCCCGCCTGGCGCTGGAGGGGAATGAATGGCAGTAAAACCTTCTCCAGCGCTGGAAGACGCCATCACAGCATACTGAATAGGGGCCTCAAAGAAGCGGCTCGGGGGGAGGTCACTGCCGTGGATACCAGCGTCCCTTCCGTGTGACCTTGAGCAAGTCACCTTATCTCCCTGTGACTCAGGCCACCATAATTAGATTGTAAGCTGTACGGCACCGCAATTCGCTGTACCTGCAACTTCCTATGTACAGCGCTGTGTGCACGGTCAGTGCTACAGAAGAAAAAAACTATTATTATTATTAAAATAGGACATACACACATGTAATTGTCTTATTGTGGATTTCATATAGCAAATTTCCCCAAGTATGAAATATATATTTGAAATATTTCCCCCCCAGCTTTTTGTACAGTTGGAGTAGACCGCCAGTATGGTGCTTCTCTGCTGTTACTTCCACGCCGTTGTATGTATGTATGTGTAGCTAGGTTACCCCTCTTGCCTGCGTTCTTCTACTTACCTGCCTATGGCCAGGATCGATGGCGGGTGCTGCCGGGAACAAGCGGCAGACCCGATGGCCAATTCGGAAGGTGGGGGCCGGAGCAGGGAGCTGCGCGTCTCCTCCGGTATGCGGCCGGTTGTCGCGGCCTTAGCAACGTCCCGATCGCGTCGTTAGAGTCCCGGCGGCTAGCGAAGCAGGGCGCCGCCATTGTGAGTGCGGTTGCGCATGCGCAGGAGCCCAATAGAGCGGGAGGCCCATAGATAGCTCGCGCATGCGCAGTTCAGGATTGCCAGCCCCCAGGGTGCATAGGGGCAGAGCCACATGACACCAGGGAGCCAATAGGGCTGGAGATGACTGGGCAGAAGGAAAAGGATACATTTCGCGGGCTTGAGCACGTTGTCAGTGAGTGAACGGAGCAGCTAGGGGAAGGAGGTAGGGTGCAGGAGTCAGTGACTCCCTGCATTAGGCCAGCAATCCCCCTAGGCCCCAGATAGCCCTGAGTCACAATAGCTGATTGTTGTAGGGACAGGCCCTAGGTTAGGGAATCTGCCCCATTATCTATTTGTTAGTAGGGAACAAAGAACATTGCGTATTTTGCTGGGAGAGAGCTGGACTATTTCCAGGGTGGGATCGCTCCGAGGGATTATCCTGTGGTGGATCACGGATATCGTATAGGAGCTCGCCTTGATCCTTTGTGAAGCCCGTTGCAGGTCCGAGCACTGGAGTGCTCGGCAGGTAATCCATAACATCAAGTGCACCAACAAGGCCTATCACCAGACATAGTGACTGCGCAGTCACACACGCACATGTATATGACTTGGTAGTGTGAGACATTGGGGTTACTGGACACGGGGTGGGATCATCCCGTGGAAGGGGGCGCATAAAGTGTTGACGTCCGCCGTGGCGTATAAAGTGTTGGCGTCCGCCGTTGTGCATAAAGTGTTGATGTCCACGGTGGCGTATAAAGTGTGGGCGTCCGCCGTGGCGCAAGATAGCGTTAGCGTCTTAAGAGACGCCGTGGTTAGTGTCTCCTCTAGGGAGGGACACAGGTTAATGTGGTATGCACGTATGTTTCTATGTTCATAAGTAAATGGTATTGGTTATTATACATACAGTCTATGTGTTTATTGTGTGAAGGCCTGCGAGGAACAATTCCTGCTCTGCTAGGAACCATCGCAGGTGGAGGCGCTGCACCGAGTATGAGAGTACTGTTATTCTTAATATATTGCCCCAGGTTACCCGTGGCGGAAGCTCAGCCCTCCTGTGAGCCAACAGGTAAAGCACCACACCCTGGTAACACTGTATGTTCTCCGCACCCACACTATATATGCGATTGGGTGGGGGAATACCCGTTACATATGTATGTATGTATGTCTTTATTTATATAGCGCCATTAATATACATAGCGCTTCACAGTAGTATTACACGTGGTAATCAAATAAATAACAGATAATATAAATAACAGGTCATGGGAATAAATGCTACAGACATAAAAGTAACATTAAGGACGAAGAGTCCCTGCCCGAGGAGCTTACAGTCTAATTGGTAGGTAGGGAGAACGTACAGAGACAGTAGGAGGGAATTCTGGTAAGTGCGTCTGCAGGGGGCCAAGCTTTATGTATCAGGTGTATAGTATTATCCACAGTGCTATTCATATGTTTCTTTAGGCAAGAGTGGGTCTTAAAGGTGGATAGTGTGACGATAACTTATGACATGCTGCAATTTACACCAAATATATATAATAATATAATATATATATATAACTGGGTTGAACTGGGACGAGACTTAGATATGATAAAATATAATTTATTCCTTGATAAAGGTGAACACAACAGATTATACAAATAACAGGCAAAATATGGACACTTACTTAAAGATGGAAATGATGAAACAGTCACATCTGGACTGGCAGTTCATACAGCAAATCTTCATCATCCCAAGACATTGCATAGCATTTCTCTCAGCAATCAAGATGGTATAGAAGAACAACGAACTAACAAAAGATAAAGGGTTGACCCCAGATTATATACCTTTGGTAACCCTATCCTTAACATTAAGTACAGGTGATTGGTTTTCAATTACCTGTAGCTACTCACTAGCATGGGAACACATTTTGATACCTGCCCAGCAGCTAGTTGGCACATGCTCAGTTGGACTCTGGGGTCTCATTTCTGCAGCCTCACATTTGCATCAGGAATGCCAGCCAGTCTACCAATGGAATTTCTGGCAGGAAACCCTTTGTTGTGAGGTGTTAAATGGGACACTTACAGCCTGCTCTGGTTTGAGTAATCTCCGCCCTCATGTAAACGGTGGAGGTGATAAACTCCTTTGAACAGCACTTAACTTCTAGACATTGGGACGCTTCTCTGACCATCTGCTACCTGATGGCCAAAGGAATTTCCTCTAGTTTTTATCCATACCTGGGGACAGTATTAAAGATAAAATACAAACATATTAAAATATCCGGTTCCGTTGGGTCCAGCAGGTCCAAACTTCCCAGTTCTCAATGCCGGAACTGGGACACCCTATGGTCCAATTTGAGACTTGCTACGACCTTCGGAACCGGAGTTATACAAAAACACCTTAAACCGTTTCCTATTTTAATACAAAAATCTCCGCTGTAAATGAAATCACGGTTTTTCACTAAATCCCCATTGAAAACAACGGGCTTCGCCGCCATTGACTTTCAATGGCAAACCGCCGCCGTTGGCGGCTATGGGAATCCGCCGCCATAGACTTTCAACGGGGCCACGCCGCCGTTGAAGTCAATGGGGGTTTTCCGCCATAGCCGGTCAATGGAAATTGGCCGCCATTGAAGTCTATGGGAAAAATCCCGAACTTTCAAGGGGGTCCATACTCCGTTGGGTTGGTCCAAGAGGGTCAAGGATGGTTCTGCAGTGATGCCGGAGCAGTGACTACAGGTACCCCAAACCCTGGCCCTCTGGACCCTCCGGAACCGGAGCTATGGATTCCTAAATTTCAGCTCTTCACACTTAGCCGTTTTCTTGAGCTGTTTATGCCACCGCCATTGGAACCTATGGCGCGACCCGCTCTTCTCGGTTCGACCCTTATCGGGGGTCCAGGATTCGGGGACCCTGTGGTGGTCGAGTGGGGGGAGGCCTAGGAACTAGGGGCAAAAAGAATTTTATTTCTAGGTGCTCTAGAACTGTTTATTCCCACGCCACGTGTCGTTGAACTTGGCTAATAAGTGATCAAAGCTCTCTTTTAGAAATTGTATCCGCTTTGCGGTTTTGCGGTTTGGACGGCAGCCAACTCGTTCCTGGAAAGCTCCTTCGAGGATTCTCCATTGAAGTCAACGGGCCCATTGACTTACAATGGGAAACCGCCGCTCCTCCTCTCGGACGCCATCTGCTGGTCTTCACAGGAAACAGGACCAAAACAGCAAGATTCGCCATTAGAATGCATTGAGCCCTAATGGCGGCCTATGGGACCCTGCAAAATGGTGCCTGAAAAGGCGGGAAAATTACACAAAGGGCTATAATCATTAAAGAACTATTAACCCTTGTACTCCCGGATGAATCCTAGTGTGTGTGTGATGCAGACACTGATATAACAATAAAACATGGGAACAGGGGAATATACATTTTCATGTTATAACAAGGGTTAAATCACATTTCTGGGCCTCAGCCCAGTTAACCCCTTGTCTCCCTGGTGAGGTTAGGGGGTGGCCAATTGGGGTGTAACCCCTTTAATCCCGGGCCAAATCCTCCCCATCGTCACAGATAGAGAGGGTGCTAGTCGGGTATTGAGGAGAAGGGCATTCCAGAGGTGTGGGGCAGTCAGTGAGAAAGGTTTAAGGCGGCCGTTCAACATTGTATTGTATGTCTTTATTTATATAGCGCCATTAATGTACATAGCGCTTCACAGCAGTAATACACGTGGTAATCATATAAATAACAAATAATATAATATAAATAACAGGTCATGGGAATAAGTGCTTCAGACAAACGTAACATTTAGGAAGAGGAGTCCCTGCTCCAAGGAGCTTACAATCTAATTGGTGTGTAGGGAGAACGTACAGAGACAGTAGGAGGGCGTTCTGGTAAGTGCGTCTGCAGGGGGCCAAGCTTTATGTATCATGTGTCCAGTAACATCTGCATTGCTTCTCACACCGGATCCTCCCGGTGATACCAGGTCACCACTCTGTGACCGGGGGGGGGGGGGGGGGAAAAGCCCTATCCATTGGGCTCGAACTCTTCTCCAAAACTACCAGGAGGCTCCCACAGTGTAATGGGCCATTTACACCCGCACTGACCAAGCAGTCTTCTCCCATCAGACACCTTCTGGGGTCTCCAAGGGGCTGCAAGGGGTCTTCCAATGGCAGGAGACTGCAGAATAAGCCCAATGCATGTATAGCTCTATTATTGACATCGCCCAATAATATAATAAGGGGTTTACAGAAGAAAATGGCAGATATACAGTAAGTAGCATATTAATCAGTTTATTTAGTGCAGGTTAGTAGCCTGGGTGGTTTAAGGCAGGGGCGCTCAACTCCTGGCCTCAAGCCCCCTGCCCCCCAACAGGTCAGGTTTTAAGGATATCCCAGCTTCAGCACAGGTGACTCAATCAGTGGAAGACTGCGCCATTGATTGAGCCACCTGTGCTGAAGCAGGGACTGATTGAGCCACCTGTGCTGAAGCAGGGACTAATTGAGCCACCTGTGCTGAAGCAGGGACTTATTGAACCACCTGATTGAGCCCATCAAGCCAGAGAGCGAGTCAAAAGTATATGGGGGCGGACATTTTTGCCGCCCCAAGCCCGGGCCTAACCGGAAACCCGCCGCTGCTCTTACGGTTTGTTGAGATTTCCTGTTACACGGAAGAGCCCGGATGTACCGTCTGTAAAATGTGTCTATAATATTCCGTCTGCCGGTTTGCAGAACGTTTGCAGCATGTCCAGTGATTAAATAGGTTACAACCTCACCCGCCCCTGAGGCCTAAATGGAATTAATATTGATTACACGTCAGGAGATTGTGAATGACGGAAGCCGCGCGGTCGCAATCCGTATAAATAAGGGAAGACGCTCATTGATTTCCTGACTTCGCTAAGAAAGAAAAAAAGAGGCCGGGATTGTGACCACGTAACTTCTAGAATATATTCAGTAGAGATGAAACAATCACATTAAAAATAGGCGTGTTTGTGTGTGTGTAATTAATAGGCGTGTTTGTGTGTGTGTAATTAATAGGCGTGTTTGTGTGTGTGTAATTAATAGGCGTGTGTGTGTGTGTGTAATTAATAGGCGTGTGTGTGTGTGTGTGTAATTAATAGGCGTGTGTGTGTGTGTGTAATTAATAGGCGTGTGTGTGTGTGTGTGTAATTAATAGGCGTGTTTGTGTGTGTGTAATTAATAGGCGTGTTTGTGTGTGTGTAATTAATAGGCGTGTTTGTGTGTGTGTAATTAATAGGCGTGTTTGTGTGTGTGTAATTAATAGGCGTGTTTGTGTGTGTGTAATTAATAGGCGTGTGTGTGTGTGTGTGTAATTAATAGGCGTGTGTGTGTGTGTAATTAATAGGCGTGTTTGTGTGTGTGTAATTAATAGGCGTGTGTGTGTGTGTGTAATTAATAGGCGTGTTTGTGTGTGTGTAATTAATAGGCGTGTTTGTGTGTGCGTAATTAATAGGCGTGTTTGTGTGTGCGTAATTAATAGGCGTGTTTTTGTGTGCGTAATTAATAGGCGTGTTTGTGTGTGCGTAATTAATAGGCGTGTTTGTGTGTGCGTAATTAATAGGCGTGTTTGTGTGTGTGTAATTAATAGGCGTGTTTTTGTGTGTGTAATTAATAGGCGTGTTTGTGTGTGTGTAATTAATAGGCGTGTTTGTGTGTGTGTAATTAATAGGCGTGTTTGTGTGTGTGTAATTAATAGGCGTTTGTGTGTGTGTGTAATTAATAGGCGTGTGTGTGTGTGTGTAATTAATAGGCGTGTTTGTGTGTGTGTAATTAATAGGCGTGTGTGTGTGTGTAATTAATAGGCGTGTGTGTGTGTGTGTAATTAATAGGCGTGTTTGTGTGTGTGTAATTAATAGGCGTGTTTGTGTGTGTGTAATTAATAGGCGTGTTTGTGTGTGTGTAATTAATAGGCGTGTTTGTGTGTGTGTAATTAATAGGCATGTTTGTGTGTGTGTAATTAATAGGCGTGTTTGTGTGTGTGTAATTAATAGGCGTGTTTGTGTGTGTGTGTATCTGAAGCCTGATACTGGTGTAATTCAGAGAACTTTTACTACTGAAGCAGTAAATTGATGCAAAGAGAGCGTCAGAAATCGCCACAGTGCAGAGGTGCCTTACCCCAGCGGGGCTTAACGCCATGTGACGTCAGGTCGCCATGATGTCATGCCGTGACGCTGCAGGAGGAGGGCCGTTCCAGAGAAGGAAAGAACCACCTAGACACCCCTTCTACACACACACACCTTGGGGTGAGCAGGGTGCGATCCTGCGCCAGTTCGGGGTCTCCCCAGCTCCCCCCTCTTCTGACGGCGGTGTTACACATATTGGGATCAAGATTCGCATTGAGCAATATTATATTTTCCCCTTATTTCTGCATCTTGATACACACGAGTCTGTACATCAAGCCCAGGATGTGGGCTCCGTAGAGTGCTGCATATTCTGTCTAAAGTATCTGCAATAAATGAAAAAACACTAAGAATAGACCAGCAGGTCAGGTTTTCAGGATATCCCTGCTTCAGCACAGGTAGCTCTAAGTCCCTGCTTCAGCACATTTGGCTCAATCAGTCCCTGCTTCAGCACACGTGGCTCAATCAGTGGCTCAGTCAGAATGACTGAGCCACCTGTGCTGAAGCAGGGATATCCTGAAAACCTGACCTGTTGGTGGCCCTTGAGGACTCGAGTTGGCCTCTTCTGCACTAAGAGAAGAGAAAACAGAAGAGAGAGATGCTGAAGAAATGTAACTTTACATAATACGTCCTCCCTAACTCCTATATTCACAATCCCTCAAGGGAGCAAAGGATTTTAACCGTGTGAGCTTAAACATTATTGCCATTTAAACACCAACGTTTTGCGCTTCATATATAGCCCTTATGGACATGAATGAAACCTTACCCCAGAAGATCTTATAACCTAATTTCTATTACCAAAGGCACAGGACAAAGGGGGTGAATTTATAGCACGTGCTGTTCTGCTGTTGTGGTGTTTTGCTGTTCTGCTGTTTTGCTGTTGTGCTGTTGTGGTGTTTTGCTGTTGGGCTGTTGTGCTGTTGTGCTGTTCTGCTGTTGGGCTGTTCTGCTGTTGTGGTGTTGTGCTGTTGTGGTGTTGTGGTGTTTTGCTGTTGGGCTGTTGTGGTGTTCTGCTGTTGTGCTGTTGGGCTGTTCTGCTGTTGTGGTGTTTTTGATCTGGCAGAAGGAGTATTTAATTCCTCTTGCTAAATCATGAGTATTTCTGATACTGCTGCAATTTTCCCCCATTGCACGATAAGTGAAAACAAAGAATGATAATGTGTATCCACAGCCAGACAAACTCTTCTGCTTCCTTGTAACTGATTATATTTAATCTCCGCTCGTTATCTTGGTTTCAGTTTAGTGAATTTCGTTTTTCAAACATTTTGAGCACCTTCTTTTTGAAGATATTTGACAGACGTAGCAGTCTCGTCACACCACACGCTAAGGGATATATTATACATTATACATTGCCGGATTTTACAAATCCTTCTGAATTTACAAGTGGATTCTTCACCAAATATCAACACCACTTCTAAGCCAAACTAAACCACCTATTCTATTTTTTATTGCAGAGATATAAAACTGTCCATCCTTCACATGTCATGGCGTGTCCGGTGGATTATTAAGATATATATTTTTAATAAAGATTATCTTATTTAATTTAACTGACCCTCATGATCCAGCCAGCCTACAGTTGGGTAATGTGCCCATATAACAGTAATATTGTGACAATGATTTGTTTTACTATCGGGATATAAATATCAGTCAGGCTTGGATATCACTGACAGTTTAGTAAAGAAGGATGGGTCTCCGTGTTCTTCCATGTAGGAAAGGGAGCAGGACAGGGCCGCTGAGGGGGATGCGGGGTGAGGAGGAGAGACAGACAAGGGCCCTGGCTGTCCCCAGCTACGTGTCTCCCTCACTAACACTGTCCCACGCCGAGTCTCTGACGTCGGTATGCACCGAGCACCTGCATGAGGCCGGAGTCAGAGGCTCAACGTGGCACAGTGTCAGTGAGGGAGGCTCGTAGCTGTGGGAGAGCGTGGCCCCGGTGGCAACAAGAGGACCAGCAGCCGGGAAACTGCTTTGTCCAGCACTGCTGAAGGGGTTAACAGAATAAAATCCGTCATGTTTTAGCGACCTGACATTCTCCCGCAGGAAGCTTTATGTACCAATTAGGAAATACATCAATAACGCTTGTAACTTGCCATCTCTTTTTCGGCTTCAGTAATTCCCCCCCGTTCTAGTTCTGCCCATTGTACCTTCCACACCCAGAAGGACGAGTAACGTCAAGAGTCCCGAGCAGCGAGAACGCACAGCATGAAATTACTTCTCTACGTTAGAGAAGGATAATATAATAATGTACCATGCGACATCTGAACTCCATCTGAAGGCACATTTTGGGGTTCGTGTGAATCTAAAAGGCAAAGACATCAAGCTAAAAGATGATGCTTAAATATAACAGGCGCAGAAGACTAGCTGTTCCGTCTCTGGTGCGGGCAAAAAGCAGAGACACCAGCTAGGTATCAGAAAGTAACTATGGAAACTTGAAGCGAGGAAAAGAGAAACCTGTGCATTAGTCCTCATCTCTGCATTAGCAGGTGTCCTCTTAAATTAGGTATATTCGGTAAACTGGCTCCTCAAACATCTTTACTCTAAATCGACACAGATCTGAAAGGAAATTTGCACTAACGCATTTAGCAATTCATGTTGATGTGAATGTAGGATGAGAATAATGGGGTCAGGTGGCTGGAATTAATTTGTAAATATAATACAGACGTAGGGTGGAGTGACATTGTTTCCCCAGGTAACACAAATATCCAGTATAATGCAGTATATCACAGGGCCAACATGGGATACAAAGGTACGTTTGGGCACAGGGCCAGCCTTAGGCCAAGGGGAGCAAGGTGGTTGCATTGGGCCTCGCGCCTTTGGGGGCCCCCGCGCTTCCTCCCCTCCCTCCTCCTGTCGGGGCCGGGATCCAAAGTCCACCCAACAGTAGAGGGGAGAGCTGGAGGAGGGAGCTGGGGAGTTCCCGAACCGGCGCAGGCCCGCACCGCTGCTCACCCCAAGGTGGGGAGGGTGGGTGGGTGTATGTGCGGTCTGCATCTAGCTGGGGGAGGTGCCTATGTGCGCATGCAGGGTGGTATTACCTTACCCAGAGTGGTCTTCCTTCTGCAGCGTCGCCATGACAACACAATGTTGCTGTGACATCATGACGCTGCAGGAGGAGGGGCCCCACTGCCGTCATGCCACCTTGGGCCCCGCCAAAGGTAAGGCTGGCCCTGCGCACACAATGTGGACAATGAAGCTCTCTGCATGATAAATCTAGTGTAATGTTTGGGTTGGCTTGGTCGTGTTTGGGTTGGCTTGGTTGTATTTGGGTTGGCTTGGTCGTGTTTGGGTTGGCTTGGCCTTGTTTGGGTTGGCTTGGCCGTGTTTGGGTTGGCTTGGCCATGTTTGGGTTGGCTTGGCCGTGTTTGGGTTGGCTTGGTCGTGTTTGGGTTGGCTTGGCCATGTTTGGGTTGGCTTGGTCGTGTTTGGGTTGGCTTGGTCGTGTTTGGGTTGGCTTGGCCGTGTTTGGGTTGGCTTGGTCGTGTTTGGGTTGGCTTGGCCGTGTTTGGGTTGGCTTGGCCGTGTTTGGGTTGGCTTGGTCGTGTTTGGGTTGGCTTGGCCGTGTTTGGGTTGGCTTGGTCGTGTTTGGGTTGGCTTGGCCGTGTTTGGGTTGGCTTGGTCGTGTTTGGGTTGGCTTGGTCGTGTTTGGGTTGGCTTGGCCGTGTTTGGGTTGGCTTGGCCGTGTTTGGGTTGGCTTGGCCGTGTTTGGGTTGGCTTGGCCGTGTTTGGGTTGGCTTGGTCGTGTTTGGGTTGGCTTGGTCGTGTTTGGGTTGGCTTGGTCGTGTTTGGGTTGGCTTGGCCATGTTTTGGTTGGCTTCCAGAACCCTGGATTTTCCATATTCTGTTCACAAATCCTTGTGGTTCCATTAGACATTTGGGTGTTTATTTTTACAAATACTGACCTCTCCCTTGTGAGGACGTTCCATTTTGGGATTTAATTTGTTTGAAACTGTGCCACCTTCCCTGATTTATCTACTCAAATCTGCTGCCAACGCTGTATCATCTCCAATATTTCACATCCCTTCTTAACTAAAACTCCAGTCTCTCCCTCTTTCTCTTATAAATAAGGGCATTTAGAAACCATCTGGAAGGTATCACACACAGTTTACTCACACACAGCTTACTCACACACAGCTTACTCACACACAGCTTACTCACACACAGCTTACTCACACACAGCTTACTCACACATGGACTCATTAGGACTCTTCCAGAACAGAGAAATATCCGAGTTATTCTCATTCAGAATGGAGGCAAAATAGACCTGAAGAACCCCAGATCAATCAGTCCAATCACTTCCAAGATTTTTAGGAAGATACTCACTAATTGGCTGCAACAGACCGTGGACTTTTCTCAGGCTAGAGAACAGGCGGGACTTTGCTCAGGCTAGAGAACAGGCGGGACTTTGCTCAGCCGAGAGAACAGGCGGGACTTTGCCCAGCCTAGAGAACAGACGGGACTTTGCTCAGCCTAGAGAACAGACGGGACTTTGCTCAGCCTAGAGAACAGACGGGACTTTGCTCAGCCTAGAGAACAGGTGGGACTTTGCTCAGCCTAGAGAACAGGCGGGACTTTGCTCAGCCTAGAGAACAGACGGGACTTTGTTCAGCCTAGAGAAGAAGCGGGACTTTGCTCAGCCTAGAGAACAGGCGGGACTTTGCTCAGGCTAGAGAACAGGCAGGACTTTGCTCAGCCTAGAGAACAGGCGGGACTTTGCTCAGGCTAGAAAAGAAGCGGGACTTTGCTCAGGCTAGAGAACAGGTGGGACTTTGCTCAGCCTAGAGAACAGGTGGGACTTTGCCCAGCCTAGAGAACAGGCGGGACTTTGCTCAGCCTAGAGAACAGGCAGGACTTTGCTCAGCCTAGAGAACAGGCAGGACTTTGCTCAGCCTAGAGAACAGGCGGGACTTTGCTCAGCCTAGAGAACAGGCGGGACATTGCTCAGGCTAGAGAACAGGCGGGACTTTGCTCAGGCTAGAGAACAGGCGGGACTTTGCTCAGCCTAGAGAACAGGCGGGACTTTGCTCAGCCTAGAGAACAGGCAGGACTTTGCTCAGCCTAGAGAACAGGCGGGACTTTGCTCAGGCTTGAGAACAGGCGGGACTTTGCTCAGCCTAGAGAACAGGCGGGACTTTGCTCAGCCTAGAGAAGAAGCGGGACTTTGCTCAGCCTAGAGAACAGGCGGGACTTTGCTCAGCCTAGAGAAGAAGCGGGACTTTGCTCAGCCTAGAGAACAGGCGGGACTTTGCTCAGCCTAGAGAACAGGCGGGACTTTGCTCAGGCTTGAGAACAGGCGGGACTTTGCTCAGCCTAGAGAACCAACGGGACTTTGCTCAGGCTTGAGAACAGGCGGGACTTTGCTCAGCCTTGAGAACAGGCGGGACTTTGCTCAGCCTAGAGAACAGGCGGGACTTTGCTCAGGCTTGAGAACAGGCGGGACTTTGCTCAGCCTAGAGAACAGGCAGGACTTTGCTCAGGCTTGAGAACAGGCGGGACTTTGCTCAGCCTAGAGAACAGGCGGGACTTTGCTCAGCCTAGAGAACAGGCGGGACTTTGCTCAGGCTTGAGAACAGGCGCGACTTTGCTCAGCCTAGAGAACAGGCGGGACTTTGCTCAGCCTAGAGAACAGGCGGGACTTTGCTCAGCCTAGAGAACCAACGGGACTTTGCTCAGGCTTGAGAACAGGCGGGACTTTGCTCAGCCTAGAGAACAGGCGGGACTTTGCTCAGCCTAGAGAACAGGCGGGACTTTGCTCAGGCTTGAGAACAGGCGGGACTTTGCTCAGCCTAGAGAACAGGCAGGACTTTGCTCAGGCTTGAGAACAGGCGGGACTTTGCTCAGCCTAGAGAACAGGCGGGACTTTGCTCAGCCTAGAGAACAGGCGGGACTTTGCTCAGGCTTGAGAACAGGCGCGACTTTGCTCAGCCTAGAGAACAGGCGGGACTTTGCTCAGCCTAGAGAACAGGCGGGACTTTGCTCAGCCTAGAGAACAGGCGGGACTTTGCTCAGGCTTGAGAACAGTCGGGACTTTGCTCAGCCTAGAGAACAGGCGGGACTTTGCTCAGCCTAGAGTACAGGCGGGACTTTGCTCAGCCTAGAGAAGAAGCGGGACTTTGCTCAGCCTAGAGAACAGGCGGGACTTTGCTCAGCCTAGAGAACAGGCGGGACTTTGCTCAGCCTAGAGAACAGGCGGGACTTTGCTCAGCCTAGAGAACAGGCGGGACTTTGCTCAGGCTTGAGAACAGGCGGGACTTTGCTCAGCCTAGAGAACAGGCGGGACTTTGCTCAGCCTAGAGAACAGGCGGGACTTTGCTCAGCCTAGAGAACAGGCGGGACTTTGCTCAGCCTAGAGAACAGGCGGGACTTTGCTCAGCCTAGAGAACAGGCGGGACTTTGCTCAGCCTAGAGAACAGGCGGGACTTTGCTCAGCCTAGAGAACAGGCGGGACTTTGCTCAGCCTAGAGAACAGGCGGGACTTTGCTCAGCCTAGAGAACAGGCGGGACTTTGCTCAGCCTAGAGAACAGGCGGGATTTTGCAGCCGACAACAAACTTGACCACATCTAAATTGTACGAAAAAGTAATTTCTTGAGTTAATTAATATGATTTACTACCCCGCTTAGGATTCATAGATTATGAAAAGCATTTGATTCTATGTACACCTCTGCTGCAAATAAAAGCATTAAGATAACAAAATGTTGAGGACGCTAACATTGATATTATAATTAACATGTATGTGAATGTCACATTAACCATTGTATGTATGTCTTTATTTATATAGCCACACTATATAAATGTATACATTTAGCCACACTGTAGACGGACGTTCACAGAGGTACACAATTGGAGACTTTTATAAAGTGAAATTATAATAAGGCTTTATTGTGCCTTTTCCTTTTCACCAGGAAATCATCCAAACACAGGGGGGGAACAAAGCTTCTATTCACTTGGGAGTATTTCTAGTGAAATTCTATGCAATTAATTCACATCTCCCTTAGTTAAGCATTTCTCCCAGCCCCAAACACATAGCATGAGATAAGCAGATATAAGAAGTCTCTTAAGAATGAAAGTCTTATCTGTTAGCTGCTGTAGAGTAAGCTTCTCTGCTCTCCTGGAACCGCACCCGTGTGTGCACAGAAAATATCAGCATCCAGGTTTAGAAGTCTTATTTGTCATCTCCAGAGATCTGTGTTCTCTTGGTCAGTCTCTCCTGGGAGACTCAAGAACCACTGCCCTGTCTCCAAAGTTCAGCTCTCAGTCAGAGCTAAGTAGTCACTTCCTGTCTCACAAGACAGGCTTTTGTAAGCAATCTAAATCAGGCAGATGGTGTTTATTAATTGACTACCAGCAGTTAACCACCACACTGTTAGATTAAAGGCACATTACTTGAATAGGGATTACACACACCCACTAGCACTCCTTTTGACACACATATATATATACTGGTAATGGTTTCTCAGAGCTTGTTGGGTATCTGTGTATTTATTTATATAGCGCCATTAATGTAACAGCGCTTCACAGTGGTAATACACGTGACAATCATAAATAACAAATAAAACAAATTACAGGTCATGGGAATAAGCGCTTCAGACATAAAAGTAAGATTTAGGAAGAGGAGTCCCTGCCCCGAAGAGCTTACAATCTAATTGGTAGGGAGAAAGAACGTACAGAGACAGTAGGAGGGCGTTCTGGTAAGTGCGTCTGCAGGGGGCCAAGCTTTATGTATCATGTGTCCAGTATAATCCACAGTGCTATTCATATGCTTCTTTAAGCAAATGTGTCTTAAGGTGGGTCTTAAAGGTGGATAGAGAGGGTGCTAGTCGGGTATTGAGGGGAAGGGCATTCCAGAGGTGTGGGGCAGTGAGTGAGAAAGGTTAAAGGCGGGAGAGGGCTTTAGATACAAAGGGGGTAGGGAGAAGACATCCTTGAGCAGAACGCTAGAGTCTGGATGGTGCATAGCGAGAAATTAGGGCTGAGATGTAAGGAGGGGCAGAAGAGTGTAAAGCTTTAAAAGTGAGGAGGAGAATTGAGTGCGAGATGCGGGATTTGATAGGAAGCCAGGAGAGGGATTTCAGCAGGGGAGACGCTGAGACAGATTTAGGAAAGAGTAGAGTGATTCTGGCAGCAGTGTTTAGGATAGATTGTAGGTGAGACAGGTGAGAGGCAGGAAGGCCGGACAGCAGGAGGTTACAGTAATCGAGACGGGAGAGAATGAGGGCCTGTGTCAGCGTTTTAGCAGTCGAGTAACAGAGGAAAGGGCTTATCTTTGTTATATTGCGGAGGAAAAAGTGACAGGTTTTAGATACGTTTTGAATGTGAGGGGCGAATGTGAGAGAGGAGTTGAGTGTGACCCCTATGCAGCGTGCTTGGGCTACTGGGTGAATGATGGTGCTTCCAACAGTAATGTGGACGGAGGTAGTAGGACCAGGTTTGGGAGGAAGTATGAGGAGCTCTGTTTTTGCCATGTTAAGTTTGTCAGGGGAGGGCCATCCAAGGTGATATCGCAGAGAGACATTCAGAAGCTTTGGTCTGTACAGCAGGTGTAAGGTCGGGTGTTGAAAAGTAAATTTGAGTGTCGTCAGCATAGAGGTGATATTTAAACCCAAGAGATGTGATTTGGTCACCTAGAGAGAGTGTGTACAGAGAAAAGAGAAGAGGTCCCAGAAAAGAGCCTACTGTATGCATTGTAAGGAACCCCAACCCTCTCTAATAGCGCGTCTGAGATCAGATGAATTGTAAGGAACCCCAACCCTCTCTAATAGCGCGTCTGTGATCAGATGCAATGTAAGGAACTCCAACCCTCTTTAATAGCGCGTCTGAGATCAGATGCATTGTAAGGAACCCCAACCCTCTCTAATAGTGTGTCTGAGATCAGATACATTGTAAGGAACCCCAACCCTCTCTAATAGCGTGTCTGAGGTCAGATACATTGTACATTTTTCTGTATTTGGTACAGTTTTCAAATGACCTAAAAATTGCTGGGCACCCTTTAGGGATGGTTGAGGAACCCAACACTTTCTAGGAACCCTAGTTGAAAAACACTGATCTATGTATTAGGTTGATAATTCAAAATGCCATAAAATCAGTTTATTAAGCCCTTGGCCACAGGAAGTCCCGTACGACTGATTACTACACAAGCTATCATGTGGGTGTGGCGTGTCCACCAATGACACAAACAGAAGAGGAAGGTTGTCCTCTTCCATTCATATGGTGCTCACTGAATGTCTTCGAGGTGCTGGGCTCTTGTGAAATATATTGAATACGGACTAAAGGTGTTCATGTCATTGTGTATAATGCTTAGGGAGGATGACCGCCAAATTCTGACCTATTCAATGTATGCATTTGTTTTGGGTGGCCGACCCCATTGAGCTTTTCTCCGGTGTAAACACCTCTCTGTATGTGCAGATACGCCTTGTGATCGCGGAGAAGGGAGTGCCATGTGATGAGCGAGATGTCAGCCTACCCCTCACCGAGCACAAAGAGCCGTGGTTTATGCGCCTCAACCTTGGAGAAGAAGTTCCGGTGCTCATCCATGGTGACAACATCATTAGTGACTACAACGAGATAATTAACCATGTTGAAAACTATTTTGTAGGAGGTAAGACCATCCAAATGCCGTAGAATAGGTTTGTGCAGGGTGTAAAGTTGTGGATCCAAAGGGCTTGTATAACACTATTATCTATACTAAGCATAAAGAAGCCGAGCGCTCAGCACATAAAATAAGTGTGGCTTAAGAAGGTGCTCCTAAGGGAAGGTCGGGCGTTGGAAGGGTACCCACAGAGGCGGTGGAGAGGACAAGTCCCTTAATCGGTGCGCAACCACTGAAAGACAGGCGGCACTATGGGTGCTATAGATATAGCTATGGTAGGATCTAACTACCCATCAGATAGACCTATAGGAATTTCCTATTAAAGGTTTATGTTTATATCCACCCACTACGCAGTACCACTGCTTTTTCTTCCTTACAGTCACACCTGTTGCTATTTCCACAGCTACCGTCATCATATAGATCTATCTGATGGGTTGTTAGACCCCATCTTCGATATAACCATAGTGGCCAGTCTCTTTTACTGGTTGTGAACCGATTAAGAGACTTTTCCTCTCCACCCCCTCTGTGGTTACCCTTGCTACTCTTAACACTCAAATGCCAAAGAGGCCAGACCTTAAATAGGGGACCAGCCAACTTCTCTATTGATACCAATGACTGGTTCCTAGTTGGCACAATACAGACCGGTCTAATGACTTCAGTATACTTGTAACTGAATAATAATACATTTGCTAGAGAAGTTTAATTGGAGGTAGTTCCTTACCAGGTGAGTTACAGGATATGAACCAAGGTATCCTCCCGAACTGAAATCGCACTATTTGTAGCTCCGAAAGACCTCACGTTTCACGAGATACTCACTATTGATGTACCTGGTATTACTTCCTGGTTTATATGCGTTGTAAAGCTTTGGAAAACAGGTGGTCAACCGAAAACCGTATGTAAAAAAGCAAAGATGCAAAGAGCGCAGCAGGGATCGGTAAGTGAATTGTATTAAAAAGTAAAAAACAAAGATACACATTGCAACAGTTACAATCTTACGCTTACAGACAGACGTGGTTAAAAAGCATTTGAGAGAGGCTCGAGAGATATAGCTGGCGTGGTCGGGACGCTCACGTGTTGATCTCTGAGATGGAATCCACCAGAGAGTAGTGAGAGTCTCTAAATCAGAGCCGGCCTACCATGTGACCAATGAAATGTACGGAATACGTTATGTCTACGCGTTTCACACTGGGCGTGCTTGATCAGGGAGTCACATTCAAGGATCAGAAACCCTGATGAAACACGCCCAGTGCGAAACGCGTAGACGTCACGTAACGTATTGCGTACTTTTCATGGTCACATGGTAGGCCGGCTCTGATAGAGACTCTTACTCCTCCTTTGGCGGAGTTCCATCTCAGAGATCAACACGTGAGCGTCCCGACCACGCCAGCTATTTCTCTCGCGCCTACCTCCGTGAAAATATTCCATCTTTTTTAATCCAAGTCCACCCCAGGGTAAGATTGTAACTGTTGCAATGTGTATCTTTGTTTTTTAAATTGAATACAATTCATTTACCGATCCCTGGTGCGTCCTTTGCATTTTTAATTTGTATGATTCAGACCTCCTGCGGGAGAGCTTTGCGGGAACGTTGGAGTCCTTCCACACATGAGCAGGAAGGGGGGGGAGAAGATTGCAAACACGCCGATTTTAGGAGAGCATGAACACGGATGTTTTTGTCTTTTTGCCAAACCCGTAATGTTTTATTTTTAGATACTGACGTGCAATGTGTAAAAGCTACTAAATAAGGCATGCCCTGGATTCAGCCCCTCTCCCAGGCCTTTATTCTCTTTATTTTTGTATCTTCTGCCTATCTCCATCATTCCCATTCTGTCTCCAGCGGGGGAGCGGGCAGGATATTCAGGCACGTACACGTATAACCGACCTTCAGGTAGCACTTCCCAGTTTGGGACAGACCTTCAGCAAGAGAGTCGCAGGGCAGTTATCGTCCTGGTCCCAGACAGCCCATCGTGAGCTAGGCTGTCCTTTTTAATGGGCTAACCATGCAGCTGTGACCTTGCTAATTAACTCTGCTTGCTCTGTTATAACTAGTGCTCTGCTGGAGTCAGCAGCTACAGATCCGTTTCTCGCTCACCGCCACCCGGCCGGCTCTCCACACTGCCGCAGGGTTCCCCGAAACAGGGTCACTGCCGCAGGGTTCCCAGAAACCCTGGAGCTAGACCCTTGGATTTGCCAGTTGACGATACATATATACCGTCCAAAAATAAATGTACTGTTCAGCAATACAAGGCTTTGTGTCTTTAAAACAAAGGATAAGGAGATTGGTTCCTGCTAATGATACACTGTCCCTGTAGATAAAAGACCACGCATTTCATAATGATTACTTGTAGCATTTCCACGCAGATAATTATGGGCGAGAGGTTCCCAATGTGTCTCCAGACCTGCCACGATTCCAATAGCGCTCTCTGCGGGGAGGAACACTCAGGGGAAGGAGTTCAGCTGCAAGTTTGTTATATTGAGGCCCATTGTTCGTTGTATGGCATTACTGTGGGTATCAGTTATTGTTCATTATATGGCATTACTCTGGGTATCAGTTATTGTTCATTATATGGCATAACTCTGGGTATCAGTTATTGTTCATTATATGGCATTACTCGGGGTATCAGTTCTCCTTCGTTGCAATTAATAGTTACACAACTTGATCCCTTTTATATTGATTCTGTTGCAACACATTTGAAAAACATTGGCAAAAACGTTGTGTATTGTAACACTGTTACAGGCTTCTTAAAAGTGTTTATATGAACGTAAAACAAATCATTTGTGCCCCTTTTTTGTGAAACGTATATTTAGAAGAAACAAAACCCGGTATTCTGGCCTTGAAGCCTGTTTGACGCGACTGTAACCCTGTCGGAACTATGATGTCAGGCGCATTGGTATCAATGTTGTGATGTCATGTGACACAAAGTAGCGGCACTCCCATTACATAAATGTCATGTATTTTATTTGCCTTTTTATTTTAATCGGCATTGCATTTTAATTATTTTTTAAAGACTGCTTTTGTGAGAGATTTGTGAAATGTGCATTTAAATAAAACGCATTAGCGTTCCAACGATGTCACTTTCGCACCGCGCGCTTCTTCACCTGGGCAAAGGAAGCTACGTAATTTAGTATATATTTCTCTGCAAATGAAGGAAGCCCCTATTTATTATAAGGAGCATTATAGTATATAGCAAGAGATGTGGATGATAGCAGGAGACGCAGAAGTTCAATAGAAAAATAATTTGATGACGGATAAGAACCCCTTTGGGCCACCGAGTCTACGGGTTTTCCTTTGCCCAACCTTTGTTGAGAGCCTGTTCCACGAATCCACCACTCGTTCCACGAATCCACCACCCGTTCCATAAATCCCTCACATTACCCTCCAGCCTCAGGGAATGACCTCCTGCCCTAGTACGTTAATTTATCTGAAATATTACCTCTAATATATATTACCTCTCTGGGCGTGTATGTGTATACCGGTGTTACCTCTCTGGGCGTGTATGTGTATACCGGTATTACCTCTCTGGGCGTGTATGTGTATACCGGTATTACCTCTCTGGGCGTGTATGTGTATACCGGTATTACCTCTCTGGGCGTGTATGTGTATACCGGTAATACCTCTCTGGGCGTGTATGTGTATACCGGTATTACGTCTCTGGGCGTGTATGTGTATACCGGTATTATCTCTCTGGGCGTGTATGTGTATACCGGTATTACCTCTCTGGACGTGTATGTGTATACCGGTATTACCTCTCTGGGTGTGTATGTGTATACCGCTATTACCTATCTGGGCGTGTATGTGTATACCTGTATTACCTCTCTGGGCGTGTATGTGTATACCGGTATTACCTCTCTGGACGTGTATGTGTATACCGGTATTACCTCTCTGGGTGTGTATGTGTATACCGGTATTACCTCTCTGGACATAGTGACCTGACCGGCTTGAGGGGCCGCGGGATTTCCCTGAGCTGGTAGAGAGCAGGGCTGTTGCTTGGGGGTTGGGCTGCTTCGTTCATCCTGATTGGCTCCATTACCTAGCAGCAGCCAATCAGGAGGAGGTGTCAGAAGCCTAGGGGTGGCACAAAGGAGAGGAAGAAACAGCATGGAGTGGAGAGGTGTGTCTTGAGTGCTTCACACCTTTTACCATTGTGTCCAGTATTTTCGGAGAAGCCATCTGGCACCCCTCACCACTGTGCACTATAACCGGTGCGTTCTTCGCTCTGTTTTATAGCTTGGACTGAGCTTGCTATGATGTGGTTTTGGTTTGCAATGCTTCAGCCCATCAGTAACCAACGTGTTCCAAACGTATTGCACTGCAAATCCCGGAGAAGCTTAATCCGATCCCATTATATCTCAACAAAAACAAGAAATCAGTGCAAATTCACAGCATTGTACAATGACTTGTAATCATTTCTCTTTGTGTCTCGATTCCAGAACTTATTCCTCAGTTGATACCAGAGACTGGAAGTCTTCTCCACCCGAGAGTGCTCCAATATAGGGAAGTCTTGGACACCCTCCCGATGGATGCCTACACCCATGGATGTATTCTTCACCCGGAACTTACCACTGATTCTATGATCCCAAAGTACGCCACTGCCGAGATCCGCCGTAAGTGGCCATGTTAGCTGGCTACCTTAAGCCAGCAAGTGGGAAGGACAACCTTTTAAAGTCCTTTGCCAGGTACCAGTGAACCAGTGGGGTCCAGAACAGTTCTAACTATGCATACATGGGCCAACATTCCTTGAACAAAAGTTTATATTGGAGATAAGTGAAACCTTTAGTTTTGGATCTTTGGCTGATTGGGAAAAAGTTGCTAATTTACCAGAAATTGCAAAAAAATTAAATAAATAAAATCACAGTGAATTTCCTAGGGGAAATAATGTGGGTTCTCTAAATTTGTCCATTTCCCCTGGGACTAGTTTTGTTCTCGGTGAGCGCAGTAAATGTTCATGTTAAAGGCAGAAAAATGAAACCCACAAATAGCATTTTATTTTTCAACCTGGGGAAAAAAAATAAAAAATCAGTTAACCAAACGATACTGTATGCCTTCGCACACACCTCTTTAAAAAATGTAGCAATTGTTCATAGATCCTTCTTTCACGTACCTCTGCTTCAGGGCATTTTCAACTTGTGGCCCCGTGGGCCAAATCCAGTCCCCGACGGACCTTGGAGTTGCTTTCGGACTGTCTGCCCCTGCAGCCAACTGCATGTTATCCCACGCGAACACACAATATAAAGTTAAGATAATACAAATATATGGCACAGGTGTTCTAAATGCTTCTAAATGTTGACGTATGCCATTTTGTTGGTGAGACAGCGGGTGTGAGACAGCGGGTGTGAGACAGCGGGTGTGAGACAGCGGGTGATATTTATATTGGCTTTCCCTAAAAATATATGTACTGTATATTCTAAATTGGCCCTTTGGAAAATTAGGTGAAGAGCTTGTAATACTTGTAATACTGTAATGCTTCTAATACTTGTAATAATGGGACATGTGGTCTCTCCTTGCCTTGTTTGCTATAAGACAGGCTGTGGCATTTTGCACCAACTTCAGGGCTTTGATATTGTGTTTTTGGAGACCCATCAGCACAGAATTAGCGAAATCCTGTCTGGAGAGGACCAAGGCCGGTGATACCATCTGTAGATTGGGTTTTTGAGAGAAACGCTTTAATTTGTCTCAGCCGATGGATTAGGAAGTAGCAGTTTTTCACAATTGATGCAATATGAGGCGGATCAATTATGTTAACGTCAATAATAGCTGCAGGCTTCTCACTTCCTCTTTCCTTGGGATGGGGAGTTATTGATTGGTGAAGGCGTTACTTATTGCATCTGTTTTTGCTTTAGGGCCTATCAGGAGCAGCTCGGACTTACAGACATTAAGTTGTAGACAATTCAATGTCATCCAATTAGAGATGTCACAGAGGCAATTAGTCACATTATAGCTGCTTTTCTAAGCTCCTGGGCCCAAAGGATGTTCTATGTATTAATTGAGGGATATGATACCATCCCCTGATGCATGCATAGCCTGGACTCTCTTAAATAAGCAATGGGAGGTGAAAAACAAAATCGTCTCATGTTAAGATGAAAGAGAACGTTCTTTGTCACTCAACAGGGCATTTGGAAAATGTCACCACAGAACTGATGACGCTTGACCATGAAGAACCTCAACTTACAGAGCCATATCTATCCAAACAAAAGAAGCTCATGGTAAGATATCTGATCATTATTTTTATTTTCACAGTCTCTCCCAGGCGCCTGTTTAATATGCTTTGAAGTTGCTTGTCCTCATCAGGGAAGCGCTCCATGACAGAAGAGCGCGCTTCACAGCATATTGAGAATGGGCCTCTGTCAGACAGAAGAAACTCTGCATCCTTACATTACATACCTAGTCACAATGGTGAAAGGTGCAATGCACTCAAGTCACACACGCACCCACTCACTGCTCCATGCTGTTTCCTTCTCTCCGTGGCCACACCCTCCTGACAGCTCCTCCTGAATGGCTGCATTACCCAGCAGCAGCCAATCAGGATGGAGGAAGCTGCCCAGCACCCTAGCAATAGCCCTGCTTGGGAAAATCCCGCACCCCCCAAGCCGGTCAGGTCACTATGTCCAGTAAGGTAATACAGGTATACACATACACGCCCAGAGAGGTAATACTGGTATACACATACACGCCCAGAGAGGTAATACCGGTATACACATACACGCCCAGAGAGGTAATACACATACACGCCCAGAGAGGTAATACCGGTATACACATACACGCCCAGAGAGGTAATACCGGTATACACATACACGCCCAGAGAGGTAATACCGGTATACACATACACGCCCAGAGAGGTAATACCGGTATACACATACACGCCCAGAGAGGTAATACCGGTATACACATACACGCCCAGAGAGGTAATACCGGTATACACATACACGCCCAGAGAGGTAATACCGGTATACACATACACGCCCAGAGAGGTAATACCGGTATACACATACACGCCCAGAGAGGTAATACCCGTATACACATACACGCCCAGAGAGGTAATACCGGTATACACATACACGCCCAGAGAGGTAATACCGGTATACACATACACGCCCAGAGAGGTAATACCGGTATACACATACACGCCCAGAGAGGTAATACCGGTATACACATACACACCCAGAGAGGTAATACCGGTATACACATACACGCCCAGAGAGGTAATACCGGTATACACATACACGCCCAGAGAGGTAATACCGGTATACACGTACACGCCCAGAGAGGTAATACCGGTATACACGTACACGCCCAGAGAGGTAATACCGGTATACACGTACACGCCCAGAGAGGTAATACCGGTATACACATACACGCCCAGAGAGGTAATACCGGTATATACATGCACGCCCAGAGAGGTAATACCGATACACACACACGCCCAGAGAGGTAATACCGGTATACACGTACACGCCCAGAGAGGTAATACCGGTATACACATACACGCCCAGAGAGGTAATACCGGTATACACATACACGCCCAGAGAGGTAATACCGGTATATACATGCACGCCCAGAGAGGTAATACCGATACACACACACGCCCAGAGAGGTAATACCGATACACACACACATACATAATCAGTATTACCTCTAATTTTTTTACTGGACAGAGTGTCCAAATACAGGACAGTCCGGTTCAATAGTGGACACCTGGCACCTCTATACATACACCCCTGATTTTCCAGACCTTGTACGTTCACTTCCAGTATATTCAGTGACAAATACAATGTTAAATTAAACTACAAAACAATGTTCTAACTTCTTTTTAGGCCAAGATCTTGGAGCACGACAATGTGAACTACTTGAAGAAAATTCTAATTGAGCTAGGAATGGTCTTAGACCAGATCGAGGCCGAGCTGGAAAAGAGAAAACTTGAATATGAAGGTACAATGTGCAAAAACGTAACATTGTAGGATTAAGCAAATTAAACAAACAATGGGTTCCTTTCAATCTTATCAAGAAGCTGTATAAGAGAGGACACATTAGCGCCTTGCAGTTAAAGTCTGTGCCCCTACTGTACCAGTGATGGGACGGGTGTGAGGAAATATACAATTCTCTTATCCCAATATTAACATGACCATAGATTGTTTTTTCCTTGGGAATAGATACATTGAACACACACACACGTGTTTGAATGAATATTGCTGCATGTTACAACAAGTTTCAGAGTCTGCAATTAAAGGTCATGTTTTCCTAGGTCACAAATGCGAGCTCTGGCTTTGCGGACACGCCTTCACCTTAGCCGACATTCTTCTGGGAGCTACATTGCACCGACTCAAATTCCTAGGACTTTCCAAAAAATACTGGGAAGACGGAAGCAGGCCCAACCTACAGTCCTTCTTCGAGAGAATACAGAAGCGTTACGCCTTCCGAAAAGTATTGGGAGACATCCACACCACTCTCCTCTCAGCTGTTTTACCCAATGCCTTCCGCCTAGTGAAACGGAAACCGCCATCTTTCTTTGGGGCATCTTTCCTCATGGGCTCGTTGGGAGGAATGGGATATTTTGCCTACTGGTACTTGAAGAAAAAATATATCTAATAATCGGTGATTGGTGTTAGTTTGGTGTCTCCGTGGTATGTGGTATTATCAAGCCTAGTAACAGTACAAGACATTTGAAACGAAAAAAAAAAAAGTTGATTAAACAAAAATCCTTATTGCTAGTGTAAACATTCCATAATATAGAAGTTAGAACTTATATTGCAACAAAAACACTCAAATCTAAATTTGCTAGTGTCTTATATAGATTAAAAACCTGAACTGTCATCGTCGTTAGATTGTTGCGGTAATGAGACACATGCGACAAACAATGTGACAAACACACTGAATTAAGATATTTCTACAATCTCCAATTCCTTATCATTTGAATTAATAAAGTGGCTTACAGTGAAACCGTTCAATAGATTGATGACCAAGAACAGGCCAATATCTTTTTTTTTTTTTAATTATTATTATATTTGAGGTTATATAATAAGAGCACAGAAAAATCGAAGCCCTTTCGTATAACCCAGGGGGCACCGGATAATTATTTTTTATTTTTTGCATTGATTTAAGTGTTATTATTGCATTGATTTATAGATTTATTTTTAAATATTATTTTCATTAAATCAAATATTTTTTTAATTAATTGATCTGTTTTGAGAATGTATGAGACTTCTTATGAGGCCTTCAGAACAGCTCCCTTAATTCTCAATGATTGTGACCATGTGTTTGTTGCCTGAAAGTTCACTCTGGGTTTTTACTGCATACAGCATTTTGTAGCACTGCAAAAAGGACATTGGGGTGAATAATCCCAGATCTTTGGTGTCTGTTTGTGCACTCACTCATATATATATTCACAGGGTTCAACACTTTCTTGTGCCTTTTGTATGTCAGAAAGAGCAAATGGACGAACCAAGCCAAGAAAGTACTGCGGATCTTAAATAAACCTTTGGTGGGAAAATGTTCCAAATTTGTTTGATTCTCTAGTCCTTTAACTCCATCTTAGTATATTGCCCCCTGATCATATCCTGCTTTTTATTAAAAAAATAAATACATTTTAGTGATAAAAATCACAATTTTCTAATCCATGACATAGTAGCTACGTCATGTCCGCAGAGTACAATATACTATATATATTATAGCTTACATCACTTCCTGCCTTCCCATGGAGCTATTTGGTACCTTTGGCTCACACATGGTGGCTCACACCTGTTCCCACCCACCCACTTAAGGACACACCCCCTGGCTTCCTATATTAAGCAGACTGCTTCCTCTTCTTGGCTAGATCAGTGCGTTTCCCCCCCCCCATTGTTTCCAGTCTTGCGTTAAGAGCTTTCAGGATTCGTTTGACCTGCTGTCTGAACATCTGACCCGAAACAGTTTAACCTTGCCTTACCTGACCTTCACTTCTGCCTTGTTCATCTATACTGTGCTTGCCGCTTACTCTGGCATTCTTGACACATTCCCTGAACCTGCTCTGTCTCAGTCATCCTCCCAAAGCATTGTAAGCCTGCGAACCACGACAAGGCAGACACAGTTTGGAGGTCTCAACACTACCAGATAAAATACTAATATACCTCTATTAGGATTAAAATTCTCATTTACCTCTATTAGGAGGGAGAAAGACCAACATTGGATCTATATCCAGTAGAATGAAAAAGACCTGCTGACTTGGGAAGTGGGGAGGATTTTAGTATTTTATCTGGTAGTGTTAGGACCTGTGAGATGGGTCTGCCTTGTCGTGGCTCACAGGCTTACAACGCTTTGACCAAAAGGTTAAAACTAAATTACCCTTTTTCAAGAGAATATATAAGTATATTACTGTGTATTTTTGTCATATTGGATGTAGCATTGGGCTTCTCTGTCGCTTGTTGTATACATTTGCCATGCTCAATAGCTCTCCTTTTTGACACATATACATATTTTGTAGGGGCTCAGGGGTCCTAAAATGAGCTTGCTGTGTGTTGTTTGTTAACCCATGTTTATCTATAGTAAGGAATACCAGTAGTCTGGAGTGTGGCACTAGCTATGCAAAAATGTGTACATTGGAAAGGCAAGTAGGTGTACTCAGCAAGAGGACATCTTACAGTAAGGTCTACTTTCCTGGCAGTAACGTGTAACACCGAGTACATAAATACATGTACTCTAGGTATCTGAGGATTACCAGGAAAAACGTGCTTTCCCATCATACGAATTGCCACTCCTTTTCCTTTAGTAACCGGTTCCTAAAAAGCTGTGTCTAATTTTGTTATTGGACGGCTTTGGCCAAAGCAGTGTCCCACCCCAAGACACTGTGCAGCACCCAAAGAAGCACCTCGTAAACATGGACCTTAATGTCCTGACCGAGCACTTGGGAAGAATTCAGTAACAGAGCCACCCAAGAAAGGCTGTAAGAGAATGATAGTTATTTGTTGAATCAAGTAGATTTTACAATATATCAATGTTGCAATAGAAAGAAGCCGTGTCCACGGTTACTTTACTGAGACACTTTATACACAAGCCTAAAATAAATGTCATGAAACTTAAGGTTGCAAGCCATAGATTTAGTTGTTGGTTGAAGAGCTCAAGTGTAGCTATATTTACACTTATCCAGGGCCCGTGCGTACTATAACTTTGCACTACGTGTCAGTTTATTGGTGTTAAGGCATTGCAATATTGCAGTCGCCCTTCAGCCTAGCAAAGGGGTTACGTCAGCAAGCTCAGAAAAGACGTTCCAACTGGTATTTCATAACCTCTTGCTAAAACAGGGACATCACTTAGAAGTGAGTTATTACGTTCTTGCTGGCAGTTAACATTAAATGCATTTGAATGAAACGTTTTATATTGAATTTTAAAAAATCCCAACTTTTAATGCAAGTTTGAATATTGTATTTTTGCTCCTCTCTTGCTTTGAGTAGTCTGCCCCACGCACACACACTTCAGTGGAAGTTTTATGCAGGTTACGATGCCAAACAAACAGATCGTCATAGCTGTAAACGCTTACAATTTCTCACAAGCATCTTTCCAAATAACCTGTACTTCTACAGATGTGCAATATGGCTAATAGTTTTTTTTTTAACTATAGCACTGACCCTGTACACAGTATATCAACTCTAGCCATGCATGTATGTACAGTATGTATGTTATATCTTTATTTATATAGCGCTTCACAGCAGTAATACACGTGACAATCATATAAATAACAAATAATACAAATAACAGGTCATGGGAATACGTGCTTCAGACATAAAAGTAACACCTGGAAGAGGAGTCCCTGCTCCGAAGCCGACTGTCCAATAGGAACACTTCTGCTCAGGTCACATGGTTCCCCAGCTCACACTGCTATGGACTCCTGCAGCTCCCGCGCGGGCTGAACACACACTGCTCATGCTGCCACCGCCACAGGACCGCTGCTGACCTGCCTAGATGTCGCCGCGGGGTTCCTCACGGGTCTTCCTCGCCTTCCATTGCTGACAGCAGGTAAGTAATGATGTATTTTTCAGCTAGAGCAGAGAATGAGTGATCGATGCTGCCGGCATTGCTCCGAAGTACTCAGACTCACCAGGAAGTAGTTGGTTTAAAAAAAAAAACTATTCAGCTACATAAAACGGATACTGGAACAAGGACAGACAACGAGGGAACCTCCTCCCACGCGTTTCGAGCAAGACTGCTCTGTCTCCTTGAGTACTCCTTGAGAAAGAGCAGTCTTGCTCGAAACGCGTGGGAGGAGGTTCCCTAGTTGTCTGTCCTTGTTCCAGTATCCGTTTTATGTAGCTGAATAGTTTTTTTTTTTAAACCAACTACTTCCTGGTGAGTCTGAGTACTACGGAGCAATGCCGGCAGCATCAATCACTCATTCTCTGCTATACTTCCGGAGCATGGCCACGTACTGAGGATTACTGGTCTCCTGCCTTGGGGATCCGTTCATGCCAGGAGAAGGAATTCGGTTGCCATTGTGAGTATTGCACTCCTTACCGAATTGTCTGTTAATTGCAGCCATACTTCATAGTATAGAGTCTGCACACAGCATACACCTCGCGCTATAAGCGTCTCCAATCGGCTATTAACCCCTCATTCAGGCTCCATTAGAAATCATTATTGTCATACTCTGTGTGTGGGACCTTGAGCTACAGACGGCTTACACCGTTTCTGTATTTTTCAGCTAACCTGACATTACCCGGCACTGGGCCCACTTCTCAGTTGCCGGGTCTGGGTAATTTCCGGGTAGCTGAAAATCCGCCGGGTACCGGGTACTCGGTACATCACTAGCTGTGATGTAAGAAGGGGCCGAAGAGTGTAAAGCTTTAAAAGTGAGAATTGGGTGAGTGATATGGGATTTGATAGGAAGCCAAGAGAGTGATTTCAGCAGGGGAGACGCCGAGACAGATTTAGGAAAGAGTAGTGATTCTGGCAGCAGCATTTAGGATAGATTGTAGGGGAGACAGGTGAGAGGTAGGAAGGCCGGACAGCAGGAGGTTGCAGTAATCGAGACGGGAGAGAATGAGGGCCTGAGTCAGAGTTTTAGCAGTAGAGCAGCAGAGGAAAGGGCGTATCTTTGTGATATTGCAGAGGAAAAAGTGACTGGTTTTAGATACCTTGAGAATGTAAGAGAGGAGTCGAGTTTGACCCCCAAGGCAGTGTGCTTGTGTTACTGGGTGTATGATAGTGCTTCCAACAGTAATGTAGAAGGAGGTAGTACGGCCAGGTTTGGGAGGAAATATGAGGAGCTCCATTTTTCCCATGTTAAAGAGAAGAGATCCCAGGAAAGAGCCCTGTGGTACCCCCACAGAGATCGATAGAGGTGTTAGCAAAAAAGACACTGAAAGTACGAGAGAGGTAAGAGGAAATCCAGGATAGAGCTCTGTTATGGATATCAAGAATCGCAGTATCAAATGCTGTAGAGAGGTCTGTTTCAGTGGAGTGAGCAGTGCAGAAACCAGATTGTAGAGTCTTGGAGAGAATAGGCATACCAGAAACAGATCATGTTGATAAAGGCAGTGTTTGAACTTGAAGCAGCAATCCCGCCCTGCTCAAGCAAATTTTTTTTTCTTCACCCCACTTTCCAATGGAGCTGAACTGTGCGATTATCTCTGGGGACGCTCAGCCTCCTGAGATATTTAACCTTTTTAAGTAACAGTGTTTCCAGTCTCTTGGTAAATTAATATGGCCAATAGGAATCCAAAACATCATCAGATGATATTGCAGTCTCCTATCCTAGCGCCGTCTTTGATTTTACCAGCACATAAAGTAAACACTTTGTAAACAGCAGAGTCCGGGAGCGGCCAAGAATACCACCGCCTTGGTGCAGATTTCCCAGATTCGGAGAGAAGCCGCCCTGAACTATAGAAGAGAAGAAATGTAGGCGCTGTTGGTAATGACCTGTACAGGACTGTGCTAGCGAGACTTATATTGATGGGGGCTGTGTGTGATACAAGAGCTGAAGGGGGGAAAAAATGCATTTAAAAGTCGTATTTTATTTGCTATGTGGTGGAGGGTTTGTCACTTCATTTACCCACCAGAACTTATATAATGTGTGGTTGAAACCTACTTCAAATTGCAAAGCCAGCCTCACACAGATGAGATCTAAAATGTTGAAACAGCTGTCTGAGTAGGTTACGGGCTGTGCACTCCTTTAACCCACGCTGTGCTGAAAAACTCTGCAACACAGCATGCATAAGCTTATAGGGGGTCCATTTTTAAATGGCTAAGAAGCAAAAAAAGTGACACTGTGCTCATTTGCATGTCATTTCCCAGAATCCCTAGCTGCAGTGGAAGCACTGTACGCTAGGAGATAATGGTGAAAAGCAGGGCTGCACACCTGTCTGACATGCGAATGTGCTCAAGTGGAATTTTTGTTGAGTAGATATTTAGTGATCTTTGCATTTTGCCATTAATGGTCTTAGAAATGTTGGTAGAGGGAAAAAAAAGAAGTAAACAAAGCTTATTTTGTTGCATGCCTTTATGTTAACGAACAAATTATTATTATTTTTTAAATACATGGCAAACTTCACGTAAAGCTTTAATAAAAAGCAATATTGTATTTAACAAACCTACCGATATAAAATAAGTGCCTAACGTAGTCAAATGTTCAATACTCAATTTTGCAAACCATAGTAATTAATGTGTACTGTACAAATACCAGCAACAGCACAAAACATATTGAGCAGGTAATTTATGCAAAACATTTGAATATCAAATGACAAGAAATCATCAGTAGCAATTCTAACCATGTCATACAATATTGTAAATAATGCGTTGCATGCTCCGAAAACCAAAAAGAACGGAAAATACTTTGGAGAAAGCGAAGACGCCTAAAGCCACAGTGTAGTGTCGTTTAGCACGTAGTATTGGCAGAGACAGGGACTGCTTTCTTTCCTTCATGTATAAAGCACCATGGTGACTGTAATAATGACACCGTCACTGTATTTGGCAGTGTTTTATATCGCGGGTGCCCTCTCTAAGAGATGGGGTGATAATAAGTACACTGAACAGATAAAGAATGGCCACCCTGGCCCACTGAGAATAGAACGCCAGTCACGCAACAACATACAGACTTAGTGCACACAAGCAATTGTAATAAGCAGAGTGAAAAAAAATGAACCCCTTCAGGTACAACCTTCCACCTTCTTGAGCCCCCAAACTGTACCAAAAATATTCAGTTCAAGCCAAGGGTATTATTTTTACATGTCTGATATTAAAAATAGACTCAGCAGGACAGATGACCCCCTAGTTGTTTTCTAAACACCTACATCACATTTCCTTCATAAAGCCACGAATTCCCAAGACTCGACTTATTAGACACCAATTGATCGCATTCAAGAGTATTTCTGGATTCATGTTTTCACAAAGCAAATGCCAACAGTAATACAGTTCAACAACATTATAGGAGAATGGTGTCCGTCACTAGAATAGTTATTTTTACCCTGGTCGGTATCCACACTGCCCACGTCGGTGCATCAAAGTATTGAGTCCAGTTATTCAGACTGCAGATTACCCAATCAACCTAAAGTAGCTTCAATCAAAAGGCAAATAAAAGTCATAGGGAGTGTGCCGAAAGAGGTCCTGACCCGGCTCTTACCTGAAATTGTGGCAGATTTACTACTGGGCTATGAACTGAATGGCAGATTTACCTTGTACTCTGTTTGCGGTATAAGTACATTATTGGTAGCACGCACACACGCAAGCAGACGGTAAGAACTTTTGATGAAGCCCACACAAAAGCAGAAGACCTTTCGTATCCCCTGTAATAATAGTACAGCGTAAGCATTGTAGCATTTGCAGTAATTGGTCAGCAGATAGAAGATGAATGTACCTAGAGATACCTTACCCAAGACATGAAATACTATTTTTGGTTTAGTGTTGAGTTACATGAATTGGTCACATAGCAGCGTAATGTAGAAGGGTCACAAATTTGCCTTTTTTCTTCATAAATCGCTCAAACTTGGTGCATTTTTCATGCACAATTAAATGCATAACAGTGACTGATTGCCAGAGAGCTAGTATTAGCATAAAAAGAATTCTATTACATGGGTTATTTATTAAAGAGGCAATCCTGACGGGTGCTGGTAGAAGCCCAGGCTGGGTTCACAATATGGCAGTTTAACTGTCCTGCGGGCCAATAGGAAGCCGCACGTCATCCCTTGGGGCTTCCTATTGGCCAAGGTGACGCGGGACATTCAATCTGGACAGAAATACCGACACCCCCTATGGGAGGCAAGTATTTAAAATGTTGCCGCCCATAAGCGCTTGCCTTTTTGACGCCTCCTGCAGCGTCACGGCGTGTTTCTATAATAACGTGATGTTATGTTGCCATGGCAACACATCGCCATTTGACACCGCGATGCTACAGAAGGAGGGGGGCATGAAGGATAAGGTAAGAGACGTTCAGAGGCCCCACGCTCTCCCCCAGGAATCAGTGAGAAAGAGAGCGGGGTCCTATGTATATAGTGTGGGGAAGAAATGTTGCCGCCCTAGACCCGCGCCTAATGAGAAACGCGACACTGCATTACACCACATCTAAGCGCTATGCGTCACACTTGGCTTATAAATTGCACTACAAGGAGGTTTTGTAGGAGGCTGGTTAGTTATAACTTGCTGTCAATTTGATCTAAAACAAAAAGGATTAAAAATGTACCGCACGAGCACGTTAAGGATAGTGTTTGTTACTATATAAAATATATATAATAAAGATTTATTTAATTATGTGGCACAGGTGTTTAAGAATGAATGACTTTATTCCTGGTGCCCTGCCGTACGATTTGCATGTCCAGGAGGAAGACCAGGAGAAAATGGCTTAATGTACCACCATTTATACGTCCCGTACCATCCCAATACACCAAAGGCTGTTCCAATCATTTTTTGCCAGAAATCATGAAAATAAATAGCCGTGCAGAAGAACATCCAAACCCAAATCAGAGATGTAACACCAAGTGCCACAAATAAAGCATTTATGATGACTGTTATCTTCGAGTCTCTCTCCAGCTTAATAGCGTGTATGACTGCAGTTTCTTCTAAAATCATCAGAATGCAATAGGGCAGTAAAAAGGAGTGTCCAGATATGTCAAATCCCTGCCAGTAACCACCGCTTAACATGCACGCTCTTTTTCCATCAGGTTTCTTTTCGATGTCAAATAGTGTTTCCGATACAGAACAGCTTCCAGTGACATACTCAACGTACGTAAAAAACCTGGTACAAATGTACCAAATTACTGTTCCAACAAGCAGTGAGCTTAGCCGACGTAAAACCGCTCTTTTGCTCTGGGTAAGCATAAAATTTGTAAGTGCAATGAAAGGAAAAAGCAGCCAGAAGGTCCACGCCCAAGAAAATTTCACAAAATACCTGAAAAAACAAAAACACAAATCATTGTTTTAGTTGTTATCCGAGCAAAAACCTATTGTGGGCAAACCATGTCAGAGAAAAGTACGTGTCATTAACGCCAGGCATCTAAAAAAAACACAAATAATATCACCCACAATTCATGTTTAGCAGCGAGGTGAAAGGAATAAGCGAATATTTACTTTTATATTACAACAATACATACGTAAAACGTTAAAGCAGCAGTTGATGTAAAACGCAAGGTATGTACGTTAACAGCCAGAGATTAAACAGACAGCAAAATAAAAGGGAACATCTGTCAATCAAGATGTCTAATTAAACAGCAGTAAACTGTATGAAATAATAACTACAGCACACGTATTAAACCCTTAAAAATGTACATAACAAAACCCTGTTTGTATACAAAGTCCCATCAAGAGTATTAACCACATATACCAAGTGTTAAATAAAGATCCCGCATCAGAAATCAGTTTAACTCGTTCGTATCTATTTTACTATTGAAAATCAGGGATTTCTTCCTCTCTAGCTGCTGGGGTTACCATGGTAACTTTTTTTTTAATACTCATTTTATTGATTTTGCTATTTATTTTGTAAACATGTGAAGAGAAGGAGACGATGCACAGCTGTCTGGTTTTAGAATCCAAAATGCAATCAATAAAAAACAGTGGTTTATTGTGAATAAAACGGACAAATACATGTCAATAGCGCACTCTGACGCGTTTTGTACCCGACGGGGTACTTTTTCAAACAAAGTGCAGCTGTACATCGGACAGCTGTGCATCGCCTCCTCTTCACATTTGTCTGCTGCATTTTGGGGGGAGCACACTACTTGCAACGACTGGTTTCTGGCTGGTTCCCTTTCCTCTGGCATCTGAACAGCCAAGTACTTGCTAATGTGGAGGTCCAGAGCCAGTGTCTGACAACAGGAAGAGTGGGGGTTGCGGAGTCAATAGGTTGGGTGCTCCCCGGTCTCCGACCTCACTGTGGGGGTTCCGTTTTCCTCCCCCATATTATTGTTTCTGCTTTAACGCTGGTCACGGGGGTTAAACCCCTTGCTCTATTTTGTAAACATACAGCAATGAGTTCACACACAGAAAAAAAGGAGGGCGAGGGACGTACAGAAAAGAGAAAATTAAGAAATGGGGGGCGGGTGTCCAGGTGTTCTTAACTCAGATCAATGGTACAATAACATTGGTGTGAAATACAGATAAAAGATATAGGTGCAAATTTACAGTTCAGGCAAACACAGGTGAGGCGGCATCTGGACCACACTACTCCAGCGGATTGTAAGGACCCTAGTACTTCGGACAGGTATTGATTCTATGTACTCGTGGCTGAGTCAGTGGCTGTCAGCTGCCCTTTATAGAGGAAAGGTGACACGAACAGGCTGCTGTTGCACTGTGGCGATTTAAAGCAGAACCGAGGAAGCTGCCCAGTGTCTGAACAGCTTAAGCCACGGCTGCCACACCCTCTGGCACAGTCATCCCTCAAAAAAACGTGTCATTCTCTCCATTTGGAGAATAGACTATATTTTGCTTTGAATATATCCCATATAGGGGAGGTCTGGTTTTAGCCAGTTTAGTGCCATGACACATCTGTGTTTGAGATTGTTATTTATGTTTCGACCAAGGTCTTGAAAGTGTTTAGGAGAGCTTCCATTTTAATCTCTCAGGCAATTATTATTTCACCCCGCTTCTATCTCCTCAACGTGCAAGCAGGTCTTAAATAAAGACTGTGAGATCTGCATAGACTTTGGCACACACAGAGAGAGGCACACAGACTGACAGATCCACACACACAGAGACAGGCACACAGACTGACAGATCCACACACAGAGACAGGCACACAGACTGACAGATCCACACACACAGAGACAGGCACACAGACTGACAGATCCACACACACAGAGACAGGCACACAGACTGACAGATCCACACACACAGAGACAGGCACACAGACTGACAGATCCACACACACAGAGACAGGCACACAGACTGACAGATCCACACACAGAGACAGGCACACAGACTGACAGATCCACACACACAGAGACAGGCACACAGACTGACAGATCCACACACACAGAGACAGGCACACAGACTGACAGATCCACACACACAGAGACAGGCACACAGACTGACAGATCCACACACAGAGACAGGCACACAGACTGACAGATCCACACACACAGAGACAGGCACACAGACTGACAGATCCACACACAGAGACAGGCACACAGACTGACAGATCCACAGAGACAGACACACAGACTGACAGATCCACACACACAGAGACAGGCACACAGACTGACAGATCCACACACAGAGACAGGCACACAGACTGACAGATCCACACACACAGAGACAGGCACACAGACTGACAGATCCACACACAGAGACAGACACACAGACTGACAGATCCACACACACACAGAGACAGGCACACAGACTGACAGATCCACACACACAGAGACAGGCACACAGACTGACAGATCCACACACAGAGACAGGCACACAGACTGACAGATCCACACACAGAGACAGGCACACACAGAGACAGGCACACACAGAGGCAGGCACACAGACTGACAGATCCACACACACAGAGACAGGCACACAGACTGACAGATCCACACACAGGCAGAGACAGAGGCACACGGAGTGACAGATCCACACACACACAGAGACAGGCACACAGACTGACAGATCCACACACAGGCAGAGACAGAGGCACACGGAGTGACAGATCCACACACACACACACAGAGACAGGCACACAGACTGATAGATCCACACACAGGCAGAGACAGAGGCACACGGAGTGACAGATCCACACACACACACACACACACACAAAGACAGGCACACAGACTGATAGATCCACACACAGGCAGAGACAGAGGCACACGGAGTGACAGATCCACACACACAGGCAGAGACAGAGGCACACGGAGTGACAGATCCACACACACACAGAGACAGGCACACAGACTGACAGATCCACACACAGAGTTGGTGCCAGGCTTCTGGGAGTGAGGGGGTTAAGTTGCGCTGGGTGATGACAGGCCCCTCCCCCGGATGATGATGACAGGCCTCTGTCTCCGCCCCCCCCCCGGGACTCACACGTTGAGGAAGTTCCTCTTATTGCTCAGATACGTTTTCGGTAGCGGAGAGAACTCCTTCACCGCGGAGCCACACACCGCCACGCACAGCAGCACCGGGAACATATGCCGGCGGAACGTCTCATTCAGGAGCTTCCTCCGGAACAGCGCGGCACAGCGCTCCAACCGCTCCATGCTGCACGTGCGTGTGCGCAACGGTCCAACCGCGCCATGCTGCGCGAGGCCGTGCGTGCGCGTGCCGCCACTGGCAGCTGCTCCAATCACAGGCAATGGACCGTGCGTGTGCGCAGCGCTCCAACCACGCCATGCTGCGCGAAGCCGTGCGTGCGTGTGCCACCGTGACGTCACTGGCAGCTGCTCTAATCACAGACACGGACTCTTCGTCCTTGGATTACAGTACCAAGAGCTAGCACCTTTTTTTTTGTAATAACTTTATTAACATAGCAGTATAATGACATTGTAGGTGCCCTCCCCCACCAAGGATGGTGACGTCATTGCTGATTTTCTTTTGCCGCCAATTTTCAGTTCAGTCAGAAGTGGGAGACATGTTGGACTCCTGCAGTTAGCCCAAGAAATGCAGATTTGTGTCACTACTCTGCAGGTCTCAGCCATTTGCATCATTTGACAACTGTAGAAAAGTGTTCTCATTTCATTAATGTAAAAGAAACAGCTCAGAAACATTCATCATAAAGAAAACAATGTTACAAATATAAATTGTGTGTGTCTGTATATATACACAGCATAAAGCAAGGTGAACAAGAACATCCCTCTACTATTAAAAAAAGAAAACATTTGAAAATATGAATAATTTAAAAAAAACATTTGCCATTTTCTGACAGCTTTATAGAAATGTACTTACTCCTTTACCAGCCGGAGGTAGTCAAAAGGTTTTAAAAAAATATATATATATATAACATCATTTGAATGCAAACTTTCCATAAAGTAAAGTGGCACATTACTGTCCATATTAACAAACGTGTATAGAAAAACGAGTGTTTAAAACTCATATACTTAGAAAGGAATAAACTAGTGAGAGCCATAAAAAAAACCCGGCACAAACGCATGAATACAGTATACACCATGTATATAATATGAAGGTTGTGGTAGTCCGAACTGTTTCAATATCCACCAAAATTGTGATTTGAACAATCATATCATTATTTCATTACATGGCAGCTCATTGTCCTATATCTGCGACTACCACCATAGTATAGTATAGCCAGAGTTCTTGCAGTTGGTGGCAGCTCCCATGGGTGAAATAGCGCCTAGGCCCCGCCTCTTGCGTGCGGCTGATTCCAAGCAATGGTGGCTTCTCCCGCTCGTGCATTCTGTATGTCCCGTTGCACCGTGTTAGCGGGAGTGATAACGTTGGCTACATCTGTAAATTCGCTGCCTATGGCATAGGGGAAACAAAGGCGTCAATTTACTAAGCAGTGCTCTGCCGTTACAAACCTTCCAGTGCCGGAAGACGGCTTTTGAGCCCATTCGTTCAAATAGATCATAAGGTGTGTTCTAGAATAGGCCAGCTTAGCAGACATGGGCCAAAGTGACTTACTTAAGAACTACAACTCATAATTTGTTACTGGTAGGAAAAGGACAGAAGTAATTTAAAAAAAAATGGATTAAGGAAAGAAGCAGATGATAGATTTTTTTTATATATATATCTATTGATCTGTTGGATCCGTATCCAACACTTGTATAAGCGTTTGGTCTCCCAATAGCCTCAAAATTTCATTGACAGTCATAGTCAATGAAGGTATTGGGAGACAAACGGTTATAAAGTGTGTGTGTGTATATATATACAGTGGTTGACAAATCAGCAAAAAATCTACTCGCCACCTAGTACCAAACGTGTGCTGCTTGGGCCAATATTTACTCGCCCGGGGGTTAAATCCACTCGCCCGGGGCGAGCAAATGTATAGGTTTGTCGAACACTGTATATATATATATATATATATATATATATATATATATATATATATATGTAGCCCCGAGGTAAAATTTGACTCCCTGACCTCCCTCCGCGCTTACCGGGTGGTCGCGAGTGCCGTCGGAGGCAACGGTGGACCCGCCGGCACTTCGCGAGGGTGGGGGCCAGAGCAGGGAGCAGATCGGGACTGTGCGGCGCAGGCCGGTTGCCGGGGACGCGATCGGGCCGTCGCTAGGGCCGCGATCGCGTTGCCACCGGCTGGGCGGCTTGAGGAGAGGGCGCCGCCATTGCGCATTAGTTCGCGCATGCGCAGTAGGGCGAAAGCGCAAGGTAGGATCCCCAGTGCAGGGAGAGATCGCGCGAGAGTAGGGAAGTGTAGAGGGAGATTGAGGCGGCCATTAGGGGTTCGCGCATGCGCAGGGCAAGTGCGCACGCGGCCCCAGTGTTTAGGCAGCCCCCTGGGAACTACAATTCCCAGGAGGCTTAGGGAGACAGGCATCAGGTGCCTGAGTGTGGCCAATAGGGCTGGAGGAAGCTCAGCCCGGGAATATAGATACATTTCCCAGGCTTTGCAGAGTCAATCAGGAAGAGGAGAAGGAAGGAGTAGGAAGGGTGTAGGGAGCGAGTGGCTCCTGCATCAGGTAAGGGTTCTCCTTAGGTCCCCAGGCAGGCCCCAATTCCCGGTAAGGGCAGGGGGTAACTGAAGAGGGACGGCCCTAGCTAGGGAGGTTACCCTTAGGTGTGGAAGGTGCAGTTTGGCAGTGCCACAGCGGATAGGGCTGTGCGCACTGGCAAATAGGCACAGCGTGCGAGCAGTGGATTTGCTGCGGGTTCCAGAGAATGGTGTGTATCGTTCTGTGTGTGTTGCTGCATGTGCTGGGCGCAGTGTGTGCAGCGTGTGTGGATGTCTGCAGGCTGACAGTGTGAGCTGTGTGTCTGCGGCAGACTGTTAGCTAGTTAATAGCTAGTTGTTAGAGTTACAGATAGGACTGGGTAGCTAGGGGAGGGGGGGGGGGCAGGTTATTGTTCCACAGGCCCTAGGAGTTTCCCCAAGCCACCCCAGGTTGCGGTTCATCAGGGACAGGCCCTAGGTTAGGGTTCCTGTCCTGATAGGGTTAGTTAGGGATAGCGGCGGTTGCTGTTCCCATGCGGTTGGTGTTGCCGTGATTCTGTTGCTGTTCCCGGGAAGCGGTGGGACCCTCGTTGGGGTCCACGGAGAGAAGTACCTGGATAGGATCAGACGGACGTCTGACCCTTTTAGAAGAAAGTTGCGGTCCCGAGCATCGGAGTGCTCGGAAGGTACTTCAGTATTATAAGTGCACCAACTGGGCCCTAGCTTAATTTAGTGACTGCGCAGTCACCCACGACCTCCGTAGGAGTACGGGACATTGGGTGTGGGGGATCACAGGACACTGGGTGGGAACACCAGACATTGGGCTGAGGGGATGCGGATAGAGCATCAGGTTATGTTATGTTATGTGATGTGTGACATGTCGTGTTAGTAAAGTGTTAGTATTATATACGTGTGTTATTGTATTTCTTACCCAGGGCTATCTTTCATAACGGGGATCCTGGGTAAGTGGAGGCGCTGCACCAGGTAATGGTAAGGGTTTCCCCAGGCTCCCAGCTAGCGGAGGCTCAGATCTCCTGGAGCCACAGGTGTGATACAGTTACCAGTAGTCCCTTAGAGCAGGTGTGTTGCAGGGAAAGGAACCGGTTAGACCACGAGGGGCCAATGTGAGATTGGGTGGGTCCGGCGGTTCACAAAAAGGGCTACATATATATGATACACAAAACAATTGTTAATTAATTTTCTCTATTGCTATTGATATCCATTTTCTAACTAAAATTGAGGCGACTAAAACAGTGGGAATTTTGGCTCCATTTCACTGTCAGGAAGCCATCTTCCAATTGGTCAAGAAGATTTAAAGCTGCAGTTCAGTCTTTTTTATTTTTTTATTTTATTTTTTTACTTCAATAGTTTTATGTGTGCAATCTCTAATTACCTAAAGAACTGTGTCATGGAACCAGAACTACATTTCTGACTCACCCCCCTCTCTCCTTTGCAGCTTCTGCCTGTCAGATCTTATTCCCAGCTGCATGGAGTTTGCACACACATACTGTGCCTGTGTAACTTGCAACAATGTTGCATTTCTTGCCTCTGGGCATGGAAGCAGTGAGCTGCTACTGCAGTTTCTGAGATCCTCACCAGAATGGGCTAGTCTGCCCCCCCTCCTGTTTGGCCTAGATAGTCTGTCCCAAGGCTATTCCCTTTACCCACACTGCACCTCACTTCCTTTTCCACCCTGAAGACAGTGAGTACAGAACCCCTTCTCTGTTCATCTCCCATGGTGAGGCCATCTCTTTTTACCGGTTTCTAACTAATAATCACCACTACACACCATCCACAAGTATCTGTATCCTGCGTCCTTTTCCCAATAAAGTGGAGGAAATATTACAGGGCTTGGAGTGATTTAAAAGGGAACTGAGTTAATGCTATCGGGAGCCATTCACACATCAAACGTGACCCTGGCTTCAGAAAAAACTGTATAGCTGCAGGTCAATTCGTTCTCCATGTATTGATAGGTCGAAATTTGGTGACATAATTAGTGAAGGGATCTGTTTATATTCTGCTTGTCTGTCAGTGGAATCCCATGAATATTCATGAGCACTCCTGCACTGACATGTGCTAGAGGGAGGGCAGGGCTGACAAAGGGGTGTGCCAGGGCTTGTGACAGGACATAAAGGGGCTGTGCCTTAGCAAATGGCTGTTAAAATAGAATACAAGAAAATTGGTCTTTAAAAGTTGTTTTTTTAAAAACAGAAAATGCTAAAAGTATTTTTTCTTACTACAGAACTGATTTATTAAAAAAAAAATCACACATGCAGGATATTGACTGAACTGCAGCTTTGACCCCTAATCCAATGAATTAAGAATAAGTCTTCCCGAACAGGGGGAAAACGGCTTCACCGCTTATTGAATCGAGGCCTTTGTCAAGTACACGTTTAAGTCAACAGCGTAATCAAAATGGTACTTCTGCCTGCACGTCCTTAACTGCCCCGTCCTACACGTCCTTAACTGCCCGTCTCCTTAACTGTGCAACATTTGTGTCGATCTCAATGCTATTGCAGTCGAACAGTATGTATCAGGCTGATTAAACATGGCAGGTGTTTATTGCTACCGCTTAATATCGGGTGATCCGGAATAAACGAAGAGTGGACGTCACTCTTCAGTGTTTCAATCCACACAGGCCCATGTTCAGGGATCATCTTCAATGTACATTTAGGCAAAAACATAACATTTTTGGGACATGTTTCACCCACCCAAGCATTTCTAAACGTTGCCTGTGGGGAAGCTGCTGTAATTTCCTGTGAGTACCACAAGATGATGCTGTATAATCAGAAAACAGACATTATAAATCGTAACATACTTTCCAGGGAAAAAACGAATGCTTGAAACCGACAAGGTGAACTCATTTCTGCAGATCACATGGATTTTTTTAGCGTCAGCATCTCGGACATTAATAGCGTGCCACGTATAGAAGCCACGCAGCACTTTTCCATTAAAATGCCACTGTGTTTGTCCAGAATGACGACGTCTCGCTGGTTTGTGTCCTTGTAAGTTGATATTTCTGAAAGTCCCTTTGTCCCGGGAAGATATTTATGGAGTGCAAAACACAAGGAAAAAATACTCCTCAACTTAAAAGGGATTTATGTATTAGACCGTTTTACTGCTAAAATAGACACCAAGGCCCTACAGTCCATATTGTATTGTATTGTATTGTATGTCTTTATTTATATAGCGCCATTAATGTACATAGCGCGTCACAGCAGTAATACATGTGGTAATCGAATAAATAACAGATAATATAAATAACAGATCATGGGAATAAGTGCTTTAGACATAAACATAACATTAAGGAAGAGGAGTCCCTGCCCCGAGGAGCTTACAGTCTAATTGGTAGGTAGGGAGAACGTACAGAGACAGGAGGAGGGAGTTCTGGTAAGTGCGTCTGCAGGGGGCCAAGCTTTATGTATCATGTGTTCAGAATATCCACAGTGCTATTCATATGTTTCTTTAAGCAAGTGTGTCTTAAGGTGGGTCTTAAAGGTGGAGAGAGAGGGTGCTAGTCGGGTATTGAGGGGAAGGGCATTCCAGAGGTGTGGGGCAGTCAGTGAAAAAGGTTTAAGGCGGGAGAGGGCTTTAGATACAAAGGGGGTAGAAAGAAGACATCCTTGAGCAGAACGCAAGAGTCTGGATGGTGCATAGCGAGAAATTAGGGCTGAGATGTAAGGAGGGGCAGAAGAGTGTAAAGCTTTAAAAGTGAGGAGAAGAATGGAGTGTGAGATGCAGGATTTGATTGGAAGCCAGGAGAGGGATTTCAGGAGGGGAGATGCTGAGACAGATTTAGGAAAGAGTAGAGTGATTCTGGCAGCAGCATTTAGGATAGATTGTAGGGGAGACAGGTGAGAGGCAGGAAGGCTGCTTCCCAGTGGTGGAGAAGAGCTAAGATCCATCCAAACGAATGGCCCTAAATTCAGGCAGCAGAGAAGAATGATGTAAAATGCGGAGACCGTCCGAAGTACAAATTGGTGAGGGAGAGCGAGCAGGAGGCGATGCTCTGCATGTCCTTAGCCGTCCGGACATGAATGAACTGCCCCCAATGTTACTTCTCACCAAACAGCATGGCCCTTCACCCATTAGAACTGGGAACTGCTTCTAGATATCGGTTTATACCTAGGGCTCGTAGGGTAACACACCTTCAGCCAGAGACCCAAGCCCTTATTCAGTACGCTGCAAAGAGGTCTCCTTTTGTTAGATGGATGGAGCTCATAGCTTCACATACCAGAGAGAACCGAGCCTGTACTCCTGGCCTCCTATCGCTGTACAAATAAAAAATAAATAGAAGAGATAAACAAACCAAACAGAAAATAAGGACTGGGCTTTTACTTGTTACATTTCTGTTTATTTATTTGGTTGGTCACCCCGTTAGTCACCAGACCAAAGAACCAGGCCGCTGACCTCTTAGCAGTGACTGCAACCCAGGTGGAACCACTACATTCCCACCACTGAAAACTACTCTTTAGAACAGGGGTGTGCAAACTGGGGGGCGCACCCCATGAGATTTTTCTGGGGGGACGCGGGCAGTTGCAGAGGCCCCGTGCTCAGGGGATCGCATTAGGCCTCTGCAACTTCACTTACCAGGAATCAAAGGCTCGATGTGAGGTGTCACCATGGCACCGCGGCGTCATTTGACGCCAGGTTGCCATGGCGACGTGGCGTCACATGACCCCCGGCAAAAGAGGTAAGGCGGGGAGCAGGCATGGGAGGCGCAACTCAAATAGTTTGTGCACCCCTGCTTTAGAACACGTCATGTACAAATGATTTCTACAGCGGTAAAGGGTTTTTAAAAGACCTAGAAGCAGCATCAGAATTATTAAGAAGGTGTAGAAAACCAAATACAAGCTGATAAGAGCGTCGGCACACACCGGCACACACCGGCAAGTGTTTTGTTTGTGCCTTTTTAACTGTAGGAAAGTTTCTCGGAAACTGCCAGCTTATGTAATAAAAAGCCGTAATCGACACGGAAAAAAAAAGGAATTCTAATAAAAAGCCAACATTAAAAAAAAAAAAAAAAACACATTCCCACTTAACCTTACAGCAAAACAGCTGCCTTTTCCCAGAACCGTGCAAAACGTCTGAATTAAATGTATTTTCCCCGCTACAGTGTAATTGGATCGCTCACAGATACTGTACAGCTAGATCTATAAGGAAAAGCCAGAATATGCTATAAAATTGAAGCATTTCGAAGATGGTTTTCTTAACATGAATGGCGGGGATTTACAAAGCCCCGATTACAGGGTATCCAACCGACATTGATTTAAAAGGCGGTTAATGTTGGATTGGGGTGCGATACCCCATGTCAGCGCTTATTGAATCCCCCCCCACCCCCCATGGACCAACTACGTTGCTGTATTTAACTCCTCCCCCCAACAGGTCAGGTTTTCGGGATATCCCTGCTTTAGCACAGGTGCCTCAATCACAGGCTCAGTCTTTGACTGTTGTGCTGTCTTTTATTCTTTGTAGCATCAGGATCGGAGTGGTAATGTGGGGCAATAGCAGTTAGATACACATCCCGCCTCATTATAACGGTGCATACGGAATTCTATGTTCAGGGTTATTATTATGTTCCCACGGAGAAGCCCCTGAGTAAATAAATATGCGTCGTATGTAAAAAAAACGATTTCCCAGGAGAAAAAATAAGAAACATTTAGGGCCACGTTGGCTAAACAGACACTTTACAGCCCATTCAAGTCACGAAGAATCTGGGGAAAAACTATTGCAGAATAGCGCGTTATATTAATCACAGCAGAAATACGTCACTTCGATAGGAATCTTCTCCAGTTTGAAATCAGGCGCTGTTTTTCAGCGCAGTTTTGGTACCCCTTTCGAACCATCCCCGACCGCAAACAGGTGAAGTATATTATCTATCACTTATCTACCAATGACTGCCCCCCCCCCCCCCTCCCGGTGTGCCCCATAAACTCATCACCGGACAAGGATCTAATAGTCTTTATTACTCCCACGTGGCAGGGAGAGAGAGCGCTATCCCTGTCATTTAATACAATGCTAAAGAGAACAATGAGAATCCCCCGTTCTGAAGATGTCACCAAAGTTGGCAACAAGGTATCAAAGTGAAAAGTTCTCCCGTGTCCTAGTACGCAGATAGCAAAAGGTCCAAACTATTGCGTATAACATGAATCTCGCAGGTACGGGGGATGTACAGTGTAAAGGGGCACTATTTACCCTTTCCCTTACGAAGGACATTTAGAGAAGCATTGGAACATGAATCTCTAAGAATCAATGGGACAGGTGTTTTATAGGGCACCTCCAGTCGTAATGCCCCCCTCCCCTCCCCCCCCCAACAGGTCAGATTTTCAGGATATCCCGGCTTCAGCACAGGTGACTCAATCTGTGCCAGCACAGGTGGCTCAATCAGTCCCTGCTTCAGCACAGGTGGCTCAATCAGTCCTTGCTTGAGCACAGGTGGCTCAATCAGTCCCTGTTTCAGCACAGGTTGCTCAATCAGTCCCTGCTTCAGCACAGGTGGCTCAATCAGTCCCTGCTTCAGCACAGGTGGCTCAATCAGTCCCTGCTTCAGCACAGGTGGCTCAATCAGTCCCTGCTTCAGCACATGTGGCTCAATCAGTCCCTGTTTCAGCACAGGACTGGAGTTGAGCCCCCCTGGACAAGATAATAACATTTTATGAGAAACTCCTATATGTTCCTAGGGGGACCTGCTGCTTTAAGTACATTGTTCTGTTTCTGCAATCAAAGCGTGGTCAGATTGGCAAAATAATATGAACAGCTGGTTATCAAATTAGGAAGTGAAACAACATTGTATATAGATAAATGTGGATTATTCCATTGCTTTTATTTTATTTCAATATGCACTTTGCTATAGTGCAGGGGTACCAAACTGGGGTGCACGACCCAGGAGCAGAGCAGGCAGGGCGGGGGGGAGGGAGGGGGCATGGGGGGCGAAGCCGAGGAAGATTGCGCACCCCTGCTATAGTACACTGATATACGACTGAAACACACAGAATAATAGCGGAAAGGGACATTTGGCCGCTGATACACGTAGCTTGAACTCGGCGCTCGCAATCTCAACAACGCCATCTTTAAATGTCCCGCAGGCAGCCCCGCTCCAGGTACTATTATTAGTGGAGGACCGGTGTCTGGCGCCTATGGATTACTTTGGCGCAGAACCGCTTGCTGTTTTGAATAATACATGCATCTTTAACCTTTTATCCTCTCTCGGCAGATTGAGTCACTCTTTGACAAAGCGCACGCATGCGTGAAACGCGCCAGAGGTTCCTCGAAAGGTTTTGGTTTGCTGCTACAATGTTGCGGAAGATCCAAATAAACAGTTCTACTTTCTGAGCGATCCAGCCTCCGCCGCCATCATTTTCCGAACGCAGTGCACCCCCTAACCTTTTCCCCATGAGGTGTGATTTCCTAGATTGAGTCAAGGGCCAGATTCCCATGGGCAAACTCGTTTCGGGCATCAGCCCCTCTTCAATGTGCCGTGAAGCTTTTTCCCGGCTCTGGAGAAGGGCTCAGCTTCATGCAGTGTGGCTGCAAGTCTTCTCCAGCACTGGGACGCAGGAGGGAAAAAGTAAACCAGGAAGACCCCACCCTTGGTGTTTTGGTATTTCACCGTTGCGGTGATCGTTATACTAGGTATGCTTTGCCGCTTCGGGGGTGGCCTTGCTGGTTGAGGTGCCGAGTAACAGTGGAAGAAGGAATGGTAACTAGTGTAAGAAGAGCCTAGAACCTCTGTGCCGATTGGTTGCCAGGTGTCCAGTATTGAACCGGACCGTCCTGTATTTGGACACTCTGTCCAGTTCAAAAAATGAGAGCTATTACTGGACATGTATGGTCTCTGGACATTGTGACCTGACTGGCTTGGGGGGGAGGGGTGCGGTGCAGGATTTCCCCGAGCAGGGAGAGAGCAGGGCTGCTGCTAGGGGGCTGGGCAGCTTCCCCATCCCGATTGGCTGCTGCTGGGTAATGCAGTCAATCAGGAGGAGGTGGGGCTAATGAGAGGAGGAAACAGCATGGAGTGGAGAGAGGTGCGTGCGTGCACCATTGTATCCAGTATTTTTGAGACGCCTCCTGGCAACCCTGGTGCTGAATCGTGTACAGGGGCTCATCCAGGTAACCGGCCAGGTGTATAGAGATAAGGTTTTAGATTAGGCGTTCAGCAAGTCGGTGGAGTTATGTTCGTGGTTGAATATTAGGAGACCTGGAGGCAAACGTTGATCCAACATGGAGTGCGTGTATTCTGGAACCAGGGTCGAATGGAGCCAGATAGCTTAACTCATCCCGTCCCTCTTCCAAAGCACAAGTCCTTTTGTCTTTTCTAGCTAAAAGGTGCTTGTTGTAGGTGTAGTAGTGTGGTAGAGAGGGCTTCTCTAAGAGGAGTGAGCTGTATCAAAGGAAGGACATGGTAAAAACGGAATGGCCTTGCCAGGGGTGTAGCATGGAAGGGTACTCACTCAGTGTCCTTTGGCTTGAAAAGGAAGTAAGGGGAGAAGTGCCACACAGGAAAGTAAAGGGACTGAACTATCTTGTCAGCAGAGACGGGGGGGGGGGGGGTAGAATAGCCCATTCTCAGATATAAAAACTGAGAGGTTGCTATAGCAACCCACTGACTGAGTGGAAAGGGCAGGGATTGAAACAATGTGTCTATGACACTGTCAGTCTTCAGAGCAGAGAAGCATGCAACTGAATAAGGAGCTGACAGGCAGAAGCTGCAAAAGGGGGGTGGGGGGGGGGGAACAGAAACAACAACCCTGTTCCAGGACAGCATGTGTCTTTTGCGCGGTCACTGGAGGTGAGAGTTGGGGGGCGGTTACCAGGTCAAGATATTGTTGACGTAACTTGAGACGTACGAAACTCTCGTGAGGTTGCAAACTAAGCCTAATTTGCCCTTTTTGAGTCTCAGAAACAGAGTCGTGTCTGAGCGAGAGTTTGCAAGCGATTCGCCAAGTATTTAAACATTGTGCATTGCAACTTTGTCTCCTTTTTCTAATTTGCTTAATTCTCTGCAATTAAATTAATTGTATATAAATTAATATTAATGTTATAAACTGGACACACGATGCTTTGGACCGGTCGTTCTATTAACCTGGAAAGGTGTCACAATGCTTAGATAAGGCTTATTCCAGGTGCGTTAATTGCAATTTCACACTGGATTCAGTTACAATAAAATGATTCCTTAATTACAGTAGTTTAAAGCAGCCGTCCAAGTTGCCATTTTTATTAAAAAAATTATTTGATTTTTCCCCCTTTAATATGCGCATAAAACAATGCACACCATGATAAGTAATTAGCTAAGTTGCCGATCGATCCGTTTTCCTGTGATCGATCGGTGAAGATTTGGCTCGGGGGTTCACTAAATGGCTGCAGAGGAGTATTGACTCAGTATCTGTGACTTTATTAATGGTTGCTATAGAAACAAAAAAGGCTTGTTACATTATAATACATAAAAAATGTAATTCAGAGTTGTTTAAAAATAATGCTACAATTATTTTCTCATAGTACAGTACTGATATATCTACTATATATTTCTGAAAGCACTGTATGTCTGCGTCCCTAGCGGCAATCTCATTGGTCCTTTGGCCTGCCTGCCCCCGCACCTCTCATTGGCCTGAGGCGGAGTGACGGGCCAAAGGACACACACATACACACACACAGGGACACACACAGGGACACACACAGGGACACACACAGGGACACACAACACACACACACACACACACCTCTCTCTCTCTCTCTTTCCTCTCCCCCCCCCATCACACACCTTCCTCTCCACTCACCTCCCTCCACCTCCCGCTCCACTCACCTCCCTCTCCACTCACCTCCCTCCCGCTCAACTCCCTCCACCTCCCTCTCCACTCACCTCCCTCCCGCTCAACTCCCTCCACCTCCCGTTCCACTCACCTCCCTCTCCACTCACCCTCCCTCCCGCTCAACTCCCTCCCCGGCGCGGGGACAGGCAGTGGGCAGGGCAGCCTGCCGCTGCTTCGACTCACCTCCCGCTCCCTCCACTCACCTCCCCTCACCTCCCGCTCTCCTCCCGCTCACCTCCCGCTCACCTCCCGCTCACCTCCCTGGCGCGGAGACAGGTATTGGCCAGGGCAGCCTACCGCTGCCACGTGGCACCTAAGATGGCGGCGGACGGAAGGACCCCTCCCTCGCGGACTAACTAAGATGGCGGCGGCCAGAAGGAGAGGTGAGTGTGTGAGTGTGTGTGTGTGTATGTGTGTGTGTGTGTGTGTGTCTCACAGCGTGACAGTGTGTGTGTGGGACACTGTGTGTGTGTCTGTGTGCGTGTGTGTGTTACACTGTGTCTCAGACACTGTAGAGTGGGGAGCTACACATGTGGGGGGGTCAGGAGCGGAGAAAGATACAGGGGAGTGGAGAGGAGGGACCCGTCAATTTAAAGCAATCCAACCCCCCTCCTGTCCACTGCCCCCCCCCCTCCTGTCCACTGCCCCCCCCCCTCCTGTCCACTGCCCCCCCCCTCCTGTCCACTGCCCCCCCCCCCTCCTGTCCACTGCCCCCCCTCCTGTCCACTGCCCCCCCCTCCTGTCCACTGCCTCCCTCTCCTGTCCACTGCCCCCCCCCTCCTGTCCACTGCCCCCCCCCCCCCTCCTGTCCACTGCCCCCCCCCTCCTGTCCACTGCCCCGCCCCTCCTGTCCACTGCCCCGCCCCTCCTGTCCACAGCCCCCCCCTCCTGTCCACTGTCACCCCCCCTCCTGTCCACTCTCCCCACCTCCTGTCCACTGTCACCCCCCCCTCCTGTCCACACTCCCCCCCTCCTGTCCACTCTCCCCCCTCCCATCCCCTCCTGTCCACTGTCCTTTCACCTGTCCCCCCCCCTGTCCACTCTCCCCCCCCTGTCCACTCTCCCCCCCCCTCCTGTCCACTCCCCCCCCCCCTCCTGTCCACTCCCCCCCCTCCCATCCCCTCCTGTCCACTGTCCTTTCCACTGTCCCCTGCCCACTGTCCCCCCCACCCGCCCACTGTCCCCCCCCACTCCCCTCGGCCACTGCCCCCCCTCCTGTCCACTGCCCCCCCTCTCCTGTCCACTGCCCCCCCCTCCTGTCCACTGCCCCCCCTCCTGTCCACTGCCCCCCCCTCCTGTCCACTGCCCCCCCCTCCTGTCCACTGCCCCCCCTCCTGTCCACTGCCCCCCCCTCCTGTCCACTGTCACCCCCCTCCTGTCTACTGTCACTCCCCCTCCTGTCCACTGTCACCCACCCTCCTGTCCACTCTCCCCCCCCTGTCCACTCTCCCCCCCTCCTGTCCACTCTCCCCCCCCTCCTGTCCACTCTCCCCCCCTCCCATCCCCTCCTGTCCACTGTCCTTTCACCTGTCCCCTGTCCCCTGTCCACTCTCCCCCCCTCCTGTCCACTCCCCCCCCTCCCATCCCCTCCGGTCCACTGTCCCCCCGCCCACTTTCCCCCCCCCCACCCGCCCACTGTTTTCACCCTCCCCCCGGCCACTGCCCCCCCCTCCTGTCCACTGTCCCCCCCCTCCTGTCCACTGCCCCCCCCCTCCTTTTCCCCCGTCCCCCCCTCCTTTTCCCCCGTCCCCCCCCTCCTTTTCCCCCGACCCCCTCCCCTCCTTTTCCCCCCGTCCCCCTCCCCTCCTTTTCCCCCGTCCCCCTCCCCTCCTTTTCCCCCGTCCCCCTCCCCTTCTTTTCCCCCCCTTTTCCCCCCCTCTCCCCCACCTTTCCCCCCCCTTTTCCCCCCCTCTCTCCCCCCCCCCTTTTCCTAGCGCTAAATGTAACTCACGGCCAACGCCGGCTCACCCCCCCCCCGCTCCCCTTTCTCCCCCCCCCGCTCCCCTTTCTCCCCCCCCCCTGCTCCCCTTTCTCCCCCCCCGCTCCCCTTTCTCCCCCCCCGCTCCCCTTTCTCCCCCCCGCTCCCCTTTCTCCCCCCCCCGCTCCCCTTTCTCCCCCCCCCGCTCCCCTTTCTCCCCCCCCCGCTCCCCTCTCTCCCCCCCCCGCTCCCCTCTCTCCCCCCCCACGCTCCCCTTTCTCCCCCCCGCTCCCCTTTCTCCCCACCCGCTCCCCTTTCTCCCCCCCCGCTCCCCTTTCTCCCCCCCGCTCCCCTTTCTCCCCCCCGCTCCCCTTTCTCCCCCCCGCTCCCCTTTCTCCCCCCCCCGCTCCCCTTTCTCCCCCCCCCCAGTCCCCTTTCTCCCCCCCCCCGCTCCCCTTTCTCCCCCCCCCGCTCCCCTTTCTCCCCCCCCCGCTCCCCTTTCTCCCCCCCCCGCTCCCCTTTCTCCCCCCCCGCTCCCCTTTCTCCCCCCCCGCTCCCCTTTCTCTCCCCACCCCCGCTCCCCTTTCTCTCCCCACCCCCGCTCCCCTTTCTCTCCCCCCCCGCTCCCCTTTCTCTCCCCCCCGCTCCCCTTTCTCTCCCCCCCGCTCCCCTTTCTCTCCCCCCCGCTCCCCTTTCTCCCCCCTGCTCCCCTTTCTCCCCCCCCGCTCCCCTTTCTCCTCCCCCCCGCTCCCCTTTCTCCTCCCCCCCCGCTCCGCTTTCTCCTCCCCCCGCTCCCCTTTCTCCTCCCCCCTCCTCCCCTTTCCCTCCCCCCCTCCTCCTCTTTCCCTCCCCCTCCCCCTCCTCTCCTTTCCCTCCCCCTCCTCTCCTTTCCTTCCCCCCCTCCTCCCCTTTCCCTCCCCCTCCTCCCCTTTCCCTCCCCCCTCCTCCCCTTTCCCTCCCCCTCCTCCCCTTTCCCTCCCCCTTCCCCCCTCCCACCCCCTTCCCCCCTCCCACCCCCTTCCCCCCTCCCACACCCTACCCCTTCCCACACCCTTCCCCCCTTCCCACCAATCTTCGCCTTCCTGCCTCCCCGCCTCTGCTTTCGCGCCCACCCCGCCTCTGCCTTTCACCCCCCCTTACTCCGCCCCGCCTCTGCCTTTCACCCACCGCCTCACAGCCGCTGCACGCACTCAACAGACTCCCGCCACACTCGACACATACCTGCCGCCACACACACCTGCTGCCTCCCGCCCCTACGCACCGACATCACTGACCCACCGCCTCACACCCTAGCAGGACCCCCACTCACAGACAGCACTCACAAGCCACGCGCCACCTGCCGCCTCACACCCTAGCAGGACCCCCACTCACAGACAGCACTCACAACCCACGCGCCACCCGCCGCCTCACACCCTAGCAGGACCGCCACTCACAGACAGCACTCACAACCCACGCGCCACCCGCCGCCTCACACCCGCCTCACACCCTAGCAGGACACACGCCTCACATTTTTACATCTGTTATGTCACCAAAATATACATTGTACTGTGGTGTGGTTACAATAAACCATTTTTAAACAACATCGTATTACATTTTATTCCATCTTTCTTTTCAACATTATTATCCAACCTTTACAACAAATACTCACCTATTGTTCCACGATTTATAAATAATACTACCTATTACGCATTTACATCCCGGGCAACGCCGGGTCTCTCAGCTAGTTAAAAAAAATAAAAATAAAACACATGTAGGATATTGCTTGGTCTGCAGGTTTAAACAAAGTATCATAGTTATTTTTTGCTTTCCCTATCAGGGGCAGAACGACCATTGATGCAAGGCACGGAGACCGCAGAGAGGTTGGAGTTTTTGGGCTCAATGCTGCCCCCCGGGGGGCACACATATTCTTGCGCTGAGGCCCCGCTCTCACTCATCCCGCCTTTGTTCCCTTTGGACGCTTGGCGTGTAACCTTCCCTTGCATGTTAATGGAATGCTGAACACGGGACTGTTACCGGCCTAATTTATAGCATTCAGCCAGCCAGCTATGACGCTGGTCTTTAAAAAAAGTACAACTGTATACATTAAGTTACTGTGTTACCATTTACTCAGCTGCGGCAACCTACTGTATGTGTTTACTGAAAGCTTCCAAACTATGCCTCTCTCAGCAGAAATGCTAACCTACTTAACTAGAGGCATCCAGGAACACGGCAGCTAAAGAAATAGCAAACGCTTTAGCGAAAGCACGCTCAAATTATTACCATCATGCATGTCTGAGCCAAAACAAACTCAAAGCAACAATCCAGGAGGCCTCTGGTTCTGAAACACGCGGTTTGTTTATTAACAGGTTCTGACCCGGGAGCCCTCCGGTTCTGAGCCCAGCCTGCACCCACCCAGCACCCTGCAAAGGCCTGAGAGACTGAGCCCAGCCTGCACCCACCCAGCACCCTGCAAAGGCCTGAGACTGAGCCCAGTCTGCACCTCCCAGCACCCTGCACCTCCCCAGCACCCTGCAAAGGCCTGAGAGACTGAGCCCAGCCTGCACCTCCCCAGCACCCTGCAAAGGCCTGAGAGACTGAGCCCAGCCTGCACCCACCCAGCACCCTGCAAAGGCCTGAGAGACTGAGCCCAGTCTGCACTTCCCCAGCACCCTGCACCTCCCCAGCACCCTGCACCTCCCCAGCACCCTGCAAAACGCGCATGTGCAACCGGGAATGTGACGTTCCCCGGCATTGCCATGGCAACGGGCCGGCATGGCGACAAATTACGCTGAAGGAGGGCGGCACCACGAAAATGCCTATGGGCGGCATTTTAAAAAATTCGCCACGGGCCATTGTACATAACTAATCTGACATGACTTCCTTTTAGAGCCAGGTTACATATATCATATTTTTTGTATGATCGATGAACTATGCAATACAGATTTATTTTCCCGGGCGCTAGTTAAAGAATCTTATTCGAATGACAAACACACACTGCAGTTATTTCCACGTTGCACGGGCTTAGATGAGGCACTTTGTCAAGAAAATATAAAAAGGAGAGAAAGAAATAGATCAGCATCTCTCGGACTTTGGTACGCACGGACTATCAAACCCGGAGCGGCGCCGGTCCTGCTTGTAGTACATATCATTAACGCCTGCACACCTAGCGCAGTCTATTTCTGTGCGCCCAAAAAAAGGTGGGGGGCGGTCTTTTATTACACGGACGGCAACATTTCAAGGGTAATACAGAGGCGCACACAAGTGCAATATAAAATGCGATTTTGCGCCCCCAAGAAACCCGTTTGTGAGGCTGAGTACATGCTCCCCGTACACGTGTAGGAACACGTGTAGGAACACGTGTAGGACTCTGCTTTTACACACAACACTGCACCCATTATTTGCGTAGCAGCACAATACGAAGGACTGGAACACTTTCACAACAATATCACCCTTCCCAATTCCTCTTTATCTAGGGCAGCGGGCTCAACTCCAGTCCTCAAGCCCCCCCCACCCCCCCCAACAGGTCAGGTTTTTAGGGTACCCCAGCTTCAGCACAGGTGGCTCAATCAGAGCACCGCTGATCTGGACCACCTTGAAGTAAAACAATGATGATGTAAGGGTCTAAATGAAACATTTAGCAGAACAAGAGGCTTTTGATATGTATATAATATATATATATATATGTATATCAGATTATTGTTGTATGACTGTTTAGCTGGCTTTAAAAAAAAGTTTTTCAATGCAATAGCTGCTTAATTCAACACAGCATACAAACTATTTATTTTTGCTTCTCGACTCTATTTTCTCTGTTAGTCATTGGCTTTGAAGATTATTATCGAAAAGGATAACACATGTTCCCTTTTAATGCCGCTGACAGTCTCCGAGCCCCCCCCCCCCCCTGGAATAGGACCTCTTTCAGGAGAGGGTTATTTTTATTTCGTCAAAATGGGATTCAGTTTGAATTAGTAATAAGGTGGTGCGGTAAATGGGTGGGAGACGGAACCTGGCACGGAAAGTTCAGAAGGAAAAAAATATGTTTCCAATGGTTTGCGGGATTATTAGTGACAGGACGGGAAAAAGCACGTGCGAGAGATAGATATCAGAGACGCATAGGGCCATGTTTACCAAGCAGTGCTACTACGTTCATAAGACACCTTACAGTTCTGGAAGACATCTTCCAGGCAATTCAATGAATGCCCGATTATAGGGTGACCCTGAATATAAAGGGACCCCTTAATTTCAGTAGCAGCTGAAAAGAAAAAAGTTCACACACACACTCTGTGACACACACACACTCTCTGTGACACACACACACTCACAGTGACACACACACACTCTCAGTGACACACACTCACAGTGACACGCACACACACACTCACTCACACACACTGTCTGTCTCTCTGTCTCTATTTCTCTGTCTTTGTGTGTCTCTGTATCTGTCTGTCTCTGTCTGTCTCTCTCTCCGTCTTTGTGTCTGTCTTTCTTGGTTTCAGGCTTCTTGCCACAAGCATGCGCTCATCACCACTTACCACTTACGCTTGACGAGGATCAAGGGAAGATCCTTGTTTGATTGAGCGGCAGCTTACCAAAGAGCCAGTATAACACCACTTGGTTTGTCTGTGCTTTTTATATGTTTCTTTGTATATATTTATTGTACATAAGGGAGCGTCACAGTTATTTCCTTTAGCTCTTGCCACAAGCAACATGGCCGCTTCAGGCCCCCAAGGTGAAGGTTCCCCCGTTCTACTGAAGGCCAACCCAGAGAAAATAAAAAAAATCCCTTACTTGCCAGCGTGGTGCGGTGGTGGCGACTCCGGCATCCTGCTGCAATTATCCCTCCAACTGGCAGTGAAAATGGCTGCCTGGCGTCAAATGACGCTGCGTTGCCATGACAACCGGAAGCTAGGTGACCTCATGACGCTACGCCGCTTTGCCATGATGAGACGCGGCGTAGTGTCATTACATCACGTAGCGTCCGGCAGCCCTGCTCAGTGCAGTTGGAGGGGGAATTGCAGGAGAATGCCGGAGTCGCCGCCGCACCCCCGCCGCCACGCGGAGACCGACAGCGGCAACCCGTAGCCCGGAGTCTCCGGGTCAAACCTGGGAGAGGGTAGCAACCTTATACATCCGACTGCTGATTGGCTCGCAAAGTGGGCGGGCCCGAGTATAAGACGAGTCCGCACTTTTCAACGTAACTTTATTGATATAAAAAAAAAAAGACGATTCTAATTGGGCAAAACCGGTATATCGAATGAAAGATGTCAGCGTGACATATACTTAGTAGCTTTTTGAAGTGTCATTAGTGCGTTATTGCCATTATACGAAGGACATTTGAATTAATTGGAATTGTATTACATTTCTTGACACATGTAGCAGCAGCAAGAGGATTTAAGTGGCCAGATGTACATAGAATGTATTACAGCGCCCTCTTCTACTTTATTACTATCACAAATGTTGGAACTATCCTGTCATTGAATACACAGGCCAGGCTTGTCCTCCTCAAATTTTAATCACTAAACAATATCTTTCAGAACTCGTTCTCTTGGTTATAATGTTGATGCCAAGACATACAGAGGATTAATCCACATAAAATAAAGATTGCACCAAAACGGTTAGAACAGCATGGGCAATTGAAACTAGTTTATGCTAAAAATTGTTCTTGGGTGTGTAGGGAAGATTAAACCTATTTGTAAAGTATGCAATTTATAAATATTTCTGTTGTCCGCTCTGGCCTGGATCCCAGTGCGGACTAGCACTTTTCAATAAAGCAGAGAATTTTGCACTTATCCCTCCAGAATAGACACAAACGGTTATAACTAGGGTTGCCAGGCGGCTTCTCAAAAATACTGGACACAATGGGCAAACACACATACATATACACACACACACACACACCTCTCTCCGCTCCATGCTGTTTCCTCCTCTCCTTGGCCACACCCCCAGGCTCCTGACACCTCCTCCTGATTGTCTACATGACCCAGCAGCAGTCAATCAGGATGGAGGAAGCTGCCCATTGCCCTAGCAATAGCCCTGCCCTCTCCCCTGATAGAAGGGGGTGCTGTCTCTCCTTGCTATGTAGTCCTAGGACTCTTGATCTGCCTGGTAAGGAGCCTCTATATTTATTCTCTCTATGGGACGAGCACCTGCTTTCCAGTTCTATGTGAGTGCCATCTGCTTTATGTTTATTATATATATACTAGCTGAGAGACCCGGCGTTGCCCGGGATGTAATGTTCCCGTTCCTCTCTCTCTCCTCCCCCCTCTCTCTGTTTGTCCCCCATTCACATCAATCCAGTCCCCCCCCTCCCTCCCTCCTTTACAGCTTCATGTAGCGTGTGTGCGTCAGTCACTGTGTGTTTGTCAGTGAGTCTGAGGCAGAAACACAAACACACACAGACTGACTGACGCACACACAGTCAGTGTGTGCCTCAGTCAGTGTGTGCGTGCGTGTGTGCGTCAGTCAGGGTTTGTGTGCGCGTCAGTCAGTGTGTGCGTGCAGCAGTCAGTCAGTGTGTGTGCGCGTGCGGCAGTCAGTGTGTGTGTGTGGGGGTGTGTGTGCGCGTGCGTCAGTCAGTGTGCGCGCGTCAGTCGGTGTGTGTGTCAGTCGGTGTGTGTGTCAGTCGGTGTGTGTGTCAGTCGGTGTGTGTGTCAGTCGGTGTGTGTGTCAGTCGGTGTGTGTGTCAGTCGGTGTGTGTGTCAGTCAGTGTGTGTGTCAGTCAGTGTGTGTCAGTCAGTGTGTGTGTGTGTGTGTGTGTGCGCGCGTCAGTTAGTGTGTGTGTGTGTGTTGTGTGTGTGTGTGTGAGCCAGTGTGTGTGTGAGTCAGTGTCAGTGTGTCAGTCAGTGTGTGTGTGAGTCAGTGTCAGTGTGTCAGTCAGTGTGTGTGTCAGTCAGTGTGTGTGTGTCAGTCAGTGTGTGTGTGTCAGTGTGTGTGTGTCATCAGTGTGTGTGCACGCGTCAGTGTGTCAGTAAGTTGTGTGTGTCAGTCAGTGTGTGGGAGGTGATGTGAGTGGAGCGCCGGGGAGGGGAGCGCCGGGGAGGGGAGCACCCGGGGAGGGGAGCACCAGGGAGGGGAGTCAGGGGAGGGGAAGGCGTCAAAGGCGGGGGAGGCGTCAAAGGCAGGGGGGGGGCGTCAAGAGGCAGGGGGGGGGGGCGTCAAACGGCAGGGGGGTGGGGGGGCGTCAAAGGCAGGGGTGGGGGGGGCGTCAAAGGCAGGCAGGGGGGGGGGGGGGCGTCAAAGGCAGGGGGGGGGGCGTCAAAGGCAGGGGGGGGGGCGTCAAAGGCAGGGGGGGGGGGGCGTCAAAGGCAGGGGGGGGGGCGTCAAAGGCAGGGGGGGGGGGGCGTCAAAGGCAGGGGGGGGGGGGGCGTCA